>NW_026136706.1:11827345-12342345 GCF_905237075.1 Dicentrarchus labrax
TGTCAGCTTCAGGATTTGTTTAATGATGTAATTGCTCCAGTATAGCTTCACGTGATAAGACATTGAAGATTATCTGTCTATGTAATTGCCTGTAAGAGTTCTCCAAGTGTGGAACTTTATACCAACATTATGATTTATGCAGGTGTAGTCACTGCAATGTGTGTAGTTGTAAAAATCTGTTGACTTGTTACAGTTCATACTTTATAAGTCACATTCAGTTTTAGGACTCTTTAAGGATTAATTTTAACAGTTAATATTGATACTAATTCTCTTCTCCTCTTCTGTTCCCCCTCGCTGCCTCCCTTGATATCTCCTGCTTCGACACTTTGGATACTCAATCAGGTAAGACATCCATTCTTTTCACAACTCCACTGGCACTGAACAGCTTGCATATTTAACAAGATCTTCTCTATGTGTATGTGTTTTTTTTCTTTCCCTTTTTACATATCCATGCTTTCTCTCACGGCTCAGATGGAAATAAGACTTATGAATATGCATGCATTCCCCGAGCTTTCTGTTCTAAAGCTTGCTGTCGCTACTCCTTCCCATTTGCGCCTTGTTTCGCTTTTTCTGTCATTGCCTCTTTCTCAGTCGTTCACTCAGTCAAATACCCTTGATACAGGGAGCCTGACATTAAGTCATGAAAGTACATCGTGGATGATATTCACAAAGAATATTGAATGTGAAGATGAAAGTTTTTATGACATTGTACAAAAGTCTCAGGACAGATTGAAGATAACTGTGTGTTTGTGTGTGCGCATGTATGAACAATTATAATTCAGTTTGACAGCTTGTCTCACCTCTAGGAGGGTGTAGCAGTTTTTCTGTCTTACTTCTCATCTTTTGTAGTATCATACGCATACTCATAATTCAAAAACATATCCTATTATGTAATATGTTCTGCAGTGTGTCATACATGTATACTACTGTCTATATTATCTATTATTATTATATTATATTATTATTATTATTATTATTATTATATTACTATATTATTCTTGAAAAGCAGTATGCTTGAATGTTAGAATACAGTACAGTGGGCTGTGGGAATAACAGGGTAACACGCCTGAATCTACTATAGTGATGGTGGTAAAGTTCAGGCATGTAGGAAAAGATGTGGTATGTATGTATTTTTGGGGGAATATAAGATTTATTTGATGTCTCTAATATGAATAAGCACTTTGTTAATATGAATGTATTCCTAGAGGGACTCCATATAGTACCAAGCTTTGGGAGGTATTAGTAGGATCTGTATTGTTATTATTACTGTGTATTGATGGAAGCATCACCATATATTGACAATGTATATTTATCTCACCTATAATGCAGTATATGACATACATATTCTCACAAACATACTCACCGGATGTGTGAAAAAGCATCAAGCTGACACTCACTAACGTTCCAACTGGGAACTAGTCAGCAAGAGCGTCTACACACTTCCACTAAACACTTTACACTGATTGCTGAGCTCAGTGTTCACGCTGCTTCACTGACCCAGTAATTTTAATGAAAACAAACACACTTTGTGAAGAGGATTTTGTCTATATGGTACACAATAGTATATATATATATATATATATATGTGTGTGTGTGTGTGTGTGTGTGTGTGTGTGTGTGTGTGTGTGTGTGTGTGTGTGTGGCTGATTTGTGAAACAGTGGGTGGAATAGTAAATTGTTGCTGGCTCTTACTCTGAAGTGGGAAGTAATCCCTGCAGGTTTCAGTTTGTTTCATCAGGAGAAATGAACAATAATAGCCATAACTATGAGCATTTATGTATTATTTCATGTTATTTTACATAGTGTATCTTTGTCAGTTCTGTATGACTTTCCTTCTGTGATATTTTATGCCCGTTAGTGGTCAAAGTAGGTTGATGTCTGCCAGCCGTCAGTCTGTGTACTCCAAAGGCATCTCGACAACTACTGGACAAACTGCTAAACATTTTGTAAAATCTCCAGAGGACGAGTCCTTATTATTTCTATAAATATTAACATGTAATAGGCAGATTTCTATGATATTTTTGTGTGCCATCCTAGTGGATGAACCTGTTTTCATTTTAGACAATCCATGAGCTTTCCTTTAGATTAAGAAGAGGAAGAGAGGAATGGAAGAATCAGAGGGGAGTAGGCAAGTGTGGCACCTTTGCTAAGTTGGAGTGATTTGCTGAGAGAGTGAAGAAAGAGAGGAGACATGGAGGAGGAGGAGGAACGAGGGAGTGATAGAGAGGTGAAGACAAGGTTGAGATGAATGAACTCCTGGTAGCTGCCAGCTAGACTTGTGTATGTGTGTATTTGTGTGTCTACGTTTATACATAGTGAGTGGTGTTCTGTTTCTCGTCTTCCTACTTCTCAGTGTGTGTGTGTGTGTGTGTGTGTATGTCTCGACTTCACCTGAGGTGTGTGTTGTATCATGAATTATAGATGGAAAGTGAATCAATAGTGCACTGAATTACTGCCAGACAGCCTCTGTGAGTGTGTGTGTGTGTGTGTGTGTGTGTGTGTGTGTGTGTGTGTGTGTGTGTGTGTGTGTGTGTGTGTGTGTGTGTGTGTGTGTGCAGATATTTGCATGAGTGTAGTTGCATGTTGACATCATTTGTTGTTTTACATGTTGTGTTCAAATGAATACAGCATATTATTATTAACTGATTCTCCCACAACAACTCTGGGAAGTATGTGTGTGTTTGGGAACAGATTATGACTTCTACTTCCATTTTTACCTGAATTATTAATATTGTTTAAATTTAATTTAACATTATCTTGACACACAGGCAATACCTTTCTGTCTGTGCATGAATTTGTGTATGTGTTTGTGTTGTACTTGAGTGTCTGCTCCAATAAAACAGCATAGCGTGATAGAATGCCCCTCTCACAGCAGAGAAAAAGACCTCTGCAGATTTACTATGCTATTACCACACACACATAAACTCTCTCTCTCTGTCTCATGCACACACACACACACACACACACACACACACACTCAGTCCGTTAAAAAAAAGTTGTAATGGCCCAGTGCCCCTCCAAGGACGGGTGAGCAAGAGAAGAGTGAGCAGAGTAATCACAGTTAAAGAGAGAGAGAGAGAGTGTGTGTGTCTGTAGGGGATGGTGAATAGATGGACTACAGGGGACAGAAAATGGTTTGGTGCTGGAAAAATGGATGGGGATATGAGCGGAGTGGAACATCCTGTCCCATCTACCATCCTTCACAGACACACACACACACACACACTCGCTCACTGGCTTGCCGTGGGAATGTTAGTGTTGCCGAGCAATAGAGTCGACAGATGAGTGAATCCAGGATACCGAATGTGCTCCAGTACTCCAAACGAGACCATTTAGTCCCTTTAATTCCTTATTTCCTTCAAAGCTCACTTAACCTGAAGCTCCTCCACATCCTGTACCCAGTATGCAAATTTTGCCTTTGAAGTGAAACCTCAAAAATTGAGTCTCAGTCCTCAACAGACAGTACACACATTACTGTAATACCCATGCAGTGTATTGAAATTAGAATGAATATTTTTCTGCTGTTTTATTGTGTATTTAAATATTCTTCTATTATTTATTTAATGCTGGTTTTGAAGATAATAAGTGTCAAGAAGTTGACTCTACACAGGTGTGTGGTAACACTTTGTGGGTGTATTGTAGTTTACTTCGCTTTTGTTTCTATTTGTGCACATATTGAAAAAATATCTACATATTAATGAATTTATGGCTTCATTTGTAAACCCTGCATAGGCACATCAAGGTGCCTCAGGGGTGTGTGTATCAAAATCTTATAACAGTTAACATATTAAGTTCTATTTTTGTGCAGGTGCAAAAAGTGCAATCTGAAGCTGACAAAGTGGCATTTATTTTCTTGAGGATTACTGAAGTTCTTTCTTCACCTGCTATGTTGGTATTATTACAGTGGTATTTAGCTTTTGGAATACCAAATAAAGTAGTGCAATAAAACTCACAGAAAACATGGTGACTGCCAAAGGTTTTATATGTCCTTAAACATTCATGAAACTTTAATGGAGACAAGACTCTTCCTTGGCAGCATATTCGGATGCTATATGTTCATACTTGCAATTCTGCACATCCCAGACCCGAACGTACGTTTTCTTCGATGTCATGGCGAGGCGAGCAGTGCTTTCAAAGGGGAAGAAAGTAGTGGAGGTGATCGATGAGTTGTGTTAACACACCCACTTAGCATGTATGTCTTCAGTAGTGTAGGGAATGGTAGTCTACTGTGTCTTCATTTACAAAAATATAAACTGTTAATGTAATTTAACTTAATTAAAACAAACTTGACATGCCTTTGAACCAAGCACATGAGGGTTTTGGAGACTGTGGGAATTCACTAGGTTTGCAAAGCCAGTCCAAGTTTTGTGAATTCCAATTTTCAGTATGAGATTTGAGTCTTAAAAACATCCATTGGGAATGTATTGAGCCCAGCAGCTGTAAGAGCTGATCAGCCTCAGACGATGACGATAGGGAGCAACAATGTATTTTGACTTTGGTGCCTCTTATCTCTTAAATTGCATGAATATCTACTTAACTAGAAGCAGACCTTAAGGGCAGTGGTACATTTGTCCGGTCAGTTAGTTAACAGTTGATTAAATCTCCAGAAAAGTCATTTTGGTCTACGCCCACTGACAATGTTTCTAGCCTAGGAAACCTTTAAAGACTGAGGCTACAGACTTTTTACAGGCTCTCCATCTTGACAGAATGCATTCATCCACAGTACTGCTGTGTGGTTGCCTGCATTTTGCATTTTAATTGTTTGATGGAGTTCAATGAAAAAATACACTTAAAATGTATTGCTTTCTAATGGTACTTTTAGGTATTAATATTAAATGCTTTACTAATTTGCCACAATAATGTAATGTTTGTGTTAAAATTTCCTAATTTGGGGGCTTTTCCAACCAAATGTGATTGTTTACAATTATATCATATATTTCTGCCACTCCTTAAAGCCTCCATGCCACCCTCTTAGAAGGAATGCATATTTCTCTAGATCCACCCCTAGTTTAGCTTAACTAAAATTTAATTGTTTCTGTTAGAAGTCTTGAAATAAACCTTAATGTTCTAAACCTAAACAATATTTGTCTCAGAAGCGAAGTAGGAAATAACCTACTGTGTGTAACATGGTGCAGGATATCTGGTTCACAGCTTCATCTGCTGTCAGATCTGTGTCTCCTTCCCTCTGAGGAGCAACACCAGCAATGAGACAGTTTCCAGTTATAGAAGTCAGACGCTTGTTAAGGCCAGGGAGCTCCAGTGACTCCTGACCCAACCAGAGGAAACTACTGCGCAGCATGTCAATACAAAGTATCATGCTTCATGGTATCAATTTTGATTGGAGAACCATTGTATCATGATTTCCAGAAAAGCTCAGCTCTCAATGCTTTTAATATAATTCTTTGTAGTTAAGAAATTCTCTACTTTACTGTAAATAATGACTTGACAGAGAGGAATACAAAGATAGAATACAAAACAAAGGATTTACCAATATAATATAACATGATGTGCATTCAAACTAAATATAACTAAAGAATAAAGAAAGGGTTGGGTTTCTGAGTATTTATTGAGGCTGTGATGTGCTGCCATTCAACAAATTTTCTTTTATTGGTCACACCAGCGCTATGACCACCAGGCAATATTGCCTCAATCTCTTCCAATATAGCCTCAACTATCAACAACAGCCTCCTCCATTTCACACTCCATGAAGTTTCTCCTTTTGATTCACAATGTTTTTCCATTCTCCCTTACTAATAAATAAATAGATTTACACATATAAATTGATTTATATGCATATTTGTGTCCACAGCAGCTGTTTCATTAATCATGCATTGTTCTAGTAGGTTAGTGTGCAGATGGTTTATGAAGCAGTTTGATTTCTCCTTTTAATGCTCAAACTTCCTGTGGAATCTGTGCAGACTCGTATAATGTAACCTCTTGTCCGGACACATGCTGTTGTGACCTTTGAAGCAGTTAGACTGACACTGACTGAAAGCAACATAAAGTGTTTACTGTTTTAGGGGAGGTCGAGGAAATATTGCAGTAATAGTCGAAATTGCATTTCAGCTTGTTGTACATTTGGTGGGCCGGCTCTCCCAAATGTGTTACTGCTGCCATATCAGAAGTTTTTGTTTTTTCAGCTAACGTATGATTCATCCTCTGACTACTATGGATATCTTTATAGAATTTCATGGCAATCCATCTGATAGTTGTTGAGCTATTTTAGTCCGGACCAAAGTTGTGGACTGACTGACAGACCAACTGACAGGCCAAGTGTTGCCAGATAACTCACCATGATATGAAAATAAATCTGTGTTATAACACTCTTAAGACAAGTGAGTGGACCAGAATTGTTGATGCATCTATGTTTTTAATCTAGTTGTGAGATACTGTATTAGTCCTTTGGTAGAGTCATATTAAAGTTTTGTGGAGTATGGCTTTGAATTACTGTCTCCAAGTAAGGTAAGTAAAATCAATGCATCAAAGCCTTTGTCTTTGTAATGGGAGCCACAGGGGACGTGCAGGAGCTGCAGTAACTGCATAAAGATTGCGGCTCTCGTGGGTGACATTATTAACTTTTCCCAAAGCGCAGTATTACACCAGCAGTTGTCTCAGCTAAGGAGGGTGCTGTCAAGTTAAATTTATGTCCTATTCAGACCCAGTGTTATATTATTAAATCTATGCTATAGTTACTCACATGTATTCAGGTTAATTTATTCAAACTGAGATGTAATATGTGAGAGAAACCTCAAGAGACCCTAAATATGTAGATGTAATTTTCTGCTTTAAACTGCTGACCATGTGACTCCAGAAAAAAGACAAATAAATCGGTGTAGGCCACTGTACCCTGTAAACGGCTGTTTACAATATATGTTGATCTGCTGATGTGTTGCTCTCATGCAGGAGAGAAATTTAAGTCAAATTTTATTTATATAGCCCAAATCACTAATTATAATTGGTCTCAGGTTGCTTTATAATCTATAACATTTTTTACATTCAACTTTACGTGTATAGTGGCCAAATCATAACTGAAGTGATCTCAGGACACTTCAAACAGGGCAGCAGGTCTATAAAATTATTTACAGACACCCAACAATTCCCACCATGAGCAAGCACTTAGTGACAGTGACAAGGAAAAGTTTCATTTTAACAGGCAGAAACCTGAAGCAGACCCCGGCTCGTTGGGTGGACGTTTGCCTTGACCAGTTAGGGTCAATCTGTACAACATTCGACACCCTTAGACATACATTGCTTTTAACACTTTTGGCCAGTCATCAGAAAAAAAACACCTGTTTTATATTCAACCCGACAAAGACAGCTCATCGACACAGGCACCATTTAAAGAGTCTGGGAGAACAATGTGACAATAGAGATGTTGGATATGATGACAGGTGAAAAGATACTGTTAATACTTTTAATTTGCACTTTGAGCTGATATGATACAGAGTTCCTGTATAATTGATGGTTGGGTTGTGACAGTGTGCAACCTTGGTGTGAGATTATATTCAGAATGAATTAATCAGGGAGCCCCGGTAGCTCACCTCGTAGAGCATGTCCCATGTAACAAGGCTGAGTCCTTACCGCAGCAGTTCAAATGTAACCTGGGCCTTTTGCTGCATGTCATCCCCTCTCTCTCTCCCCGTCTTTCCTGTCTCTCTCCAGCTGTCACTATCTAAAATAAAACAGAAATGCCTAAAAAATAATATTTAAATATAAACAATAAATGAATGGAGTTTCTAAAATGTAGTAACAGACACAACCATACCAAGAAGGAAAACTAATTAAACTAAGTATCAAAAACTGTCAAGTGCTTGCGATTGGCATTGACTGCTTGGTCAGATTTTGCTTATTAGAAAAATATGATTATATTCCACAAGTTTGTTTGGTATCAGTACTGAGTCACTCTAAAAGGTCCACAGTGACCAACTCATCGATCCATCAACCACATAGTCAACCCATTTGTGTGTGTGTGTGTGTGTGTGTGTGTGTGTGTGTGTGTGTGTGTGTGTGTGTGTGTGTGTGTGTGTGTGTGTGTGTGTGTGTGTGTGTGTGTGTGTGTGTGTGTGTGTGTGTTTCATAGAAGCCTTGTTGAATGGAGCAGTTGGTCCCATGTTGGACAAGTCACCTCCCTGTACCTTATGGCTACAGCAGACACACACACTGAGAGACTTGAACAGATGGGAGTCACAGTAGTGGTTGATGGAGGGACTCATGTGTTTGTGTGTAAGTCCCCAAGGGCAGGGGACTCTCTGTCAGACACACACGCACACGCACTTGCACACACACACACACACACTCCTTCTGTCCATTACAGAAATCCACAAACACTAATTACTGCACCACAGGGGTGAGAGAGCATTCTGAATAAGAAATGTGTGTGTGTGTTGGGTGAAAATATAGTGCCTTCGACAGGTACAACAGTAAGAAACCCTGTTCACAAATAACTGTTCTGGATAGATTATTTTCTCTTCTCACTATGGTGGCAGCACAGCAGGAAAACACTGGTGAGTATGAAAGTAATGACACCAACAAAGAAGAGTGTTTTCACTTATTTTTGCAGCCTGCTTCAGTGATGAATTTAAAACTTGCAGGCAAATGGCTGATTATTGCGCCCCAACCAGATACCCTATCTTGGTCTCCAAACTGCAACGATAAATTGTCTCTTCAATTTCGTCATTAACTCAGATTGAAGTGTGTTGCCTATTTGACACAGCCTGACAGACAGCACCCAAGCCACCGTAGTTCAAATTAACAAGACATCTTAGATAAGTTTAATTTAATTCCTAATATACTCACATGCTGTTGACTCTGGTAAAGAAGTTTTCAGGGATTGTCATGCTGTATGAAGTTAAATTAAAGCTGTAAACTTTGATTGTGTTGTGTATGTAAAATGCAATTTTCTAAGGCGGATTTCCAAGGGATTTTTTTTTTTACCCTGCTCTGCAACAAAAAGAAAATATTCAAGGATAAGACAGCTTAAAATATATCTCTTCGACAAAATTGCAGCTGGAATTGGTTTATTCACAGTATTTCATTTATAGAATGGTTTATTTAATGGATTTTATTTCCCTGTGCATATAAATGATAATGTAAAATGTATTACACTGCTGTCTTAAGAAGGTGGCACAAGATGCAGGACTATATTTTTACTTGTAAATCATATATAAATATATTATTATGTATATTATATGTATGTACATTCAGATATTTATAACCCTATGTCTATAGCATCTGTTAATGTTGGCACCTTATGTTTTCACTTAAGCTGTCAAGAAAGAATTACTGAAATGTTACGAGCAGCAGTGACTTTTACTGCGAGTCGGGGTCCTTTTCAAACATAATGTAACATAACAAGTAAACTTTCCAGAACCTTTATGGAGTGAAGTGCATGTGTTAAAGGGCCTTTACAGTGCAGTAAAGACACTAAGCAAAGCACTGCCATATAGTCACAAGTTCCTCAGCGGGTAGAAAAAGAGAAGAAAAGAGCAAGGGTGAAAGCAAAGTTAAGATGAAGAGAAAGGAAACAAGAAAGGTGCATGCATTGATTTTATATTCAACATTGTAGCACATCTTTGAAGTCTTACAAATGTCTTTTTTCCCCTAAAATTCAAGATTCAGGTATCTTATTTGATTTTATTTGAAGAGCTGACTCTCTGTACTCTGGCACTGTGTAGCAATTATTCACATTTTAACCTAGAAGAAGAATGTTACCATTTGCAACTTGAAGTATACCTGTATGTTTGGTGGGGAGTGGAAGTTTTTCCAGTTGGAAAAAGAAATGAGAGTTTGGGGATAACTTTCTTGCAGTGAAATATCTCTTGTGATCTGCAACATGACAACCTACCCTACGTTTAATTAGCTATCTAATTGAATGACTAGCATAATACGACATCCAGCAACGGAACTGGCCCATTTTTTGGATTCAGGTGGGATCTTTTTCCGTTTTAAAATATAGGCCTCCTTCATGTAGCTTGACCTTTCTGCCCCAGGCTCAGCGAGGAGAGAGACAGCAGCCTGCCCCTATAGTTGCAGGTGATGCCCTCGGCAGTGAGAGCTCAGCAACCTTCCTCCTCCCAGCATCAAGCAGCAAACCCAGCAGTTCCCTGATGAGGCCCACCAGCAGCCTCTAGGAGATCACCCCAGTCTGTTGGCGCAGGGGAAGAGAAACAAAGAGGGAATAAAAGTGAGAGAGAGAGGTGAAAATAACTCGAAAGTGAGAAAGGATAAGATAGAGAGGGAGAAGGAAAAAAAGGGCGAGCAGGAACATAGGTGAGAAAAAACTGAGAGGTGCTATTTTTCTCTTTCCTCTCTCTGTACCTCTTCTCTCTCTCATCTCCATTCCTCTACTCTACCTCTCATACCTCTCTTCTTTAGGGGGATACATTTAACTTCTCCAGTAGAGCTATTGATGTGAATGGCCTTGCTCAGAGGAACCTCAGCAATGCAATTTTAGGGGTAATGCTCATCCACTTTCCTGCCCAGCTTTGTCATGCTGGTTCAGGGTCAACCATGCATCCTATAAATTATATTTCTTTATATGAAACTTCTTTCTGGGTATGTTTAGGCACTCCCAGCACATGGTTAAGGTTAGAGAGTACGGTGGCCGACAAGGGCAAACGCGACGCAAACGGGCAAACGCACCGCAAACGGCAAAACGCTTCAAACACGGGAATGATGCAAAACCAAAAACACACAAACACATAAAACAAATGCAACAGAAAAATGCTGCAAATACCAAAAACACACAAAACCCCAAAACAACTGTGAGAGAAACGCTGCAATATATATTATAATTATATAATATTATAATTATATTAATATTATAAAAGATTACGGCCAAGTGTTTAAAAAAGACATGAAGGAAAACGTACCTTTTCACTGTCCTCTTCTTCTTCTTCTTCTTCTGCTACTTCTTCTTCATGTCTATCGGGTCTGGTCCCACAGGACTGGTCCATCCCTCAGGTCGGATCCCCCTACTGGCCTGGCGCAATTTGCAGCGTTTCTCTCGCAGTTGTTTTGGGGTTTTGTGTGTTTTTGGTATTTGCAGCATTTGTTTTGTGGGTTTGTAAGTTTTAGCTTCTGCTTCGTTTCTGTGATTGCAGCATTTTTCTGTTGCTGTGTTTTTCTGTTGCATTTGTTTTATGTGTTTGTGTGTTTTTGGTTTTGCGGCGCGTTATTTTTTTGGACATTTAACTAAAAGCACAAACTTTTACTAAAGTTATCCAAAGTGCATTTGTTGCCTAAACCTAAACGGTGGTGTCCTGTGTTTTGTTCAGCCACTATCCACCCTGACACCCTCCCATCAACCTCTGTTTGGTACCAGAAAGCACTTTGATCACTCACAAAAAATGTTTCCTGTGAATAAAATCCAGGCAGCAGTAACGTTTGTTACCATAATGTAACTGGGAAAAGAAATCAGTAGTAAAAAGCGTAACTTTCACATACAGTTGCCGGATCTCGAACCCCAGACTATATAGTTATAAGTCTGCATCTCTCCTGTCTCTCTCTCTTTCTCTCCTCTGCTATGTATATTCTCTTTCTCCTCTTCTCTACTCCTTAACCTCTGCTTTATCTTTCTCCTGCATGCAAGAAGTATTGCAATCTGATTGCTCAACCACCTTGGGAGACTGTTTGAGACTCATTCTAGCCAGATGTTGGAAAGGTGTAACTCCATCCATCTCTCCAAGACACATACGTAAGCTTGACTTCTTCCCAAGTGTAACTACAACAGGATCTAGTCTGTGGAAGGAGCCTCTACGGGGTCTGTTCCCTGTGATAATGGCAGCTAAAGTTACACTGAAATGAGAAATCCAGCTATTTCAAACATATATGATGAGACATTTTAGTTATTCTTCTGCCATTTTTGACAACTTCAAACATCTCGAGGTACCATCCATCCAAACTGGAGAAAGGCTGATTTGCTGATCTGATGTAGCCCAGGAACACAAAGATGCAAAATTACATTTGTGATCAGGCCAACATGTGGCTTTTAAGCGAAAATATATTGAATCACATCTGTATTTTATCTGGATACGAGACACTTAAAATGTGAATCCGCAGTCTTTGCTTTCATTCTTTTAGCCATGTAATAATGTTTAGTATAGTTTCATGTGGCATTATAAATAGTAGTAGTTGAAAGTAGCACTAGGTCCTTGTGTTTTTTTGTTGTTTTTGTGTGCCTGTGTGTATTTCCTCATATTGCGTCAACGCTGATCTCAGTACAGTCAGTGCAGCCTCTGGCTGTTCTCTTCAGTGTGGCGTCTCGGGAGAATCAATTCGTATGTGAATGTATAAAAAGAGTGCGTGTGTGTGTGTGTGTGTGTGTGTGTGTGTGTGTGTGTGTGTGTGTGTGTGTGTGTGTGTTAGTGGGTTAGTAAACACCTTCTCTGGGAAGAAAAGAAGTTGTATTTCTTTCATGCATTCTCTCTTCTGTATGCTGCTGTTTGTTTACCTGGATCTTTAAGATAAACTTCCTTTTAATACCTGTCTCAGTCAACATCGTGTTCAGTGTATTAAGTGTTTGTTTGGGTGTGTGTGGTGGAGAATGTGAATATAGATGTGATGATGGATATCTACAGTATGTAAGGGTTGTATAGAGATGTTTCTTTTATTTGATCTGCAGGTTAAAACTATATGAACTTGTGGATTTGATTTATTGTAGAACACACAATCTAACCACATGTAACATGAGGAACTTGACTGCATCTTAATTAACACCCTGCTCCCCTCAGTTACTGTTGCTACACCTGTCACGACTTCATTCTCAGCATGACACTAAGGTGAAGGTAGACAACAGCAGGCTTCTCGTTTGAAGCGGATTGTTTCTACTGTCGGCATAAGCTCAGACACACAAACAAAATGCAGTTAATGTTAGACCAGACAAAGACACTGTTCATTTAATTCCCACAATTTTACCCTTATGTTTGTGGTTTTGGAAAGACTTAAAAAAGTATACTCCACTCCACAGCTGAGTATAGCTCTTACTGGAGCACCATGCGCAATGTTTCAACCTGTGGAGATGCTGTGCCTAGTCTCGTCGCTAAGTTATGATTGGACAGCTGTTTTTCCGGGAGGGGTGAAGTAAAATTTCAATATCAATGCAGCACTTGCTAATAGAACTTTAACATGAATTGAGTGCAATGAAACATTTCGAAAATTTTCTACACAAGCATGTCATCATGTAAAGAAACATTTTGTGCAGGGTAAATGGGTCAGTGTGTGTTTGTCCCTGACATGTGATAAGCAAGACACCACAGACTTGATTTTGATGATACTCCAAGGAGTCATGCATCATACCGCTTTGGCATTTTCAAAATTACTGTGTTTGGCCCAAGGTGGGAGCAGCAATTACCTGGCAAACATTTTAATAACCAGTCATATCTCACATACTGCTGGGGGGAATAAAACGAAACTTGGAGCACATATCCAACCATCCAAGCTCTACAAATTTGTCTCCAGGGCCAACAGTTTGCAGCATATTAGATTTTCCACTGTTTTGAGTTGCTTTAAAATCTGTTTGACCCCCCGGCCCAAATTAATTTACTGATCACTGCAGGAGTCACTGCCTCATTTGTCCGTTCCTTCATATATGGGGCACCACAAATATAAAAATGAAAAGAGTAGAGAAGAATGCAAATACACCCACACAACATATTTTATATTGTTACATAACAGACTTGAAACTGATTTGTTCCAGACATGGCACAAAAGGAACACTTTCTAGCTCCTTAATAGGAAGAATATAATGAACTGCAGTTCACAGTAAACTCAGGAAATTGTCGCCCCTAAGGTTTGTGAGGTGTAGTTATCTGGCATCATTTCAACACAGTGGCACTACTACTTGACAGCAATGCTTTTAATCCTCTGTGGAGGTGCACTTAATGCTGCTATATGCAAGATTTTTATGTAAAAATACACCTGTCACCTAACCTTGTATGTTAATCACTGTGTGGGGCTGCAGCATAAAAGAGCATCCTGTTCTCGCTGGGACCCTGTGTTCTGGTGTAGGGTATGATAGGCAGGTAATCTGCTCATCTGCTCTGCCAATAGGAAACAACAAACTGAAAGGTAGGAGCAAAATATGCAAGTCTCTAAAACAGCAGCACTCTGCTCTAGTCTAGTGTTTCCTAACCTTTTTGGCTTGTGTTGTGACCCCTAATTACACAATTTATGGTGTAAATTAGAATCATGCAGGTTATGGCTTTAGTGTAGATATGAGAGAGTTTTTTATTCTTTCTCAAATTGTTTTATTTGAAGGATTTTAAAAGGCCTGAGGAGCCTGTATACGAAAATGTATTAATGTAGGATTGAGGACACAAAAACATATGACTCAGCACTATATGTAACAACATGTTGTTCCTCAGCATCGTAAGCAACAAATGGACATATTTACTGCTTGATGCATCTTATAAAAATTGCTTTGTTGTTACAATAAGTGTTTGCATGTACTGTATGTTTTTCAGAATATCCCGGCGCTGCCGTGTGGTAAAGCCCTCTACTCCTACGAAGGAAAAGAACCGGGCGATCTCCAATTTTCCAAGGGTGACATCATCATCCTGCGACGCAAGGTGGATGACAACTGGTACCACGGCGAGCTCAACGGTTGCCATGGTTTCTTGCCTGCTAGTTACATCCAGTTGCTGCGTCCGCTGAGCCAAACTCCACCCCAGGGCAAAGCACTGTACGACTTTGAGGTCAAAGATAAAGACCAGGATAAAGACTGTCTGGCCTTCAGCAAGGTAACACACACATATGTATGCTGAACACACACACTCTCCTGAGCACACTGTTTTTGTATCAGAATTTTATGAGAATAAATGTAATAATATAAAAGTACAGACAGGCTGCGTGGGTGAATCATTTGAGAGATTGGAGGGATGGCTGTAGTCAGAATTTACAGCGGCATTAATATCATAGTAGAAGAAAACATTTAATCTGTGATGTTAAACCGGGCTGGTTCTCTGTAGGACACTAATAATTTATCACGACGGACTCCACTCTTCAGATTGGTTCTCAGAATGTAAACCAGAGCAGGGTAAAAAGTACATGTTCAGCTTGTTGCCTTCCCAAAGGAACTGCAATTTTCACCTTTTACTCCATATTTTGTAAATAAAATAGTGAATCCACAGCTAGAACAGACACAACAAATCTGTAGGCTGCTTTGTTTGACAAAGGTTGATGATTTATGTGTTATTTATTAGTACATTGGGAATTTTTTTTGTGCTAGAGTCACAGAGGGGTATACATTTCTGCATAAGAAATGAGTTGGTAATGGCAGAAAATCAGTTTCATAGTATTTGGAAGAGGCATATGCTCTGAGTAACATCCAGTTTCAGTTGTGGAAGTTGATATTTTAAGGATTGTTTTGGACATTTATACTTTTGTAGTGTTTTGCTGTATCGTTCCTTGCTTTTGTTTTGGATTTTAAAACAGAATTGTATGCTGTTTATTGAGAGGGATTTCAGTGGTTGGTATCAGTCACCAGCTCTGTTAAGTTGGTGGGTCTGATATGAGGTATTTTAAGGATTGAGATAACATACAGGAGCAGCTGCTGCCTGCACAAGTTTCCTGATCACTACCATGGCCATGAGGATTTAATTGAAGACGCTATTAAATGTCTGAAAAACTGACACTGATATTTTGGAATGATGTTGGCAACTGATATTTTATATTCAAATTCTTCCTTTTGTATGCCACAAAGTTGGAAGAAAAGAAACAAGCTCCAAGTTTTTTAAAGATAGAAAAGTCCCTAAAACCGTAGAATTACTGTTCCACACTAATCCATTTTTTTCCTGTGGAGTATGGAGTCTTAAGGCAGGGCATGAATGCTTTCAGTATAATCCTTCACACTGGAAGGATACATTCAGCGCTTTGCTGTCCATGTTGTGATTATTATTTATCGTGTAATACATTATGTTGTGCTGTTGACACTGTACTTTTCTTTTTATGATATGCTGTACAACAAACACTTTCTACCCACTATTAAAGTACAGTGGAGTGATGATTTTGCTGGTGGCATATCTGAAGTAATAATAAAACATATATTTTCACTAGCTGTAGTCAGGGAGGAACCTCTTGGTTATCAGTGAGCATATATATATATATATATATATATATATATATTCAGTTTCTTTTCATAGGGTAGGGTTTTGTGTGTCAACAACTTTAATTCTCGAAGGGATCTGAACAAATTCGCTATCAGTTCTGATCACGTAGTGTGTCATCAACATCACAGGAGATGGTTTTCTGCTCTTTTTGAACAAGGCTGCTTTTTAATTAGTAGAGCATCATGCTGCTGCCTGTATTGCGGTATTTCTCTATTTGGATCTATTAAAAGTCAATGGCATTTAGGATTTAGACTAATTATCCTTGTGTCTGACTGTCTTCATGTCCTTTCCCTAATGTGGGTCTCTCAATGTTTTTGAAAATTAATTTGTAGAAGTCAGAGTTTGGTAGGCATTCTAGGGGTTGTTTAAGATTTGGTCCAAAATGTTTTAAAGTTGCCATCTCAAAATCATCCCCAAGTATCACTACAATTATACTTTGAAAAGGATGGAGATAGAGAAATAAACACAAGATGAGGGAAGACCGTTTGGATTTGGTGTAAACAGTCATTTGTATTCCGTATACTCTGCTGTTCTTCAGAGCTTATCATTTTGTTCCTGCTGTTACACAGACTCACTTGTGCTGGGAATGAATGCTCTACACATCCGCTCTGTCTCTGCTGTGTGTCTGTAGAGTGAGAGAGATTATTAAATTACAGTGTACTGTACACTTCACTGTAGGTGTTTTGAGACTGATCACAGCAATGCAAAGCATCGTCCTATTGTAGACCCCCTTGTCTCAAACACACAGCGTTCTACATGCAGATTAACAGATAATGATGAGGCGTTCTGGTTCTCATTATTTTGGGGCTAAACTAATCAACAGGTTAAAAACTGAAGATTGCAAAAAGCCAAACACTCACACAGTAATGCATGCCCCTGTGGTGTTCTGTATGCGCGTTGTCATGCAGAACCAGTGTGTGTGATATTGTTTTCTCAGTGTGAGAGGTAATTACTCAGTATGACTAATACACAGTCATTTACCAGCATTATCACTTCCGTCCCTAATGGTCTTACCAAGACCTTCCTATTCATGTTAGGAGAGGAGCAAATACTTTCATGATTAAGTCTGTGGGTGTGTTCCTTATTCAAAACACACACACACACACACACACACACACACACACACACACACACACACACACACACACACACACACACATTTCCATGCATGTTTGATAATATTATACAACAGAAAAGAGAATATTATATCATACTGTATGTTAGGGGTGTAAGAAAATATTAAAAAAAAACCCTGTCGATTTTTGTGTGGGTGTACAAATGCACATCCTACTGTTCTGGTTGCATAAAAACGTTTTATGCACATGATGCATGGTGTTCTCTGCATACTATTTTCCTAAAATTAAATCGCATTATACTGCTTGCTTATTCTGATATGTATCGTATCACCAGATTCTTGGCAATATACATCCCTACGGTATATACAGTGTATATTTACATTAGGCATAGGAAAGCTCATTCAGTAGCTCTGTGCAAAAAATCGCACACATTGTGCTAAGGTAACAATACAGCAAAAACAGCATCAGTATTCATACAAAATTGTTGCTCATTTTCATTTTTCCACACAGTTTCATATTCACTAAACCTCACATTTTTCAAGATTTAAATGCTCCAAAACTGTAGAGTGCTGCCAAAATCCTCTGCATAACAATGAACCATTCACCAGTCGGCCTCATCAAAGGTAAAATAAAATATATGAGGCTGTTTTTTTAAATACACATACTTAGGGGGTCTGTGTACAGAAGGGATAAGCAGCATCTGTCCTAAACTGAACTGAAAAGCAGTTGATTGATTCATATTAAAAATGAACTAAAAAACAGTAGTCGCCTATAAATTTAAAAACGTATGTAAGCCTTGGAAAAGTGTTTTAAAAAATGGGCAGTATGTGTGATTTATTTTTTTAATATTTTATAACAGGCTACATCATGCAAGAACATCTATATGTTTTAATCTTTGCCATTTTTGCTTTGTTTGCCAATCCAACAGAAGCAAATACAAAATATGAGGAAACTTTTAGCAAAACATTGTAAGGATTTAGTTTAGTTTTAGTTTACCATTTCAGAAGAGATTTATAGATTTATGTATCACAGCAAATCAGAAAAAAAACTAAACGTCTATCTAACATCTACTTGGAGCTTTTGAGATGCTTTGTTTTGACCAGGTTCTGATCAATAGCTTGTGTTTTTAACTAATATTTTCCAGCAGTGATTTATTAGAATAAATAAAAAGCTATTTGGACACACATGCTGTATTGACAGTGTGTATGTTTGTGTGTATGTACATAGTCTCACTCATTTCCTCTCTGTCCAGGATGAGGTTCTGACTGTAATCAGGCGAGTGGACGAGAACTGGGCAGAAGGCATGCTGGGAGACAAGATTGGCATCTTCCCCATTCTCTATGTGGAGGTAAACCCACAGACATTACAAACACAGTGACACTCACATATCAAGTTATTACAGAAAGAGCTGTAAAAGCAACAGTAATGTTGCAGCAGCAACACCGGTATTACAGTTTTTTCATTTATCAGAGAGGAGGCAGAAAGGCTTTTCTGTCTCTAGGCGAAAGTATATCCTGTCTGCTTTGACAAGAAATTACATGAATCTTTTGTTTATATGGGTGGAAACATTCCCACTATGATAATCTTGGGATATCAGTGCTGTTTGGCTTCCTCATCATTCATATAAGTGGGTGCTGGCTTATTCAGATTTTATTAGAGAAGAGCACATGAATCAGTGGAATAATCACCAGTGAAAAAGTAATATCCTAAATACAGTATGGTCAAATAATCAATTAGTGCTCCCTGGTTTCAAATATATTTGAACTAAATGGTATTCTGAGCCAGTGTTGCATAATATGTTGTTACCAACCATGCCGCTCCTGCTATAATCAATAACTTTTGTCTTGATAAACGTAGGTCTTGTCTAAATTCATTGGCGGTGGTAACTTCTGATATATTATCTATTTTTTTTCCACCTGGGCTGAAGAAAGGGATGCCTTGAGGTCAGGATGTAACAGAGGAGATAGATAGATATTAACTGTGTGTTCAAGTCCTTACTGTATGCAAACAACCATGGTTATAAATGAATCTATATCTGTGTTTGCAGTTGGTCTAAATGGGTCAAAGCTTCTTTAAAAACCTTCCTGACCTGGGTTGAGCAGAGATCAGACGCTGTCTGACTCCAAAAGGTTGAACACTCATTCAATGTTAGACATTGTAATTGCAGTCAAATAGCAGGTGCATTGTGTGTTCATTGTTCTCTGTGAAAAAGGTGCTGGTGTGTTAAACTGCCCTGAGGCGTCTATGTTTTACTACTTATCTGAAAGAAAACACAACCAAAACATTAAAATTGCTCCAGAAATTCAAATTATATTTATTTTATTTTATTATATTATATTAACACAGCTGTTTGAAACTAGGCTGATGTGGAGTTTCCTTTTATGGATTTCATCTCAGTAAAAGGATAAAACCCCCAACACCCCAAACATTTTACCTTCTTTCATAGTGCTATGCCTGTCAAGAGTGAAATATAGTTTACTTTAATCCTCGTGCAACTGAAAAAAAATGTCATGCACAATTTGCTGTGGATCACATTTAAGGTTTTTAAGCCATGGTAAAAAGGTTTAGTATTGGTAGAAACTGGAAGGATGTGTCTTTCCTTCTTTCTTGCTGTTGTTAAAGCTTCTCTTCTGTCTCCATTACCACAAATTTATGAACACACCAATTCTCTTATGGCCCTGTTGAAAACAAATGAAGAAACCTTCAAAACTGGCAGGAGGTTCACTCAAACTGGGAAGTATTGTTATGTATGTGTGTTTGTCAAGATAATAAGACTCTCATAAGGTTAGATGCAGTGTTCCTAGTGAGAATGACATTTTCTGTAACCTCTGCTCAGTGCAGTACATCTTTTTAACTTAGGATCACATTCCTTTTGCACACCTCACTGCGGTTTGCAAACTTGTATGCATTGGTGTGCTTACAAGCGCGTCCTTTTTCACTTTAATTTTAGTACTGGTGTTTGACATTTGTTTTTGTACTATATTTTGTACCGTGTGGTTTGTTCATGTACTGCTGCTGTGACATGCACATTTCCCCCCATGGATAAATAAAGTAGTTATCTAGCTATCCATCTTTCTCTCTGTGTTTGCAGCCTGACTCTTGGCTACCCAATCATGTCCCTGAAATTAGCTGTTTGACCAAATGACTCTCTTAGGTGATGCTGATTATAGGCAGAGAGACGGGACGAACACATACAGACGCACAGGGGCTCCTATTAGATAGCGATGCATCAATAATTTAGACCTCTCCATCACTCTGACACAGCAGGGGTACAGGGGCATGGTGTGGGTGTGGGTGTGGGTGCATGTGTGCATGTGTGTTTTTGTGTGCAGTGAGAATTTAATGAGAAGGGCCCAGCTGGACTTCTGCGGATCTGTGTGTGTGTGTGTGTGTGTGTGTGTGTGTGTGTGTGTGTGTGTGTGTGTGTGTGTGTGTGTGTGTGTGTGTGTGTGTGTGTGTGTGTGTGTGTGTGTGTCTCGTTGGATAAGTATAGTGCCTCTTATAGATGTTGTCTCACCACTCAGATGTGAATGCAGACTGCTTGTGTTAATATTTGGCAGTCTGAGTACATATATTGGTGATGAGGGGTTTGCAGATGATAGCGATGCCAGCAAAATAGTCCAAATTACATGGGAAGTGTTGGAAGCGATTGGCAGTCACTACATTTGAAGAAGGTGCTACTGTGTGTCCCCATAGCGGATATTCAGACCGAAAATATGCATATGTGAGTTTGAAGGCTTATCAGCGGAAAAAAACAGTGGTTTCTAATGAGGAAGCATTTCACAACTCTGGAAAGTTATTACAGAGACAGTAACTTTATCCTCTTTCTCTGTGATCAGGAAGCAAAAAGTACAATTTTGCAGTTAAATTTCAAAGTAATCTTCCAGAAATGTGCATTTACAAATATTTGATTCGCCTGAGGTTACACTGAGTTCTGGCAAAAGACCAATTTTTTTTTTACCCTGTTGTGCCAACACAGTGGTCTAATTGAAGTGAAAGGCTGCGGTTTTAGACATAGTGCTGATGTCAGTCTGAACATCTTCATTGGGTGATAGCAGTGATACCTGCGTTCTGGTACTAGTGCCAAAATAGTTATTTCTTTGATAAGGCAGTGTGAATGTTAAGACAGATATACAGTTCTTGATAGTCCATACAAAAAATATGGAGCTTTTATGGCCAACTGATACAAAACTTTTCCATTAGCATGTCTCTGTTTTACTTCAATGTAAACTGTTAAAACAATATTATAATGTGTTTGTAAACTGTTAAGAATAAATTGCAGTAGCTAACTGCAAAAAGAATTTCACTACTGAATGTGAGTTTAATTTTGGCAGTCATATGTGGATTTAATGTGTGTGGGCGTGCTTAGAGTTGGTTTTCCTTTGGGTTCAGGTAGGTGCATCTGTATTTGAATGAGGTAAAGGTTCGGGTCGTTTGTTGAGTTCATATGCACCTGGAGTGGATTCATGTTGTTATAAATATAATATACCAGACTTGACTTTCTGGTGGGTGTGTTGAGTAGGTTGGATTGTGTTGTATAAGTAAAGGAGCGCTAGAAGTTTGGTGTGGGTTCAGTTGGATGTCATGTCAGTTTAGATGAGTTTGAATTAAGCGTGGAAGGGTTTGAGCAGATCTGAGGTTGATTCATGCAAATACTCCTATTGCATGCAGGCTTATTTGTTGTTTTTTTTGTGGACAGCTTTGTGATGAATTTGGGTCAGACATTATAACCCATGTCAAGGACACCTCCATCTCTTTCTTTCTTTCCCTCTGTTTCTCTTCATGCATCCCACTGTCTCTGCAGCAGGAGGGAGTCGGCACACACCTGTGTTTGTGTGTGTGTGCATGAGCATGCATGTATCTTGCAGGCTTATCCTTTTCGCAGTGCAGATACCAGCTCATCAGCTTGAGGTCTCAGTGTTACCCGGAGAGAGCGCTCACCCTCCAAAAGACACAGAGTACAGAGAGTACAGTTATCTCAGAACATAATAGATGACCTTGGAGATTTCCTTCAACAAAAAGCACCAAGTGAAGAATTGTCTCTATCAACAATATCTCTCTCTTAGCTCCCTTACTGCAGTGTGACCGGGCACTATAGAGAAACTGACACGAGCAGGCATTGGTGTGTATGGAGTGTGTTTGTGTGACTGGTATCTACTGAAGAACTTCAATGCATGGGTAAAAAGTGACTGGTGATTGGTTGCAGTTTGCTATGTTTTTGAGTTTGTTGCCTCACTGACCTTCTCTCTTCTGTGTGTGTGTCCCCTCTGGTCCGCCCCATGAGAGCAAACTGAGTTATATCTGCAGCATCAATCCATCATGCTCATTAGCATAGCATTTGGCTTTGATTAGCATATCTATTAATATGGAAATGCGACATCACCAACACTGAGCCCAAATGGGTCAGTGCTGTATGCACACACACTCCCTCACACATACACACACACACACAGAAAGAAATGCTTGACTTTCTCTCCAGGGATTGTGCAGGAGTTTAAGGTTGCGCTAAGCAGACATGATTGCGATGTAAATTTGTCAGATGGCTGAAGCTGAAGATGTTGTGTGTGTGTGTGTCTTAGTTCATGTGTCCCTGTTTCACATTGACCTGTGTGTGTGTGTGTGTGTGTGTGTGTGTGTGTGTGTGTGTGTGTGTGTGTGTGTGTGTGTGTGTGTGTGTGTGTGTGTGTGTGTGTGTGTGTGTTGCCTTTTCAGACCAAGACCAAATTCAATGACCAACAATTAACTTAGAGACCATTCCCTTTAACGTCTCACCAAGATTACACAGTGACTTTCCTTACAAAAGGTTTACATGGATGTTTCGGTCATTAAATACATCGACTGTAGGCGTAATATTTGCTTTACACATTTGCTTTTACACTCCAGAGACAAGTGTTGAACAGTGCACAGAGGGAACGTTATCTATACATAGACCTCCATTAGGCAAGTGTTGAACACACACGTATGTTACAAATGTACTGTACTGTTCATGCACTGTGCATATAGCATCCATGTTTTTAAATATTTCTTTTAACAGTTAATTTGAATTTGGTGGTTTTACAATGCTCTGGAACAATGTGAGCTTTACACCGCCTGAGATATACAACCTCAATGAACATGAGCACATAAAAGAAACAACCCCTTGAAACCGCACCTAATGGTACTGCTGAATGAGGCTGGGGAGGTGAGGGAGTCAAATTGCAAGCAGCGGGTAGTTCAGGAACATTGAGAAACAGTGTGAGTGTTGGAGTAAGCAGAATTAATGAGGACAAGCCTGCTTCTAGTGACTGTATAGATTAATTATTGGAC
Organism: Dicentrarchus labrax; assembly: GCF_905237075.1. Classification (NCBI taxonomy): domain Eukaryota; kingdom Metazoa; phylum Chordata; class Actinopteri; family Moronidae; genus Dicentrarchus; species Dicentrarchus labrax. Next base: position 11,850,834 of record NW_026136706.1, read on the forward strand.
ACGGAACATGTGACGATAAAACGACTTCTTTGTCTTCCTAAACTACAGCGACGCTCCATAATTGTCATACACACTTAATAATCCGTCACAGAGCTTCCCAGTTATAGACTGTTTAAAATCGAGATGTGCTCACAGCCACAGGGCAGAAAACACATTGGCACAATGTCATTATAGCTCATATTTGGGCTTTTTCAACATTTATAAAATATTGCAACTTGCTGCCTAACTAAATTGTTTATGGAGCCCCCATCCTCACATTCCCACACCTGTTCATGCCAGTCTGATAAACAACTCCAGCTAGCTAATGGGGCAAATTTAATTGCAGTGTGGAATGGCAGCTAGTGGCAGTGATAGAACTGGACAACAATAATAATAAATGTCTTGTTGCTGTCGGTGAGAAATTAGCTGATCTCTTCGGTGTCCACAAATGAGCAGCACAGATTAAGAGTACAGATGTCACCTCACCCTCAATACTGGTGGACTGGTCTGCCAGGGCAATATGTCAGACACTCTGCATGTTTTACATGTCTAGTGCTCATAAAGTTAGATGTCTCACTCAAATGATACTGCGTCAATACTGGATTTAATAAATTCAATGATTTATTTGATGCTGGGGAACATGAAAAGAGACTACTTTGCTTTTGCTCCAATTTTATTTTATTCTGAAATATCATAACAAACTGATGCCTTTTCTCCTCTGCCACCCCTATCAAATCTTAAATGTCCAGTGTGTAACACTTGCGAGGATATTCATCGATATTTTTTCATTAGTGTATAATTACTTGAAAATAAGAATTGTTGTGTTTTCGTTACCTTAGAATGGGCTGGTTTTTTTTATCTACAAAGGGATCCTTCAACCGAGTCCACCATGTTAAGCCGCCGTGTTTCTACAGTAGCCCCAAATGGACCTCTAGAAACCACTAAATCCTACACACTGGTCCTTTAATTAACAGCTGAAGCTCTAAATGGCAAGAGATAAACATATAGTGATCAGCAAAGCTTTTTTTATAGCTGGAGCTTGACATCTGCACTTCTCATTAAAACATGCAGTAACAGAGTAGGCTGTGGTAACTTAAACCAGGTGTTTATTCCTGACTTTATTAAAATCCAGAGCTGTGACCAGACCATTCAGTGCATACAGCTAATTATGTACTCTGCTAGACAAGTGTTTACTTCTTACATTTATTTGGTAATACTAAAAGTAAATACAAGACTGTGATGGCCCAGCCTTGACATGCAATTAAAGTTGTTAAGGATAAAAAAAACACAATAAAGCTAAAAGCTTATTTCCATTGTGGTCCTCATTAGAAAAGGGTAAGATGACAGATCTTCAAGTCACCCACCCATTACTTTTGTGGGTTATTCTGTGTATTATTATTATTATTATTATTATACAAATCCTCATCATGTTGCTGTCTCTATAAGCTCGCTGTCATTCTGTTTTGAATTCTGTTTCATTGTCTGTGAGCAGATCTCAAGCTGCAGTCATTCAGAAATCTATATACTAATCTTACAGAATGTTATATCTGAAACATAATAACTCGCTAAATTAAAGTGCAAAGATGAAACATTTAGTAAGCTGTGTTACTACTAAAAGAATCACAGAGCTAAGCTAAATTGGAAAAAGAAAGCTTGGGAAAGTGTCTGTCATTTCTGTTATTACTCAGCTAAGGATGTTTTTGATTAATTGAATGAAGGATTTGGTATAAAATGTAGTTGTGTGACTTACATCCTTAAATTCTTACAGGTGAACCAACACCAAACACTGTCCTAGTGTAGGAAAAAAGTTCATTTTAAATTGTTTTAAATCTTAGATAAATAACTGAAACTTTTAATGTGTTACAAGGAATATGAAATGGAAATGAAACCAAAGTGAGGAGAGAAAGAATCTAAAGGGAACGTTTGTGTGGGTGTATTTGACAAAGAGAGACAGTGAGAGTGTGTGTTTCACAGAGGGAGTCTCACTAGACCAGTTGTTGTAAGTGATGATTGTTACGCTGCTGGTTTGAAAAGCTGCCAAGAAGAACCAGAGTGTAAAGGCCACACAAACACACTTCTCCTTGTGAGTGCTGGAGATGTTGTTATGGATGTGAACCACTGAGGACTGAAATCAAACACCTGAACTTCTCCTCTGCCCTCCTCTCCTCTCTCCTCTGCCCTCCTCTCCTCTCCTCTACTCTCCTCTCCTCTCCTCTCAGTTAAATGAAACAGCCAAGCAGTTGATGGAGATCGACAAACCCACACCAACTAACGTTCCAGGTCCGAGCTCTGAACCAGCCCCATTGGGGCCCTGCGTTCCTGGCCCCTGCGCTCCTGGCCCCTCCCCCTGCGCCTCCCCGTCCAATGGAAATGGCTCTGGCCATCGGAGAGGTGAAGGGAAGAAAAACGCCAAGAAGAGGCATTCGTTCTCTGCGCTGTCTGTCAGCCAGAGGGCCGCCCAGCTTAACAACAGACACAGTATGGAGATCTCCCACCCGGTCCTCATCAGCTCCTCTGACCCCAGAGCCGCTGCACGCATCCAGGTACACACACAAACATATATACACACTGCAATGCTATAATAGGTCACTATGATGAACCACATACAGTAGCCCAGAATGGACAAACCAAACACTGACTGTAGATAGAGTTGTTCGCGTTTTTGTGGGATTCCCAGCCACTAAATCCCACACACTGATCCTTTAAGTAAAAGTAAAGTTATGATGGGGATGGATCTAATCTGGTAACTAAGTAACTTGAATCCTTAACAACGTATCATATTTAATAAACTGATCACTGTTTTGTGTATAAAATCTAAATCTGAATCTGAAGTGCTTCTACCTCAAAAATGTAGAAGAAAAGTAGAAAAGTAAATGTACTTAATTACTTCAAATAGTATTCGGATTAAATGTTGTTTATATTAACCTATTACACAACTTCTGATATGCTGATAATGATGCTATTATTGATTATTTGTTGTACAACAACCTAACATGTTGGCATATTTAGGTCAAAATATTAAAATACTTTTTTAACTTGATAAGAACAAATAGTGAATATTTGTTTTGTATTGTATTTTTAATTTACAATGAACAACAACAACAACAACAACAACAATGAATTTTGGGACAAAATATTGCACACCTGCCATTTTCAGTCAAAAACTATTGATATTGCTATCACCTATAACTCGACTGATATCAGGTTTTTGAGACCAAATCAATATTTTTGATTACAATATATTGGCCAATTATCTTTCTGCTTCCCACAGACTCAGCCAGATATTTGGGAGTTGAAAAATAAACTTAAAATAAAACAAAATGCAGAGTAACAAATATAATGGTGTCACTGTTTCTAAGCAACCTCAAACATGTCTTTGACATTTTGTACTGCAATGCATGTTACATCAGCCAACATATATGCTGATGCAGATATGCAGTATCTGCAATCCCTGCGGATTTCTTGGACAGGCTCTAAGTAATCACTGTACACACATTCACAAACCAGTTCACTCTGTTCACTTTGTTCCACTAGATTTTATTAACTAATTCCCCTATCACCTACTCTGTCATTTCCATGTGAATAAAATCATTCCTCTTTTTGATAGCTGTAGACTGGAGACACATTGCTTTTACATTTATTGCCTCTGGTTGCATTCACACCTGGGTTAAATGTGTTTTTGAATAACACCCCAGGATACCCACTTACTGCAAGTAATATTTCATTTTAAATAGAAACCACTCAGTTTCAATCTGTGTATCTTTCTGTGTCTTTAGGATGCATCTCACCCAGGTCCCTCTCCCTCCTCGGCAGGGGTACTGGTGCCCCCAAAAGTGGCATCTATAACCTCTGAGCTGCTGGCCCATGCCAAGGTGCAGCTGCCACTCAACATGTGAGTACACCTCAGGGTGCTGTCAGCTCGCCCACCTGCGACCTGGTCCCTCCTTCCATCCCCTTGCTCTGTTTTTCAACAGAGTGGATATGTGCCTGAGATCCGAGCATGATTTCAGAACCCTCCTCCTGGCAGCGTTAAAAATATTTCCTCTTTTGTGCCCAGAGTTATTGGCCACGTTCCACCACCTCTGCAACCACATTTACTCCTCCACTGGTCAAGGATGAAATCCCCCTCAGAAAGGAAAAATACAGTCAAACAGTATTCCCTCAGTTGTGTGATGATGCTTACATCAGTGTTTCATAACAAGGCTCTCAACAGCACAGCCGTGGCTTATACTGTACTATGCATTTTATTGTACAACAAACAATAAGGTGCTTAGTCCTTTCTAAAAAATTAAGTGCTGGATATACATTTAGTTCAGAATATGTGCAGCTTTCATGCGTTTACAGGAATTTCTGCTTTATTTCATAGCGGACAGATAGTTTACGGGTGCGAGAAAGAGAGAGATGGGGATGTTGTGTGATTGCAGGATCAGCATCTTAAACTCCCTAGGCTTCCCAAAAACTCTGGCAGGTGGCTTTTTTAAATAATTTGTCTGTTTAAATTTGTCAAAACGTTCTACATACAGATATTATAGTGAGCGGGTAGAATAACTCATTACGAATACATAAGACAAATAAAGTAGGGCTATACAGGCTGCAGCTGGAAGTTTGCATTTGACTTAAATTACTTCACAGGTTGAGCATTTCTTGAATGGATTAAGAGCCAAAAACCAGCAGACACACACTCACAAACACAATTAAACTCTTGTGGAATTGTAACCTCACTAGTCACATCCAGATGGCCGGTGAGACGCCAGCGCTGAGCAAGACTGTTCTATAATTTACCTCGTAATTAATCTACCAGGTAACTGCCAGAAAGATATGGGTTCTTCAAGGTGAGTGTGTGTTTATGCTCTTGTACTACATTGTGCACACCAGTCTGAGTTCTAGACCTTGAGAGTGAGGACATTTTTGGATATTTTTGGAAAGTGAGGATATTTGGTTAGTCTAAACTCAGGGAATGCATCCTGTTTATTGGTGTCTTGCCTGCAGGATGTGAGACAAATACAGCAACATTGTCAGCTTTAATAATATCACTTTCCAAGTAGCAAACACACACACAGACAGACAGGCACACACACACACACACACACACACACACACACGTCCGGAGTGGGTTTGTTCTACTGATGAGGTCGGACGTTTCCATCTTGACCTGGCAACTATTCTTGTTGCCATGGGGAGACGGGAGACGGTCCCCACATCTGTTACCATGGCAACGGGGAGGCAGTGCATATAGGGCTTGTTTACTGTGTGGTCTTATCGTCTTCTGTCTGTGAGTCTGGCACTAAATACTACGAATGTCTCCCAGCGACAGGGCCAATAATACATGGTCACATATAGTAAGATGCTAAGTCCTATATTTATCAGTGTACCTTGTTAGTCAAATCAGAGGCTACGCTGCGTTATTACAGCATTGATGCATCTTGGATCAGCTTTTTATGATTCAGATCTTTTTTAACAATGGTTTTTGTAATAGTTATAGTTTATTGCAATATAACATATAATATCCCAAAAAGCCTTTGATTCTTGTTAACATGATATGAATTGTATTTTGTTGTCATGTATTGATTGTGATATTTATTAGGACCCCTTTGGAAACGAGATGGTGCATCTCAAGGGGGTTTATCATAATACATTTGAATAAACAATTTGTGTATTTCTTTTTTTTTATTTGTCTGTTGATCTTTGCATAAAGATTATTTGCTAGTAGGAATATATGTAAGGAGATCCATACTATAATATCCCTAAAGACCACCTTCTTGTTGTTCATAAACAGCAGGCTATTTTACTGTACAAGAGAATGTATGCTCAGATAATTTACCTGGTAAATAAAGTCCAAAAAAGTACTAGGATTAGTCATTTTTCCTAAGAGAAACTTTATCCTAACTATATCTTAAACATTTCTATTTACTGTTATCAACAGTATATGTCAGTGTGCGTAAGTACATTCACTTAACTTGTTAAGTTAAAAAGGTTGAGAGCCTTTAAGAGGAATGGTCTAGTAGTCTATTGTTTCTCAAAACAATCCTGATTTACGGTGGTGGGAGAGTTTTGGCGTCCTTGTGTTTTAACTTTGGACCTTGAACCTTATAGCCCTCTTTGCCATCTTTTTTTAAAGAGAAACTGACATAAAACAGGCTTGAAACACTCTGGGAAAATGGATGGTATGTGGTGGGAGGATCGCCCTGCACAGTTCTTCTCTTTGACCTGACAAAGATGCTATTGTAGATAAAAATGTTTGATGGTCTTATAAAGGAGTTGAGCATCAACAGTGTGAAGGCTGTTATTCTTTGGTTTTTCCATTCAAGTTAAATAGTGTTGAAATTTGCTATTCTCTGCTCCTTTCTTAACACACTGACAGAAATTTGTACTTGTTTTTCAAACGACTGATTTGCTAATTAATTTGTTTACTTATTCATTTATTTGCATTGTGCATTTGTAATAGCTTTGCTTACTTTGCATAATACATGTTAGGGACAATCCACATGGGAGATAAAGATAAACAGTTTCTTGATATTTCCTGCAGATAATGATTTTACTATTTGACTTACTTTTACATTTTGTCTGTTGCCTTTGTCCCCCAGATATCTGGCTCTGTACGCCTACAAGCCCCAGAAGGCCGACGAGCTTGAACTTAGGAAAGGGGAGATGTATCGGGTGACAGAGAAGTGTCAAGATGGGTGGTTCAAAGGCACCTCGTTGAGAACTGCTGCCTCCGGTGTCTTCCCAGGAAACTACGTCACCCCTGTGTCCAGGTCAGTGTCCCTAGGAACTATGTCCTTTCAGCATCCAGATAAAAGAAAGTAGCAGAGTAGTGGTTGGTTGTTGATGAAGCTTAAAGTACAGTACAATATTTCACTTCCTTTGCTCAAGTGGCTAAATTGCCAGAGAGACCACACCACCCAAGTTTAATCCCTCCAACAACCACATGTCCCCTCAAAGCGTTCTTCTGCAACACCCCTACCTGCCACAGCTGTAACGAGCTTCTACTGTAAATGTAACTTTAACTACCTCATCCAGGTGTGAGGGCTGAGGGGTCGGTAGAGGTGGTCAAAAAGTCCCTTTTCTTTTCTGCATTGAAGCCAATGCAATCATTTTCTTGCTCCACTTCTCATTCAGTTCTTTTGGTTTGGTCATGTGAACCCAGCAGTGCAATACAATCACACTAAGACCCCTAATTTTGTCCTCACACAAAGGAAGTGGAAGCACTAACACAGTCGTTGTAATTTACATTGTAATTTTTCATGGTAATTTCCTGGCTCCAACTGAAGCCGAATACAGATTAGGCATGAGCAGTGCAATTTGGCTACTTTTTATGGCATGTAATTGCGCTTGTGTTTCCATGTTCTCAGAGTGCCTCTTGTCACAAAGGCACACCGAAAAAGCTATTTTTTGGGCTTGAGATGTCGGAGGCAAAATCTGCGGTTACTGTATTCCTCGTGCTGATAATGTATTCTTCCTACTTCAGCCTCTACTCCGCACTGTGCAACACACTTTGTCACGATTCCGCTTTCACCACAAAATTGTTTGGTCACACCAGAAGCACATTCTGAAAAGTCCTTACCAGGAAGGGACTGTAAACTACTCTACTACTACAATGTCCCTTGTCATCAGAAAACAAAACCACTTTGTATTAGAATGGAAAATTTTGTGAAAATCAGTTTTAAACAATCCATCCCTTTTTGGTAAAGCTGGATGTTCAACAAAAAAATGCAAGGATGAGCCTTAAAAATGTATCTTCACAGATTTAGATTGGAACTAGGAAACACTGTCAGACTTGAGATATTTTTTAAATTTAGTTTAAATACAATCTAAAATACAAAACAGTCAGTTTATACCGGCTCTAATGTTTGACTACGACATACTCAGGGTAGATCATTATCATTGTCATTATACTTATTTTATCTATTTTGGCACCCTTAACACTGTAACTCATAGCTGTTAAAACCAAATAAAACAGAAGAATGAGTGTACTGAAATCATATTTGGCAATTTAATTACCCTCATTATTACTGTATGCGTGAAAACATTTGCAGTGGCTGTTCATCTAATCTGTATTCTGCTCCTTGATGCAGTCAAAGAAAAAGAGAGGAAGAAAGTAAAGGCAAGGGAGAAGTAGAATAATAGAAAAAGAAAGAAAATAGTAATGTAGGATCGACAGAAAATGTGAGAAAGAAAGAAAATAAGCAAAGGGGGGAAAGGGTAAATGGCTGAATGGGGTGGGGAAAGATGGGAAGAAATTGAAATAGAAGATATTGAAAAAGTGTCAGAGTGAGGAGACGGAGACAGAGAAAGCAAAAGAAAGAGAAAATGATACAAAGAGATGAAACGGCTGCAAAAACAGCAGGTGTCCCTCTACAGTGGATATGAATGGCTGCTTCAAATACTGCAGTTATGCAATCTGAGAGAGGAGAGAGAGAGAGAGAAAAGCAGGATGGGTGAGTAATCAAATGAGAGGCAATTTGTTATTTTTACGCAAGCATACTCTCTCTTTCTCCCTCCTTCCATCCTTCCCCCCTTACCTCTCCCTCCTCCTTTGTCTGCAGTGCAGCTCAGAAATTTCTCAATATGATAATGAGAGGCTGCCAAAGATGCACACACACACACACACACACACCACACACACACATTGTAGAGTTGGACCAATACAGGCAGCCAGATAGGCGTGTCATTCTTTTTGAAAGTGCAGTTTGAATATTTGCATATTAGTTGTGTCATTTATTAGCATAGTTGATAAAAACATATAGTAGTAGATTTAAAGTACATATACACAATTCGATCAGATTCCAAATAAGACTGCATGAATTAATTTGGATTATTGTTATACTGGATTTAATAATGGCATATAATGTCATAATGGCATAAAAAATGCCGGTTCAGACGACTCAAGAATGCAGTTCTGGTTCAAAGGATGACTGTCTATTGTATGAAGTCTTTAAAGTTACTGACAGCAGACAGAAATATCTGTATGGGCTTTTACAAGTCCATGCGTGAAACCCAGCGCACACAATGAGCAGTTAAAATTTGTGTTCATGGAAAACCTCAAATCAAAGAATCTGTGAATATCTTCGCTGTTTTCATTGGTACACACACACACACACACACACACACACACACACACACACAGAAAGCCATAACTCTGTATGTATGTGACAGGAAGTCGATGGGCGGCCATAAGAGTGTGAATACCGTCGAGTCAATAATGTTCAGCTCACTATTCTGCCATTCAGCACTCTGCAGCCTGCAGCTCCATATATGTTACAGTAGGTCACTATGTTGTGCTGATCCACCGGCCAGATAAAAGCACTGAAATCACTGACTTTGACCGAGCATAATAGTACCGTTTGTAGCTGCTGCTCTGCTATTATGACTAAATTCTGCCTATTAACATTTTGTACAACACAAGAGACTAAGAGTCCACAGTCATGCTAGCAACTCTGTGAGGCCGTACTTCGACACAGCATTGCTTTGGGCTAAGTCCTTACATAGGCATGCTAACATGATGATGACAATGTTAACACGTGATAAGCAGGTGTTCACAAGCATAATTTAGCTTGTTAGCATGCAGCTGAGGCTGATGAATGTCAACAGTGTGGCAAGTAAGAAAGTTTTGGACAAATTCAAGATGAACCTGAAGATGAAGCCAGAGGAAATGTCAGGGGATTAACTTGTTAAGTTAATACATCCTGATGATCATGTGTCTGTTCCAAATTTCATGGCTTGTTGTTGAGATATATCACTCAAAACCACAAATGTCAACCTTGTGGTGTTGCTAGAGAAAAAGTCAGAGGATCAACAAAATCATTAAGATCTTCTGGGAGCCATGGATATCTGCTTGAAATTGCATGGCAATCCATGTGATAGTTATTATGATATTTCCCTCTTTTTTATCAAAGGAAGACCTCTGTTTCTAAAGCAATAACGTTAAGCGTTAACATGTGATGAAAGTAAAAATCAATATCTCTCTCTCCTCTGCAGGGCTCCATTTGGAGTCGGTGGTTCTCGAGGCTCAGGTTTGTCCAGTCCAGTAGGTGGAGGAGGCAGTGGGTGCAGTCAGGCGGGGAGTAAAATCTCCAACCCTTCGTCCCCAGGGTCCCCAGGGCCCTCTTCTCCCCGTCCCTCCACCCCACTGGTAAACTCAGCCAACTCTGTCAACACCGTCAGTCCAGCCTCCTCGCCACAAACTGCTGCCGCCCAGCTGAAGAACTGCCTGCGCTCCAGTCAGCAGACCGTTAACCAGGCACGCACCTCAATGCAGCTGGGTAAGCAGAAACTGCACACAATTGTAGAAATACATATAGTGGGTTTTAATTTTCACATCAAACGATTTTAAGTAAAGGATTTATAATCTCTTTGAGGTGGATCTTGTTGCATCGGTTCAGGGAAGTGTTTAATCACATGGAGATGTCTCTGTCTGTGGTCTTTTTCAAACTTCATGCTCCTCAGCATCACACTCTGCGATAAGACCGTTCACCAACCCACAGGTTTAAAGGAGCAGAGTCCAGATCATTTGGGACCTTGCAGCATTTTAGTCCGTTGATCTCTGATTACAGAATAATAGAATATTGATCAGTCATTAATTCAAGTAGCCTCTGCGCTGTAAAAATGTGCAGGCGTGTGCTCACAGCGGCCTCTTTAACTTCCAGTTTCATCAATGCTGTTAGTCATATGCAAAAAAAAGGAAAAAAAAAAAAAAAAAAGAGCTACGAAAAAATTTGGATGAAAGCCTGAATGAATTAGACGGATAAGATACAGTTGGTGGCATTCACATATAGCACATGGCCAAAAGTTTGTGGACATTAAAATCCTATGAGATTGTTGAGCATCTTATTCCAGAACTATGGGAATCCAGTTAGTCTTAAAGGTGCTGAATTGGGTCGACATCAGGGCTCTTTATCTTTACTACATCTTTATCGACCTTGCTTTATGCACAGGGACACTGTCATGTTGAAACAGGAAAAAGTCTTCCACAAACAGTTGCAACATAGTTGGACGTGGATGATTTTCCCAGAACAACATATATTTTGGCCATAAAGTGCATGCATTATATATATATATCAATATATTCAATCAATATTGATACATACTGAGTTATATGCACCACATCTCTTTTGAATTACAATTCATATACCATTCTCCGTCCATCCAATCCAATTTTTATATCTTATAACTATCACAGAACATGAAAAGATCCCATTCCCACCTACTTTTTTTCCTTTAAGATAGAAGACAGAGCAGAGGTGATTGGAAATGAGGGAAGAGAGATGAAGGATGACATACAAGTCGAACCAGGGAGATTGCAATTATAATGTCAGCGTCTGAAACCCCTATAGGCCCTAACCTGTATGTATTTTGACTGTTGGGGAAAAAACACAGAATAGAGAAGAACAAAACTCCACACAGAAATTGCTTTCTTGCTTTTGGACTGACAAAATATGTTTTAGGGTAAAATAAAATTCTGCCAGATGTGATGATATGAGAGGATAGTCATATGGCCTGTATCTGCAAAATGTTCACTACCAATTTTTTGGGGGGTTAGGCTTACTACAAGTATGAGAATAGATGTTGCTGGAAGCACACATCATGTACCCATCCACTACTCTGCACTATATGAATCCACTGAATCGTCACTGAACACAATAGTAGTTACAAGAACATATTGTAACTCACAGTAGAATAATTTAGCACATTTGCAGTGTTACAACATGCAAACAAACATTGTGCACATTAATAGGAGCTCTAATCACGCAGTGGTATTGTTTGTGCCCGACATGCACACACACACACACAGTTCTTAGCAACACACACACACACACACACCTGTCTCTGAGCAAGGTCCACATCATATCGGCCTTGTTCTCCACTCAGAGCCTATTCCACTCTCCAGTTCCCCTTCCTCGCTTTCTCTTTGTATCTTTTCTTTCTCCCTCTGAGAAAATAATGGCCAAGGTTTCTTTTGGGAGAGTGAAGAATACACACTGTGAGCAAACTGCCAAGAATAACACACATACACACACACACACACACACACACACACACACACACACACACACACAGAGAGAGAGAGAGACACATGTGCTCTCCCACGTACATATACACACAAGTGAACGCTCAGGCTCACAAACACAGCTGAATGACATCACTGTGCTTTTTGTTTTATGGAGGCGTAATGACAGAGCTTCATGCCTCTCACCATTCCACCTCTTTCTCCCTCTGTTTTTCTCTCCCTCTCTCTCTCACATACACATAAACAGACACACATCTGGTCTCCATTACAAAATAAAGTATGTGCATAGTTCTGGCATTTAGTGGTTTTATCACATGACCAGCGTGGCTCTCTATGGATTTCTGCCTGAGTACTGCAATGTAGAAGAGCAGGTGGCTAGCAACCCTGTGTGTGTGTGTGTGTGTGTGTGTGTGTGTGTGTGTGTGTGTGTGTGTGTGTGTGTGTGTGTGTGTGTGTGTGTGTGTGTGTGTGTGTGTGTGTGTGTGCGTGCGTGCGTGCGCGCGTGCGTGCGTGTGTGTGCACGCGCCTGCCTGTATGCTTTTGTGGGTGTGTATTTTCTGTGTACTTTTATCCTCGTGAGCAGCAAATGTCCTCATACAAATTGAAAGGCTGAAAAATGGTCCAAACTCAGGACATCACAGCCAGTTTTTTTATTTCTACAAAGGAGTTTGTGCAGAATTAGGGCCTCGAGTTAAACTTAGATTATTCACAGTACTTTCTATTTTTTCCACATTTTTTAGCAGCGTGGTTTGAGTTTTGGACCTCAGCCTCTCAGATTGGCCCGTTCTCTTTGTGTTTTAGTCAGACCAATGATGTGCAAGTGAGGTGAATTGTAAAAACTTAAACTCCACACTTTTAAATAAGTAATTTATAATAATTACTATAATCTACTGTATCTCTGTGAAAGACAAGGCAATCTCTCTGGAGTGTGTCTTAAGCCAGGGTCTTAAGACAGTAAGACTTAAGCAGAACACTGTGTCAAGTAATTGCACTTTTGCATTACTCAGTACATAAAAACAGACATTACAGCAATGTAATTTGGCACTTAAACAATCCAGTAGTTTGGCTACACCTTGAATGAACCATGCAGGGATCATCTGTCTTTGAAAGTCAGTTGTTTTTATAATAGTGTTAATTGCCTATTATAAACATACCGTGTCTTCATACAGTAGCGGGTGGACCAGACAGACTTAGATACCAGAGACAAATTATTTTGATACCAATTTTCTCTTCAGAAATGTAGTAACAGTCCAACTCCCAAAATATTGGCTTGTTCCCTCTGGTGAGCTAGTGATGACTGATGGATGCACTCATTAAAAGGCTCTCACAGTTATACTAACACACACGGGTTTGTGTCTGTTTTAGTTCACAGTCCTCCTGCGGGAAGCCCAGAGCGTCCCACAGTGGCAATCTCCCCCCTGCGCCCTCAGAGTTCCTCCCCCTCACGCTGCCCCGGCCAATCGGGTCGTCCTCTCTCCATGGTGTCTCCGGGACCCAGCTTAGGACCTTCACCCCTCTCCTCTCCAGCCTCGCGGCCCCTCCTGCCCCTCTCCTCCCCTCTCTCCTGCCTCACGCCTCCTAACGTGTCAGCAGTGCTCCTCAACGGGGAGCCAGCCAGTCCCCTGCAGCCGCCATTGCCGGGCCCCTCCCACGCCCCCAGCCAGGGTGGCCTCGTTCCCAAAGCAGAGAAGGTGAGCCTCATCCTTACAATATAAAAAAAACTACAAAGCACATCTATCAATGGCTTGTTTTAAGATATGAAAGTTTTACTATATCAGTGATCACTGTGAAAACCCCACTGTGGAAATAGACACTACTTTTTGACTAATATAATAATTAGATTTCTTGTTAGTTCAATACAGCTCCTATTATTTTCTCCACATGAATAATCAAGAGCTGAATGCATTAACTTTATACTTGCTTTTGGAATTATGAAAAATCACTTTCCCGAGTACATAAAGACAAGACAGATTGTGCAAAATCTGGTTCTCCAAAAAAGAAAATCACAACTCTTAATGTCAAAATAAGTCCTTGAATACTGATTGATGCTACATGTTGTAGTATCTATGGAAGGTATTTTCATATAATGACCAACTTAGACAAAATAAACCATACTGTGCATATCAATACAGGTTAAGAAGGAAACAGCATTCTGGCTAGGGCTGCAACTAACAATTGATTTCATCACAGATTCATCTGCTTATTATTTTTTGGATTTATCAGTTAATCAGTTGATCTTATAAGATGTCAGAAAACAGTAAAAAGTATCTGTTACAATTTTCTAAAGCCCAACCTGATGTCTTCAAATAGCTGACATTGTATTGATTTACTCCCACATAAGACAAAGAAAACTCCTCACAACTGAAAACTATTGAACATTTGACACTTTGGATTTAAAATTAGTATAAACAATCAATCAATCAATGATCACAATTACTGCAAATTCCTTTTCTGTCAATTGACAAATTGATTAATCGAGTATATGAATGTGTTTTAAGTCCACATCTCCATTAAGAGAACACAATCCCTCTTGTTTCAGGCCACACAGATAATAAGTAACATTTACACTTCCTTTGATTGCAGACGTTTTAGTCATCCTGTAAATAAAACTCATTGTTCATATATTTTGTGTATGTATGTGTGCGTGTGTGTGTGTAGTCCTCTCCTACCTCAGTGAGTGTCATTCACCCAGGCGGCTGGCACAGATGCTGAATGCCATCCTATATGTTGTGAGATCTGCAGTGTTAAAGCTTTGGATGTTAAATCGGGCTGAGCTGACAGTGAAGGATGGCACTGAAAGCTTGCATCTGTCTCAGCTCGATTTGTTTCACTGTTGGCTCCACTGTCTGGGACAGCTAATCTATGGCTAGCTGACAAACAGCTCATTGACTATGGAACAGCAGGCAGTGGCCTTGTTTACATCGCCACACTCAAAGATGGCTTGAACTTGGATTCAGGATTATGACTCATACACTGAATATATCTCATAAAAGTTGGAACGAGGTCGTTAAAGCACGAGTATCAGTCGGTCATTTCATGTCATTCTGATATCAGAGGATGCTCCCATCTTCTCGCAACCACTTAATATGTTTGTTTGTTAAAAAAAGTAAATCAAATGTCTGCCTAAAAAAACATTATAGTTTGTTTTGGGAAGATTCTTTTCAGCTGTCTATAAATCTCATGTGATGACCTGCCTCACCCAGTCTAAATGAGCTGCTACTTTAGCCAAAACAAGCTCTCAATATGGATTTTCCTGTAGTTGTACAATCCAGTTGTGAAAAATGCTATTTCATAAGCTTGTTACGCCCTGACAAGATTAACATTCCGCAGGAAAACTAGAATATTACACAGTTTATGGTCAGGGTAGCCCAATAGATCACATTTAAAGATACTGAGTATTGGCACAAAATACTCAGAATCAGTCCCAAAATGCTATATGATCATATTATTCCTTTAAAACAATGTTCAGCCTGACCCTTATTCACAGCACTTACCTTTGTTGTCGAGCTTGGCAGAGCAGGAGCATCAGGTTTGAAGTCAGGGTGGAGATGAGACTGCACAGAGTCAGTCTTTGTTACAGAGGAAATGATGAAGCAGCTACGATAACTGTCTAGCAGACACAGTTAGGATAATCGCTGTTCGACACACTGTCACACTGTCTTGGGCGCAGCCAGCATACAGACACATATCACGTTGGACACTGAGATGTGTTTGTAGACCGTTTCCAAGAAGTCTGTGCCACAGGCCAGCTGCCAACTAAATGGCTGTGAGAAGTGTTTGCAGGATTTCAACAGGTCCAGAAAAAGTCTAAAAATGTCTTAAACTATGTTTAACTGAACATTGAGTATCAAAGCCCCTGAGTTTAGATAATATAGGCTTTTGCATTCCATTTTTACTTTACTGTGTGTTATTTTACAGACACTTATAATATTCTGGTGACATTTTGTCCCGTTTTGCCTCTATTGATAGCAAAAATAGGCTTATATTTGAATCTTGGCTGGCATTAAAAAGTATTCTGGCACCCTGGTTTCTCAGACATGGAATCCAACCAAGAGACACTCTTCGTTTTAGACCATTAAACTCACAGCAGCGAAAACAAATCCGTTAGACAAAATATGGAGTTACTGTGATCCATTTGGTTAGCATATTTCAGACATGGTGTAAAGGGCTTTGTTCCCATTTCACTCTTGGGTTTTCTTTTTTCACATAATTAACCTTAAAAGCATTTAAAGAGTGTTGAGTGTGGGTGAGTAAATGAGTAATTAGCTTGGTGGTTACAGGTTCAGTTCAGTTTCAGCATCCTGACAGTGTGCTGCAGAGCAAATAACTCATCCAGTGCTAAATTGGACTTAATTTGCATGACAGACTAAATTGTGAGTGTATGCTGCCATCCGGTGGCTCATTTTGGAACAACAGCAGCAGTATAACTCACAGGCGAGCACACACATACACACACACTCGCAGGAGGCAGATTAAGCCTTTAAGCCTGCAGATGAGAGAGGAGAGAGAGTGATTATTCACTTTTTTTACCGCTTTCAATCCCACCTTCCTTCTTCGCACTCTTTCTACAGCCCTCTGTTGTCTCTGTCCTCCCTGCTATCTTTTCCTCCTTTCCTCTCCTTCTTTTGACATCTTTGTCTCTCTGAATCTCCCTCTATATCCCACCATTTTATCCTCTTCTATTCATCTTCATTTTACTCTACATCTTCTCATCCCTCTCCCAAATTAAAATTCAAACAAGCTTTATTTGCATGACAGGAAGGAAATCTAATGTTGCCAAAGAAGTGGAACATTTTATGTGTGGATATTTCAGCCCACATACACTTGCATCATTAGATTTATGTAAAAGTGATTTATATTTTTGCGGGAAAAAAAGTTACAACAAAAAGGCGACACATTCCTGCGTAATATATAATCTCTACACAATAATAAAGTCTTGGTATTTAGGGAATCGCACATTTCCAAAGCTCTGGTATGTGGAGTGCAAAAGCAAGGAATGCTCTTCGTCTTCTATTGAGGATCTGCTGAGTCAAAGTGTTTATATAGCCTCTCTTGCTTTGTAAGCACTTTTATCTGTGCTGTCCCACCTCTATACTAACACTGGTCATTAAGACAATGAATTGTTATTGTTTCACTTCTTTAATTGCTCGATTTTAATCAGATATTGCGCCAGGATTGTGTCACTTTTGTTTACCAGGAATTCGGTAACAGTGTAGTTTGTCAGTCTAGATGTCAGCACATGTGAGTTTAGTTGTTGCAGGTCCACTGATTGAATATAGTTCTAATGTTCAGTCTGTTTAGCAGATCACTTTTTGGGTTGTAATATTTCTACCAAATTGTGGAAAGTCCTGTGAACTTCAAGTGATTAAATTGAATCAATTTTATCTTTCTTTTGTTTTGGAAACCTCTTTTTAAAGAGAAGAAACTCCCTCAATCACATTGTTCAATGGTCTAGTATGCTGATTGGTGAGTCACAGCTTAACCCAGAATCCCTGTACACCAGAGAGTTGCAGTGGATAACCTGCTTGATTTTAAATGACGACTCCCACCCTTTGCACAGTGAATTTCATCTTCGTCCTTCCGGACAGAGGTTATTGTCCCAAGATGTAGAACAAAGCCATATAAAAATAGCTTTGTTCCAGCAGCTTTCATTTAGATCAACGAGTTGTAGTAACATGGCACAGAGTTTTTCTTGTTTTTATCCGCATTTTTACTGTATTTATTGTAGTGGTTATTTATGTTTATATTTTTGTCAAGATGAATGCCTTGTCTTTTACTACGAAGTAACCTTGAACCTTGTACCTTGAAAGTGCTCCTTTTTGGCCTTACTAGGCCCCAATTTTGCTACCATAAAATAATGTTAATTTCATTAACATAAGTTTAATTAACAGAAAACACAATACATAGTGCCTGAACTGGGAGTGTCTATGACTTTGTTAACGTCTCTAAACAGAGTACTGGACCATAATCAATTAGTTGATCAACAAAAAAAATCCATAATTTTATACTCATTTCATTGTTATTTATCAAGGAAAAATACAAAAGATTTGCTGGTTTAAGCATTATCTATTATAAACTGTACTATTATAGTGTACTCACTGTAAATTGAATATTTTTACAAGCTATATTTCCTTAAGCGTTTTCCCTATTGGATTAGAATTAAAATAACTGTTATTTGCAGCCCAAAATCAAAGTAGGCATACTGGGCCATTTCTTCATGAAAATGTCTACTTCTTACAGCTGCCATGAAGCACAGGCATGTTTGCTTCAAGCCTGGTTCAGTAGTCGACAGTATTTACGGAGCCATCTGCAAAGGCTGAGCAGAACTACCACAGGGGATTTTCCAGCAGCCTTGGTTCGCAGAAGAAAAATTGTAAGAGAAGATAAGCTCTTAGTGTTAGTTCAGAAATTGTAATTGGATGTACAATATTTATCACATGTATACTGTTGCATGTTTAATAACTGAGAGTGATTTAAACTGGAGCAAAGGATATAAAAAGAGGTGGCTTGAAGTACTCGAAGACAACACAAAAGAGAAGACATGAACCTTGATATATCAATATATATCAACACACAAGGTCACACTGTTTGAAATAAAAATGTGAGTAACTGTGATTCACAAGACCATCACCAAAACCTGAGAACAGAAAATCTGTAAATATTAGCTTTGCTCTGGGTGCCTACTGATGTCACACAATTAGAAATGTGTTTTTTCTAATTACTCACATAGATGAAAAACATGTGAAACTGTGGTTTGGTAATGTTGCACCTATATATGTAGAAGGTGTTTTGTTCAATTAAAACTGACATTTTGTATTTTGACCTAAACAGGTGAAAATGAGAGTTTTTGCAGCTAAGCATTAGCATTGTGTTTCATGCTGGTGATAAACAGAACATTTGACTCCTCTGACTCCACTATAAGAGGACAGTTTCTGCCAGTTTTTGCTTTATCACAATATGTTAGGGGCCAGTACTATGTTGAGTTTATTTACAGTCGTTAGGCCTCTTATATAAGGTGCAGCTGAAGCAATCGAACCCCTAAAAACTTAAAACATCTTAAAACCTTCTGTTGTTGCTCATGGACTGTTGTTTGTGCTATTCTTGCAATGAGGTCCTCAGTTAACAGACACAGCTCTAGTGTTTTGGTCTCTGTCCTGCTGACTTTCTCTGAAATCAAAGTCAGCCTCAACGCCTTTTGTGCATGTCGCTTCATGTTAGTTGAAATCTGTTCTTTCAGTACATTTTCTTCGCACCGTCTGTGCGATGGAGTGGGGTAAAGCGCTTAAATCTCTGCATGTAGTGTGGTGGCAGATGCTTTCGATACTCCTACTGCGGAATGTTGATCATATTTGTCATGTTTGTTGTAGTTTGGATGTCATTAAGTTACAAATTTGGAGTATTTTATTAGTTTTTCTCTTGTTTGATAATGAGCTTTGTAGGCTGATGTGGTTTCTTTATTTTCTGGTTTCTCTCCTTCACTCTCTTTGGTGCCTTGTATTTATTTACAACTACTCTTCTTAGAAGCTTTTTCTACTCTCTGCTGTTGTCCTGTCTCTTATTTTAATCTGATTTAAATATAAAATCACAAGGCTTTTTTAGATACATAATAATGAAACAGTGAGGTTTCTATTCCCATATTGTACTTCCATATTTCCAACTACATGCTGTTGCCATGGCGACTGTCCATCACAGTGTTTGATGGAAAATGAATGTCAAAAAACAAAACGACTGATGCTTGATCCAGCAGCCCACGTACTAAGGAAACAGATGGCTGAGGCAGAGACGGAGCTGATATGGAGGCTTCATGCATCCACAAAAAAATGTAATTATGCTCAGGCATGCTCAGTATTGATCCACGTTGTCATGACTAAGACAAAGAGACACAAAGCTTTTTTTGTCCTCCTGATATCACAAAGAGTTTGACTGAATGGACAGTATTGTACAGCACCATAATCAAGCATAAATGAAGCATGGATTGAAAACGTGAATCTACCTTTATAGGTGCCATTAAGAGACAATTTCACTATAATCAATATAGTTTATTCTTAAGACCACCACAGCACATGCACAGACTAATAATTACTCCCATCACCACTGTTTTCTTCTTTCTGAGCTGTGAGGGAGCAGACAGACAGACGAGAGAAAGAAGTAAAGAATCATGCTGCCTTTTTTTATTTTGATGTGATAGACCTTGAGCTACTTGTTGTGCTCATAGAAAGTAGCCCACGTGGCATTGTTATGTGAGGGGCCATGTTTATAGCTACACAAAGCATTTTGCAGGGAAATCACAGATCATTAGTAACAAACACTGATTTTGTTTTTGGAAACCCAGAAAACTAGTTCTGTAGTCTCAGGTCTACCATAAAATGATGTGTCGGTACACACTGGTTTAAAGGAATAGTTCAACATTTTTAAAAATGCAGGGGTTTTCTTTCTTGCAGAGAATTAGATGAGAAGATCTGTGCAGATGTACGGAGCATAAATACGAGAAGCAGGTGGAAACAGCGACAGCAACAATGTAGCTCTGTCTAAAGTTCAAAACTCTGCACAACAGCACCTCTGAAGCTCACTAATAAACTGGGACCATTGACTTCCCAGGGTAATGTAAACACAGTGAGCTGCACAGAAGGACTGGGTGGATGACATGCATACAGCATGCAATTTCCTCTAAAACCTTTAAAAGTCTTTATGCTAAGCTAAGCACATCCTACCTACATATATACATATACTACATACATAAAGACATGAGAATAGTATTGATCTTGTCGACCTGGCCCGAGACTCTCACATAAATATTGAAACAGCTCACCTTGCTTTATTGTCTGTGCTCTGACAAATGTAATGTAATGTAATTACCAGTTTTATTCCATGCGTCATATGGAATCAACAGGAAAACATTTTTCTATTTGTTTCATAAATGTGTTTTTTGATTAATGTGTAGACAGCGGTCTTTGTGCTCTGTGGTTTCTTTATATTGAGCAAAGAAAAAGCAAATATTGTGTAGAGGTATTGTTTACACAGATACCACTTTCATTACCGTCTTGTCACTTTTCAAGATAGGCCTTATGAAACCTATATTCTTGTATATCTTTGTTTGGTGTCTTATTCCCTTTCTCCCTATATATATCTCCATCCTTTCCTCTTTCATCTCCCTTATCCTCTTCCCCTCGCTCCGTCCATTCTCAGAAGGAGAGGAAAGCAGGAGGTCTATTAAAGCTCTTGTCGGGGGCGGCAGCCAAGAAGAAACCTCGCTCACCTCCCTCCTCCCCGCCCACCCACGACCCCTCATTGGCCGGGCAAGGCGCCGTGGCCACCGACCCTGGGCACCATCCTCATCACCATCACCACCACGCCCGCTCAGGTTCCTGTCCGATGGCATCACAGGGGCGAGCCGGCTCCTGTCCAATCGAGAGTGATATGGCAGGGGCCATCGGACTGGAGCCTCTGCACAGGAAGTCAGGCTCCCTGGACACCAATTTCCCCAGGTCGCCTCCGGCAACACGCACTGGCAACGCTCTGATGGTCCTCCGGCCTGAACCCAAACCCCTGTCCAGAGAAAGGTGGGCACATACATCCACACAGAAAGAAGTTAGACAGAAGTTGGAGGCAATTTTTTTTTAGCAAAAAAAGTGTTTTTATTATGTTATCAATTACAGTTTCATTGTTACATACAAACATTCCTGTCCCAACAAACACAATAAATTAAAGACACAACTGTACTATAAAACATTGTTGTCTCCATTGTTGTGTCATTGCATCCCAACCTCTCTAACTCGTTTACAGTAGGAAAAATCACTCATAACAAAACCACAGGATAAATGGAAACAAATCATTACCAGACAGAGGCTCTTTTATGAACAATAATAATCGTGCTCATAATTATGCTAATAACCCTGATCAAGGTGATTGCACAATCCATGCCCTTAGCCTCATCTTGGCACATCATCACCAACATCATCTTTAATATCTTTGCTTACAATATGTGGGCTGAAGTCCCTTAGTGCAACACTTAATACTGGTGTGAGTGATCAATAAATCATATGTTTATCCTAGAGTGGTACAACCATACAAAAACCACACACACACACACACACACACACACACACACACACACACACACACACACACAAAAATGGAAGAGGAATGAAGCATTTAATGATAGCATGGCAGCAAGAAGCTGTTGTACTGGGAGCACTGGTTATCCTACCAAACCATGCACGCTGCTTCTTCTGTGTGTGCGTGCGTGTGTGTGTGTGTGTGTGTGTGTGTGTGTGAGAGAGAGAGAGAGAGAGAGAGAGAGAGACGTTGTCTTGCCAATATTTTTTTCTAGATGTCAAACCCTGTGGGACAGTGGTACACCAACACACAGACGCAGTGGTTATCATAACATCTGATATGCATATCAGATGATAGATTACTGGCTTTTGAATAATTCCAGATATAACACAGAACAGTGTTTGGGCCAAAAACTCTCCAATAAAACCCACTGCAGCTTTTCACACAAACCACGATTTATCAAAGCCAAGTGGAAGCAGTCACACTCTGATTTGTTGCAGGAATGAATTCTCAAGTGGGAAAAATCCAAACAATTGAACATGTAAATTAGATGTTCACAGCCATGTGACTGCGACTGAGTTTGAAAGTAGCTTTCAGTGAACTCAAACATAAACAGTAAAGATTTTGTTTAGATGGTAATCACTCAGAGTTAAAGAGGGCGGCAGCTGCCATTCTGGACCAACATTCAGCCATCACACAGGCAGAAATGAATTTAGGAATGTCTACACTGAAACCATATATACATAATAACATAAATAATGACATAACCTGTTATTACAAACATAAAACATAAAACTAATTACAAAAAAGGCATTCTGGGAAATGCAGGAAATTACTAAATGAATTAAGCAAAGAAGGTTGATGGAACACAACCACGAAATACTGATTCTCTATTCGGAGAATCAATATTTCCTTTTACCCATATTTTACTGTCTGTAGTTGGGAACACGCTGTGAATACCTTCCCCTGAACTATTACTGATTATTGTGAAAGAATTAAAAGGATAAAAAGATACCTGCACTACTTAAATTATTTAATGCGAGTCATGTCAGCGTGTGTCGATGCCCACAGCGTTGTCTGTGTGTAATCACTCTCTCTGTGTGCGGCAGGTATCGCGTGGTGGTGCCCTACCCGCCCCAGAGCGAGGCGGAGATCGAGCTGCGGGAAGGGGACGTGGTGTTTGTCCATAAGAAGAGAGAGGACGGCTGGTACAAAGGCACCCTGCAGAGGACAGGACAGACCGGCCTGTTTCCCAGCAGCTTCGTCGAGAGCTTCTGAGCTGGAAAAAGTGGACAAAAGAACACATACTGTTCCTGTTTCTGAGTCGCAAAACACACACACACACACACACACACACACAGCTACATACGTACACAAAAGGTTGGGCCGACATTGGTTTCCCAGAATTACACTTTTGTATTAAAAACGCTGCTTACCCTGAGAAAAAGGAAGTCTGGATTTGTAGTTTCACCTGATGATCAAAATGCGTTTTCCCCAAAAAAAGAAAACACTGGAATAAAAATAATTCAACTAAAAGCTACTGGCACAAAACATAATTAATAGTAGTTGTTTTCAGAGAAACCAATATCGGTCCAAGTAATTCACACACACACACACACACACACACACACACACACACACACACACACAATAGGAAAGCTAGCCCTGGCTCCGACCAGCCACACAGGGAGCAGGGCAACCTTTCCTGTCATTCGCCCGGGGACAGCGTTGGGGTCAGAGGGGCTTCACCAGATCTGTTGTCTGGACCCGTAATGTTGACTACTGAAACCGCACAGACTCAAAGAGCACAGAAAGACAAACCCTGCCTCCCAGTTCTCCTCCTTGGCATCATCCACCAGCAAACACTAGCACAAAAAGCATTAGCTCTGCTTTCCACTGAGACCTCAGAACTTGAATTCGGGTGCTTTCTTTGTTTGAAAAGTGAGGATTTATCACCAGGTGAAGAGGGAAGTGTGTCCAGGATCATTGTAAGCACATCTCCGTGTCTAGTTTGTGACAACAACCTCTAGTTTCTTAACAACACGATATATGTTAATAACAATGCATGTAGCATTATTATGTTGTTTTTTTTATATATATATATATATGTTGAAATAGATGTTTGTGTTGTCCCAAACTAGTCATGCTGTGATGATCAGTCACAGGAATTGTAATTTAAAAACAAATGGTGCAAAAAGTAAAATATTATTTAGGCGATTCATTTTTCTATTTATATATCCTGCATACATTTTCACACCCATTTTTCAAATTTAAAATCTGTCCTTTATAGACCACCCATAGCTGGGTTGAACTGCATAAACTGGCCTGCTGAATGTAGGAAGAAACTCCTTAAAGAACTGATTTGTATTGATAAAGTTGTTTTGATCTTCTATGCGGGATTATAGCGACAAAAAATGCACTTGGTAATATTTAATACAACCTGCCAATATATCTACATATACAGTATTGTACACAATCCGTTATTATTTATTTGACAAAAGGAATTTCTGTTGCTACTGGCATTCTGTTTTAAGGTTGTTTTTTTTTCTTTAAGCAGGCACAAACTTCTTTGGTAGGACAAAGTAATACAAAATCTTAATCCAGTCTTTTAAGATTGAAGTATTCCTAAACAAAGCAACCAAAAATATAGTTACCGGTACTAATGCAGTTGGTCCTAGGAAACATCTATTGGAAATACAATACATTATTATTATTATCACAAAGATTGCTAACAGTAATTCCTCTTCCTCAGCCTTTTCTTGAGGTACTGTTGAGATTTTTTGTCAGACTACAGCAATATTGTGAAACCAAAATGTGTGCAGAATAGATCCAGTGCTCACGGGACAATGTACGATCGAGGGGAAAACACCCGAAGTCAGAGGGCAGGGACACACGTTTTTCATCACACAACTGCCAACCTTTGACAACAACTTTTCCTCTGATATTGTCAACCTTTAACAAGTATTTTTGTACGGCTTCAGTGAGTGTGTAGTCGGTCTGCTTTGTGAATCTCTACATCCTGAGTGTGGATCCAGGCTTGTGTAGTTTACATCCACCCACAACCATCTACCTTTTTTCCCTGTTTCTGGAGATAGAAGCACAGCGAAACTCAGACCTTGACTGGCTAACTGTGTGTGTGTGTGTGTGTGTGTGTGTGTGTGTGTGTGTGTGTGTGTGTGTGTGTGTGTGTGTGTGTGTGTGTGTGTGTGTGTGTGTGTGTGTGTGTGTGTGTGTGTGTGTGTGTGTGTGTGTGTGTGTGTGTGTGTGAGAGAGAGAGAGAGGTTAAGGGGATTTTAATACCGGCCTATGTATCAGTGAAAGTTAAAGGGCATGAATAGATTTCCTTACCTGCTTGAGCCAGAATGAAGCACAAACAACTGCTGGCCATGTGCACGAAGGTGAGGCTCACTCATTGGCTGAGCACACACAACGTCTAACTGGGTCATTACCAGGTGAGAGTGTGCCATTGGCTAACCACACTTCAGCGCATTCACGTCATATGGGAATGACAAATGCGAAATTGTACTTATGTGATGCGACATGGCTTGTTTTTTTTGGTTTTTTGTCTTGTTTTGTTTGTTTTTTTTGCACTGCATCAGTGAAAATCTTCTCAGAGTCAACAAAACGCTGAGTGTCAAAACAGTTTGGAAACTTCTGTCATGTCTTATTCCCATATGATGTGGCTGCGGAATAAACACTTAGATGGGAGACTCTGCAACGAGCTCTCCACAGACGTGCAGACAACAAGCACAAGACAGACAAAAAATCTGACTAAAAAGAAAACTCTCGCCCCCTTTTCCCCCAGATTGTTAAAAGAAAAAAAAATAAGAGTAGGATTAAAATGAAACTATTTTTTGTCAGTTTTAATGTTTTCATGTTCACCTTAAACTTGAAGTGGAGGTGCGTTGTCACTGAGGAGACAAAAGTTTGGGGGGGGTTCCCCCTGCTGTTAGATTTCGGGGGAAGGAACTCGACCCCGATCCCTTAAACTGTGAAGAAAAGTGATCAAAAACATGTTAGGGGAATAAACTTTACAAAGTACACACACACACACACACACACACACACACACACACACACACACACACACACACACAGTCACACAGTCACACAGTCATTGCAGAGAGCAGCATGCTCTGAGATCCTCTCCTGGCTGCTGGCAGTGCAGCATGGGTAATCCTGTGCATCTGGAGCAACAGATGAAACCTAGATTAAGATTTTTTTTTTCCTCCAGCAGGTCACAGCTCAACTGGAGACTGTAAGCCACATACTCAAACATACATATAAAAGACTGACAAATATCACTTTCCAGCTAGAATCCTGGATATGAAGCGGTTGGTTTGATTATTGTTCAACCTATTTCACACAAGTGTACTAGACTATGATATTTCTGTGACTTGTATTTGGGTGTTTTGGTTCAGCCAATGAAAAGTAAATGTCAAAATCTGTCAGAAGATATTAGTAATTGGAAGCTTCAATCTAAAAATATTTGCATTGGCCTTCAAAACCTGTCAGTCAAACCCTGGTGCCTACAAATGCCAACACACACACACACACACACACACACACACACACACACACACTAAGTATTTACATCAGGCAGGCCAATCCGTCTTTAGTCTCTTCCTTTCTTTAATATCGGTACGACGAGCCTGCTAGTTGTTTTTTCTCATAGCTCTGTTCTGTTTGACTCGATGACAAAAACCAGCAGATCCCAGAACAGCGCTGTTAAAAAAAAAATCCCTTATCTGTTTGTTGAACTACTAGAGGACTCTAATTTCTACTGAGTCAAACTTAAGCACAAGTCCTCATTTGTGTCTGAGATCAACAGATCTCAGCGCGTTTTCTGTTTTTTGCATGAGGCTGATGCTGTGAGGAGGAGGAAGAGTTTACAACAGTTGAAACATCAGGAATGAAACCACTGCACGGTGGTCACTTTACGTCAAATATCTTGAACAAATGTTTTCATGCCGTTTGTGGGGTTTTTTCCGTGATGTAAGCTTGTTTTTTTGTCTCAGCTTCCTGTTTGTAAATTCCACTTGACTCAACTCATGGTGACGGGCTTGAAAAATGTGAACAAGCCATGAAGAGCGGTGGTAATTTCCATTGGACATGAACGCAACATGAAACATACCATTGTGTATCCAGTTTTTCATTGGACTTGATAGGAAATTACTGTTCACTCCCTTTTTTTTTGTCCTCCCAGGAAGCATTCACCCTGCCATCTTGAATTAGATGTCGGCCATATTTGTTCCTATGGATACTTGAGTGTTTGACTGTGTGTGTGTGTATGTATGGTGTGTGTGTGTGTGTGTGTGTGTGTGTGTGTGTGTGCGCGGGGAGGGGGGGGGGCCTCTGTATGTAGCTCTTTACATAAAAAAGGAACTTTATGAATAAGTTTGGTGCGGCATCATGCCTCATCAGGCCTGTGTCGGGTTGAAGACAGCGGTACAGTGAGAGAAACAGAAAAGAAAAAAAAAGACAGTATATATATAATTCTATATTGTGCAGAATATTTATAGGCCTTTTGTGCCATTGAAGTCATGCTCTGCACTGGCCATGCCCAGCGCTCTCTACCATGTGATCATTATACATCGTCTTGTACTGATGACCCGTGGCTGATTTGATTGTTTTTTCATGTCAAGTGCATTTTTCGCAATAAATGCCTTTGTTTTAAAACTGATATTCTCTGTCTTTCTTTTTGCATCTGCCTGCAGCTTTATAATGGAGTTAACAGAGAAAGTGATAGGAAACACTTGTGTACTCTGATGCATAACAAACACATTACCTGTATGGCTCATTAGGGCTTTACAGTTGCCCTTTGGAGGATTCATCCCGAGAATCATATTATATCCTGCTCTAATTCTAATTATCTGCGCACACAATGTGCTCATTATGAGCTTATGAAGCTTTACGAGCAACACTCCAGGTACAGTTGTCTGACAGTGTATTACCGTCTTTATCATTACAGACATGCTAACAAAGGATGTTTGGAAATACTCTGTCTTTTTATCCTTCCCTCCATCTTCTTTCCCTTATGTCCTGCCCTTTCCTCTTTCTCTCCCTCTGTCTCTCCTCTCCTGTGTTCTCAAGCCAACAGTGGCATGAACGAGGTGTGTAATTGGTAATTTCAGAGCGTCGCCGGCACTCCCCTTAAATGACAACCTCATCTCTCCAGCAGCCGGGCCTGTCTCCAATGATCACCTCCATTTGCATTTAGAGTGACTAGGAAAAGGTGACAAGGGTATGTGTGTGTGTGTGTGTGTGTGTGTGTGTGGGAATGACTTGTGTGTGCAAGAGCAGGGAGTATGACAGCTATCTTGGATGTAAGTGCACACAGAAAAACTTGACACTAACACACAAACTCAGGCTGCTACATTTAAGGTGAGCAGAAGGCAGGCAGCAAATTTAGATTTTTTTATTTTTTATTTCTGCAGTGCAGCGATAGTGTTCACCTCTGGCAGGAAAACTGGGAGATATCTCTTCCCACCCAGAAAGGTAAAGGCTAAAGGTGTCTGTACACACATACACTTTCTCCACAGTTTGCCTTGGTGAAACGGTTCTCCTCGGGGCGTCCTCTTCCCAGCGAGGTGCTGCAGACCCCTGCAGGGAATCGATCAGCATTCTTCTGCTTTACGCCAGACCTGTCTGTCTACTTGTCTGTGTGCCAGCTGTAAGTCACATGAAGGGCAACAAATCTGGAGGGTTAGACACTGCAGGGAACCAGACCTCTACCAGACAGTACAGGGCGGTCCCTCTGTGTGAGTATGTTCAGATATATAGTCAAGTGGTGGGCAGGGAAGATGTTAAGCTACTGCTGTACCCTAAATCTTCCTCCTAAGGAAAAGGGAAGCTTGTGGTCATCCTCTATCCTCTTAGCTTCTGATAAAAGGGAAAGACATGAAGAAGTCTCTACAGTGGGTATTTATTTTATAATGAATCACAGCGGTGGAGAGGAATGACTGTAGTCTGAAAAAATTTATTTAAAAATGAGTTTCAGGACCAATTTCCAAATGATGACTTGTGATAAACCTGCATGAAATAAAACACTTAAACTAGAACATGAGCTACTTTGGTTTTAAAGAAAAAGTAGCAGGAATTCATTAATTAGGCACCGTATTGTGAGATAAAAACAAACAAACAAGACAAGCAGAGTGTATCATGACAAAAATACAAAGATTTATTTAGAAAGCAGGAAAAAAAAGCTCCCAAATAACACTGTTTATTCCTTAAATACAAGTGTAGTACAAACAAGACAACTGTTAATCCATTAGGCATTGGTGTGTTTCCCTGGATGTAAAAGTTAAGTGGATAGTGGATTTTTGTAACGTTCACATAGATAAGGCACTCACACATCATAAGCACTAGTGTAAATATAAAGTGGCAGTGTCTGTGAGTAAATGGTAGTTTATAAATCACACTTTACTGGGAACCAGTACCACAGTGTTCTGGTTTAGTCTGTACTGTTAAAATGCTTTGAGGTGTGAAACCCTGTCTCATAATGACTCCAGAAAGAAAGAAAAAAAGAAATAAAAAAAAAATACAGTCACAAATCGAACCTCCCTCTCTTCGTGCATTCCCCTCAACACTGACTACACATGATTTCCGTGAGTCAGCTGTTTTCAGCCTGACTTCCACGGTTTGTGTCAGAAGGAAAAATAAGGGAGCAAGTAAAACAAAAACAAAAATATATATATATATGAATATATATGCAATAACATGTACCTAATCCGAAACCCAAGCATCAGCCTCACCCTCCTAGAAAACCGTAAAGCTGTGATTGGACAAAAGAAGTTTAAACCATTTCCCTTTAAAACAACTGAGAATCAGAGTGGCTGCTGCAGGTTTTTGTAATGCTGGTGTACTCACAGTAAAAGTTTATAACATCAAGGAGGTGTGAGGAAAAAAAAAAAAAGCCAAACATAATACAGAAGATGGATAAGGAATAATAATGCCCTGTGCTTATGTCAGCCCTTTCCAGACATGGTCTCTGCAACATTGCTAGCTACAAATCTGTTAAATTAAAAGGAAGTTTTGGCATTCAAACATATTGTACACAGGCCTCTGTGGAGTCAATATTCTGTAACGGCTCTATTTAAAATATGACAGGGCAATTACACATAGAGCTGCAGCGCTCGCACTATATTCCTTCTCACCGCAGCGGCAGCACTGCTGGAGAACAGCTGTGTGTTGAATAAATAATAACGTGATGGATTGTTGATTGTTTATCTCTCTATTATCTGCTCGCCTCCGCTTCTCACTAGTCTTACCAACCATGTGGATCTCCTGATAAATTTGTCTGTCATCAATTATGTATAGAACATAAAATCCTGCTTCCTATTTTATACCATCTGACAATGCCAAGATGTAGTTAAAAATAACAAGCTGTTGAGTTGTGGCATGCTGTATTTAAACACTTTGCTGGATTTTTAAGTGGTTGGCATGAACAAAAGCTGAAAATGTACGGAGACTAATGTTCTGACGACTACTGTGGCTGTCTGAAGGGTTTTGCTCCACTTTTACCTCACCACAGAAAAAATTAAATGAATGAAAATACAGAGTCATTTCTTCTACACGTTAAATTGGTTTCATTTACAGTCTTTTACGTTTCTTTGTGCATTAGAAAGCTACAATAGCATAAGGTATTTATGCTATTGTAGCTTTTACTTTATGTTTGCATTCGCTTACAACTTGAGCTGTGTTAGAGGTGTAACATAAATTTTACTACGTCGGACAGATTAACATCATACGCATACTTGTGTACTTGTTTTGACATTGAGACCAAAATCTCCTCATGAAGACGAGCATGTCTGTAAGAGGCATGTTACAGAAGTTTGACTGTCTCTTTAGCGAACTCCTAAGACTGCGTTCCAAATCAATAAGAGTGCTGTTATTATAGATATGGCAGACAGATTAAATGTAACTGAAGAGGTCCCTTTCAATGTATTGTTTGTACCTATTCAAGTCCTTTGATTAATGTACAGCATCTAGTGAGGAGGCTGTGTGAGGATCAACACCCTGGGGTGCCCCTCAGTCTGGGCAGAAGTTTAAAAAAAAAAAAAAAAAAAGGGGAGGTATATGGAAAATAAAGGTTTTATATAAAAATGAAAGGATAAATATAAAATATTACACAGAGGTATAAAACCCACAAAGAAGATTAAAAATACCATTGAGGAAAGTGTACACAGGATTCATGGGTACAGTCATTAAACTTTGGCACAAAATCAAAACTCACACTCGCACACACTGCTGGTTTGTGTGGGGGTTTCCTGATTAGTGTTTGAGACTGGCCACAAAGGGCTGGAAAAGATGTGGGCAGAATGTCACTGGTTATACTGGTCATACTAGAGTGTACTTCGGCTCCCGATGTCTTCACATGAAGCCAGAGCTGGAAGAGAGAACAATAGGCAGTTGAGTGAGTGGAGAATTCATTTTACAGTAAATTCTAAACTTACATATCTCACACCATATCCCTGAATTTACTGTCAATTTACTATGTGGCTCTATTACATAGTTTGTCTGTAAGCCACTTAAAGCCGAAGTGGCCTTTTGTTTTTTGTTGGCCTTTTTTTTTTTGATAACACAATATCCCACCCAGTTAACACAGGTAACACATCAAACCCAGTTTACTGTCTAAGACTGCAAACTGCCATCAGCACAATATGAACCATGTCAGTCAGGTACACAAATCTTAAAGGCACTCAGCAGTCATCACATTTGTTTCCCAACATTCATTTTACCAGCAGGTGGCAATGTGTCCTACATTATATAAAATGCTTTAGTATTGAACCCACTGTCAACAGGAAGTCACTAACAACTCAAAACGTTTTGTTTCACTCACTGCCTACAGATGTGTAAACCTCTGGATCCTGAATATTTCCATGAAACATCAGCAGTAGCTTTAGAGAAGCTGCTTACTTCTTGCGGTCCTTGTCTTTCTTGCCGTTAGCGGTGAGGCTCTGGGCCTGCAGGAGCTGGGCGGCAGCTCGTCTCTTGCTGAAGGAACTCTGGTCCTCGTCCAGGAGTCTCTTCTTTTCCTCCAGAGCTGCTTTCTCATCTGCATGGAGGCGCTTCAGCTGCTCAAAACGACTTTGCAGCTAAAACACACGCAGAGAACAGAGCTGAGTATCAAGTAGAAGCAGCAGAAACATTAGTGGTCTGCCTTTCAAGGTAGTAAATTAAAATGATTAGGTAACCACATAATGTGGTTTTAAACTGTCACACTGAAATTAGATGTGCAATTTTAAAAACATTTGATTGACTTCGTCTGGAAAAAAGAAATATAAACCTTGATAAAGGAAAAGAGTTTGTCGAAATTTTGTTTCTTTATTCATAAAAGGATGAGCACACTAACAAATTACAACTTTTGAGGGCTAAAACAGTCAGTAACAGTTTAGTACAGTGGGTCACAGCTGAACCGGCAGGTCTGTAAAATGTTATACTGTAGATGTTTACAAAGGACTGTACTTTAACTGTTCGCCATTGTTTACTCTTCCAAATAACTAATAAGTAACTAACCTGAGGTTTCTTTAAAACTTGTATAATTTCCTTGGACCTATTTTTAGCGACGTTGTTGCCAAGATCTCAGCAATTCTTTGGCGAGTATAATGTTATCATAACCGCTCAATGGCCAGGGCAACAAATAAACTACTGTTTTTCCTTTAAGAAAAACAAAACACCCCTAGGCATAGTGTGCACCCAGTTGAGACTATTTGAGTTTGTCTACATACCTCTCTCTCAGCCTCCTTCAGCTCAGACTCCTTCTCCTTCACCCTCTGCACAAACATCTGCCTCATCTCGTCCTCTCTCTTCTGCAGCTCCACCAGGAACTCCTGACGCTTGGCTTCATAAGTCTGCTGCAAGCTACACACACACACACACACAGTTGGCAATCGTGCCAGTTGTACATTTTTGTCTGTACAGGAGCTTTTGAATTGGCAGCTCACCTGACAGGTTTGCTCTCTGGGCCGGTGTCTTTAAATCCCATTTCCTCCAGTTTGCAGCGTCTGTACAGTTCGTAGTGGCGAGTGTGAGTCTGCTCCCTCAGGTCCTCCATGTTTACACAGATCAGCATCTCTCTCAGTTTCACAAAGTCACAGTGATTCTCGTTCTCCACTGACACACACACCAGTAGATATGAGACAAATAAAAGGGTTAGCGATAAATCTGATATATTATATAAATATATAAATATTGTACATTTCAATAGATATCCTCAACATGTTTTTAAAGCAGGCTAGAAAAGCGTTTGAAAATGTTTTTAGATGGCGATAAGACACTGAAACTCCCCACTGACAGCCAGAGTAATGATTTTTTCTTTACTGTTGGCTGGCAGCTAACACTGACTGCACTGGCAGGAATTTGCTGATTTCAAAGTTAAGTTACAGTGTACTGAGTTACAGTGAAATTTGTGATCATTTCTACAAGTGTGATAACTCTTGTGAGGGGAAAACATTTAGGTCTGAAAAGATAAATAAAGGTCCATTAAATCAATGTGATCCTAGAATTAACAGCAAGCTATTTGACAATACACTCGAACAATGATCCATCTTACCTTGTACCACACCCCACGGATATTGACGAGCCTTCACCATCTTATTGCCAACAGAGACCTCCTCTGTGCTGCCAACTACAGCAAACGGCAAATGACCCTACAAAAACAGTTTATTTTATTATGTAACATAAATGGATCCACAATACAAAATACAAAAAATGCAAATAAAAGTGTATTTATATACTCATAGAGTCACAGCTATGTGTGACTGCATGTTTAGGTTATTTTTTAAATCTTGCTGATGCGACAGAAACGCAAGTTTTATTCTAAAAATAAAGCAACTGCAAACCTATGGGAATATTGTGTAGGCAGACTGATGACTGAGCGGAAAAACTCACCCAAACAAAAGATAAAAAACCTTTCAAAATGAGTTTTAAAAAGTAAGAAATATATAATATTTGTAGAACCATTGGGGTTAGTAATATAATTGAATCAATACTGTTTTTGCCTCAACCAACCAAGAGATTCTGGTGAAAGAGGAGCAGTTGTTCAAGGTGGTGTGTGTGTCTGTGTGTGTGTGTGTGCGCGTGTGTGCATTTCCTTACATTCATTGTAGTGTTGACCTTAGCTACAGTCTCGTCATCCAGGGGGAACTGGTAGATCTGGACGCCGTTGCTGACAAGCTCACTCATGATTTTGATCTTGAACTTGTGCAGCTCGCTCTTACTGATGGTGTCAGCTTTGGCGATCACTGGGATGATGTTCACCTACAGCAAGATGGGATATATGTTCATGTACATGTACAAAATAACAACAATCAGAATTCAGAGATAAATTAGACCTTGAATGTGATCCGGAAAAAAACATATGCATATAGTTTCCATAAAGAACATAAAGAACTTCTAGTGGAACTACAAGTGAGGCGCATAAGACAAAAATATGACTGGATGATAAAAAGTTTAGAGACGTTGCATCTGATTATATTCATACATTTTCACATTTTCCCATCAGATCTGAGACTCTTATGACAATAGCCAAATACCACTGAACTCCCTCATAGTCACCCATTTTGATACCAAAAAGATGGATGACTGGATGTCAACATCTAATCCACTATGCCTGTCGCCCCCATGGTGTGGTAGCAGTTATGGTTAATGTTAGTTCTGAATATAGTAACTTCCTTGAACTTTGAGCAGAGCTGCTCCCGATGCCAAAGACATCTAGCACCAGAGCTAAAACAAGCTAATCTCACTCATCAACATACCATACCCTGCAGACACATCAGTCTGACTGTGGCAAAGTACAAGCAACAGTACAATTAAAACAAAAACAAAAAAGTTAATTATTTCAACAGTATTTGTTTTTATTACTTTATCTGAAATACTGCTTTTGGATAAGTGTTATATAAACCAGGTTTACTGATGTTATTTTTGGCCCAGCAGCCCACTGTGCTATCCAAGTCGTCCCACATTCCAGTCCTGCCTGTCTGTCCGTCATCTCGTCGTACCAAAGAAAGGCTTGGAATGAGTTGTTGTCACTAGACAAGCTTCTGGGCCAGACCACACACCCATAAAAAAAAAAAAAAAAACACACACACACACACACACACACACACACACACACACACACACACACACACACACACACACACACACACACACACACACACACATACAGAAAACACACTGATCCCAGCAGAGAAAACAAAACAATGCTAGGAGATCTGTTCCAACAGCTGTCTGTGTGACTGACTGTCTCTCCGTCAGTGCTGCATATGCAACAAATGGCTCATTCTGTGTGTATCTGTACAGTGACACAAAAGGACAACTCAAGTGTGTGTGCGTGAGGTGATTACAGCATTCCACTGCTTTTTCTACTCCATTCACACGCAAATCCAGGGTTACTGACACTCCAGAGCAGCGAAATCACACAAACACACAAAAAACACAAAGTCACTACACACTGAGAGCATGGGAAAGTTTGTGACCACTTCAAGGGAGGGGTTTAGCCAAATGGATGGTGAACCTCTCCCAACAGTCAGACATAAAAACAGCAAAGTCTAGAAACAACTACAGCACAGTCTCTACTGCCCATTAACACATACACATCAGTTAATCAGATCTCATGTAATGTTCACATCGGATTCTTCAGTGTACAATGTGTTCCTACTGACCAATAATAAATAATCATATCTCCTGTCCACAATATGCAGGTCAGTGCTTTATGGAAGCCCAACGATTTGATAGGTCTATTTTAAAACATCCCTGTCAATAGAAGTCAGTCCAAGAATTACAGACACATTTTAGGTCAATGCACCATCATCTCTCCAAAGTCAATTACCGGCGATATACGCCTTGTTGATTGACATCAGCCTATCGGCAAATAAAGTGCCGTTCACCCATGTCAGTGTGGCACATAAATTCTGCACTGCACTCAGATACTGGAGCAATAATCACTTCCATTTTCCAGCACAGCCACAAATTGCAGGCAAATACCTATGTGCTCCATCCATCAGCACAGACAGTGAGCAGCTGTTGAGCTCTGCATCTCACATGTTGGATGAAAAGAGAAATAGACAGATGCGACTTTACTTCCCTGGCACAAAAGAGTGAATAAATAACTAAAAACGTGAGTATCGGCTAAATTGTTATTTTAAAAATCGGTATCAGTCCAGAATTTCCCAATCGGTGCATCACCATCCAACACAACTTGTACTATCCCAGTATAAGGAACCATTTTATAAATTTGCCCGATGTTTTCCAGACTAAACTGTCCTGTATATTACAGCTCTGGGTGGGACTGTTTTCTTAATCCAACTCCCACCTGTTGGATTTCTGATCATTACCACCTGCTCCCGCTATGTGTGTGTCCACTCCCACCTGCTCTCAAGCATTCTGACCATTCACACCCACACAGTACAGATTATGTGTCTCCTGTTCAACAGGTAAAGACAATATTTTACTGTGTCGGTAATAACTGAGAAAGGTTTCCAAATATGTGTAAATGCTGTGCTTTTGTTTGGTAAAAACTCTTTTTAATCTTCCTCTCGACTTCATTTGTTGACCATCCTCTGGTGACCTGCAGTTGTTTTTTTGACCACCTGCTCCTGTGAGATTTGCATTGGGTCCTGCAGGATCCCAATCCCAATGCAAATCTCTACTGTATATCTGTCTGGAAAAACCAGTACCTTTGAATAGTCTGTGCTATTTCAGAAAAGCCACCTAATGTATTGACAAACCAATACATCAGTCTTTAACACACACACAATCAGTTATCCATCCCCTACCTTGCTGTCTAGTTTCTTCATAGTGACCAGGTCCAGGGATTTGAGTGAATGGCCTGAGGGGGATATAAAGTAAAGGCAGGCGTGGACTCGCGAATCATGGTAGTTGTGAAGAGAGCGCTTGATTTTTAGCTCCTCCTGTAGATAGCTCTCAAACTGCCTGTCGATATAGTCCACCACCGGCTGATAGCTAAAGGACAGACATATAACAGGCTGATCAGAAACTTGAGGATTATGAATGGTAAACACAGATTAGTTCACAAAAGCAGTAAATTCTAAATAATTTAGTTAAACGAAACACTGATTCTTAATCACATTCTCCCTCTCGAACACACTGAATACCTCTCTTGTTTGTTCATTTGGTCTCCGAAGCCCACGGTGTTGACCACAGTAAGGCGTAGTCTAACGTTACTCTCCTGTAGATCGTAGGTTTGAGCCCGTAGCTTCACCTGAGGCTCAAAGTGGGACGACTCAAAGTTCTCAAAGTTGGTATTGAACAGAGTGTCCATCAGGGTAGACTTGCCGATGCCAGTTTCACCTAGAGCCAGAAAAAGATGGGATACAAGTTTATTTATTGAACTTTAATTCAATTTAGTAGTGTAAGCATCAGAGACTGCCACAAACTTCAATTACTTTAAATGCAATATTCCTAAAATTAAAATTTACTAGGGCAGGGGTCTGCAACCTTTACTATTAGAGCTAGCAGCGTTGGTGGTGAAAGCATAGCATGCAGTATTAAATTCTCTATTTTCCTCAGACATTTTGGGGGGATTAGTAATCCATAGCTGGCCCAGCTAGCCAGACTCAAAACTCAAATAAAATTGAGGTTTGGCAAAATACATAAGAAAAGGTCAGGATGTAAAGTATAAGATAACTATAGTTAACAAAATGTTAAAAAGATTATTTATTTGGTGTACTGGCTACAAATTTGTCCAATTGGAGAATGTAAGAATCACTTACAACAATGATAAATGAAAATGAAAATGTTAAAAAGTAGCCGTTATTTATTTCCACATATTTTTTTTTTGAAGCCACAGGGAGCCACTGGACAGGGGCTAAAAAGCCACAGGTTGCCTACTGCTGTACTAAGGAAAAGGATGACTCAACACAAAGCTGTAAATCCACCCTCAAGCTGCACTGGAGCAGTGGGGGATCGGCACCTTGCTGAGGACGAAAAAATATAGCTTATTCATCCAACCACACATTTACCAGCAGGTCAAGAAACAGGTTTGAAAGAGCCGCATCCTTTTCTTCACAATGCTCCTTCGACCTATTGTCTACCTCAGCTGCTAACAGACAGGCTAAGGCCGTATTTCCATTACATAGTACCGTACGGCTCGATTCTACTCGACTCGCTTTTGGTACCTCTACTTTGTTTTCCACTGCAGACAGTATATATAAGTAGAGCTGACCGTCATAGTGATGCTATTTCAGGAGTTTGGCAACAACACACGGAAGTTACAGCCTTCATTTACAGACAAACTGTAACCTACACTGTACATTTTCATGCCAGAGTGACAACTCCCATTTTCATCAGCAGCACTCACATTCATCACCACTCTTTTTCTTGCTCAACCACACATTTATAACACACACAAAAAGAAGTCACACTAATTTTGTAACGGTGGATATGATGCGATGTTGTTCTTGATACATCTGCAATTTGTCAATTGACCATGACATGGTTGTGCTGGCTGCTGTTTTTGAGTGAATTAAAAAAAATTGGGGTTGCTGCCGATGGTGTTTTGGCTATTTAAAGTTTGTGCAGGACATTTCCCTCTGACCAATCAGTGGTATTTTTATTTTATTTTAGTAGTAACATCCTGTGTGCATCTGTGTTTCAGTGTGTGTATTGTTGTGTATGTCTGAGTGTGCATGTACGTCAAGGTACCGATGCAAAGTATATTGAAGCAGAAGCCCTGGCAGATCGATTTGTTGACGAGCTGATCCGGGAGGCTGTCAAAGCCCACATGGCCAGCCAGGGACAGGGGCCGGACTCCTTTGTCCTGAGGAAGAAATCACACATACAGACAGATCATTCTTAAGATGATCGAGCCATTTTCTCCTCAAATAAGAAAAAGGAAAATAAACTTTTAGAAGATGTTCACATGCCAGCTACTTCTTTCCAGCATCATCGAAGATTGTGGCTATATTTGTTAAACAATCCATACCATATAATATACAGATTTACATTTAGACATTCACTTAGATATGTTGTTTAACAATTAACAATTGCCCTTGAAAATTTAAATGAAATCACACAATACTTGAAACTAACAAATGTAATCTTTCAAACATCAAATGGTCCAGGCACCTACAATATCTTTACACAATTACTGCTTAATACATAAACCTTTTTAGCATGCACCCCTTTAACTCTCTGGATTTAAAGTACTACATTTACAAGTGGCTCTTGTCAACTACTACAAAACCCTAACAAATCATATCATATATTAGTAAATTAATTCCAATGTGCAAGCTACAAAAAGCCTAGCTCACTTTATATAACGTTAGTCTATCTGATTTATCTTCCTATTCTCTAATTGCCTTCCGCTGATCTGCCCCCGTCTGAACTCGTTTTAAGAAACCCTAGTATCCCCAGTCAGATACACAGAGGAGTAACACTGACCTAAAGCCAATTGTGGTGTGATATAAAGCTGCTGACGTTAAGGAAGGAAGCAACTCACGACAGACCTACAACTTCATTGTAAACTACGCGGTCTTTGTTTCGACGACGCGTTTATTTTTGGACAAATGTCCTGGTTGGAGTAACTACGTGTACGCCAAACTTCATTCAAAAATGTCGCCATTTAGTGGCTCTGGTCAAACTATTTAATAACTACCACAACCTACAAAACTTAGCAGTAAAACATGGCATAAAACTTACGTACTAGTAACTGTGGCACATGGGTGTTCAACCAGGCAGCACACAACTGTTTTCATAAACTTTTGAGTATTGAATGGCTAAGTTTTGGTTAGTGTTAGCCAGCTGGCGTACGTGTATTTTGAAGATGTATTAACACGGAATCCCTTTTAAAAAAGTTGGAAAAACCCACGCTTTATGTTCTGGATATAGGTCGACGTGAAGGGCAGATGTGTTTTTGTCTTTGAAAGTGTGTGTAAAATATGTTTGATCTGACTGATAAAACACACAGAGTAGTTTCGGGGCTAGCGGTAGCTAACTTAATGATAGCCCCGGACACTCCCTGCTCAACTGTCAAGACCACTGTCATTTGTTAACCATAAAGAAGATAAAATACTAACCGGCTGCCGAGCAACATCCGAAGAAGCCATAGTTTTTGGTCAAACGTTAATACCCCAAGATATATTCAGAAACAATACAACAAAACTGCCTTAAGACCAACTTCTTCTCTTTTTTTTTTTTTTTTTTTTCACTCCTGTTCGGGACCGCCTCACTGCATCCACCGTCGACAACTGGACAGACCGGGCTACTCAAAACTAGATAGGAATGAGGTGAAATCTGTAGTTAGAAAATAATTTGCATTAAACTAAATCACCATAATTTAGGACAGATTATCACAGGAATTAAGTAATCAAAATTTACGAGGAATAAATTACTTTACAAACTGTAAGAAGGTGTAGCCAAATAATGTTTATTTTTTGTAGTAATACAGCCCACCCCCCCCTTCTTTGTATAATGGTACAGCGCAAATTAATTTTCCCAGTCGCTTCCATGACATGTTCCGGGCTGTCAGAAAAATGTAAAGCTGATTGAGCGTAACATCTTTATAGCCTCTATTATGATGTTGATACCTGGGTTCTTATGAGTTTTAAATTGACCTCAAATAACTCACAACAAACAACAAGAATTTTGCCAATATTTGGAAAAATACGTTGGTTTTAGCGTAAATGAGATGCACTGAACAAGGCTGGTTAATATCATTACTTTGTATTCTGTGTTAGCTAAATATTTTTATTTTAGATATGAATCAGTCAGTCGTCCAGTACAGGCCACTTCTTCCTCCAGCTACCACAGCCCAGTCGACACTTGAAATAAAATTGTTTCCTCCAGATCGCTTTCACTACACGGTCGATTTTTACTAGTAAGTTGGAAATCTGAGTTTACTGAGGAGCACTTGAATGCAGCATGGCTTTTTGCCATGGTGGGCCTTTTTTTTGCTCGGTTGCTTCAGCGACGTGCGACCCCTATCTGCCAGAGCTGGACACTCCCAGTGGAGGAGAGGAGGAAACCAGTGAGGAAGATGCTGTCATCCGTTGTCACCGACCTCAGTGAATGACAGCAGCGTGAACATGGAGTCGTTTTGAATTATTCTCCTGTAACTTATTCAAGCCACCTTTCTCGCTCTGTTTTGTTGTTTTTTTGGAGGGGGTGGGGGGGTGGGGGGCACTCCTCGGGATGATGATGGCGTCCCAGTGCACGGAGCAAGCCGTGCATGAGTTCCTGATGGAGAGAGGAGGGAGGGTCCCACAGATGGAGCTGATCGATCATTTCTTATCAGTTTTGGGGAAGAATGACCAGTCTAAGGAAAGCGTGGAGCGTGAGATGCTGACCCGCATCGTGGACAACGTGGGATTCGTGAAGGTGGAAAACGGCGTGACATTTGTGTGTTTGAAAGCTGAAGGCAGCGAGGTGTCGGTGATGCGTACGGACACAGACGGCCACGATCACGCGGAGTGCAACGGTAATATCCAGGAGACAGTGGACGACAACAACTATGTGAACGGCAACCCTGACAACGGAGACCAAACAGGTGA
Organism: Dicentrarchus labrax; assembly: GCF_905237075.1. Taxonomy (NCBI): domain Eukaryota; kingdom Metazoa; phylum Chordata; class Actinopteri; family Moronidae; genus Dicentrarchus; species Dicentrarchus labrax. Next base: position 11,892,390 of record NW_026136706.1, read on the forward strand.
GGGATGCGCACTTTTGTTTTGATTTATTATTATATGCGAGTGTGTGGTGATTAATCTGTTTAATTATTTTACACATATGTAAATATGTCTTTTTTTTTTAATCTAACCTATGATGTATGCATATTGTTTACTTGTTTACTTACTTGCTCACATTGTATTATCTCGCATTGGTCCTCTGAATAGCCACAACAAACATCATTTTTTGGCCATTGTCTATGAAGGCCAATATACTATACTGGCTAAAATTGTCAAAATCCACTGATCTGTGGTCTGATTTCTTTACCTCTTTCTTGCCAAAAATCACAAAAAGTCTATAATAAGTCAGGATATTTATAACACAAAGAGGATCAGAAAACTAACCTTGTGCATACCTGTGGGAAGTACAATGGAAAGGTTGTTTTGGAGTCAGTCAGGTAAAGATTATGCCATAGACAACTCCATCATGCAATGTCAGAGCTGGATGGCAATGACAACAAAAAAACAAACATGTCCAATGTTTCCACAGGAGCATCCAGCTCACTGGCTGTCAGTCTGGACAATGACAAACAGTCAAATGGCAATGGGCAACCTGCAGACCCCTCCCCGAATAATAAGACCAACACAGCAGCTCCTACCTCCAGTGGAGGAGGGGAGGTGAAGCTGAGGGAGAGGAGAAGGCGCGAGTCGGCCCCGGTGATCGGGGTGCCAGATCTGGACCAGGCTCACCCTGTGGGGTTGCACAGCCAGCAGGTGAGAGGGGCACGCAGGGTATCCAAAGGGTCCCAGCGGGCCATGCTGATCAGCTGCCTATCTGAGGACAGCGCCTTGGAAGGGCTGGACCCTATTGGAGATATCAACACACCCAAGGGAAGTCGCAGGAACTTCATAGAGCTGATGATGAGCAGTTCTCCTCAGGTAGGATACTGTGTTTCCCTGGCATGAAAAAAAAGTTATGATTAGTCATAATTTGATTTGTGTAGCAGCACCACAAAGCTTTCTACAGTGTAGTAACAAATAACTGATTCAGATATACCATTAAAATGCTGCTGCACTGCTTTTCATTGTTTCAGACTTTGAACCATGTCATACTTTTGGCCACACCTAAACCAGGGATGTCACAGCAAGTGCTTCACCTTTAGGTGTGCTCCAAAACCTTGAATGACACATAGTTGCCAATTGATGAAATTAAGCAGGTTCCCCTGGCTTTGTGGCTGTGTAACTTGTAGCAGCTGATGGACGACGCCATGTGGGTTGTGAGCAGAAATGCAATATTCATGAAGTGTGACTCCACAGCATCTGTCTTGTGTAATTGAGATATATGAAACAGTGATGTAATCTAGCTTGCCTTTTCTCTGAAGCACGTTGACCCATGACCTCCTTTTGGTCATCGGCATAATGCAACAATCCACTAAATTGACAATTTCAAGATTGATCTGTTTACTATTACAGACGTCTTTATACAATTATCCATTTGATATTTTATTGTGTAGAACGGTGGTGTTTATTATCCTGATATCTGGCCTACTTTTGTCTTAGCAGGGCAAAAACTTGTTATCTTTATATCACCATAAAGCATCCCACAGCGGCACAAAGCTAAACAGCTGCTGTATCAAATGGTGTGTGACACAAAACACTTATGTAAACGTTTTTCCCTTTGCAGGTTCGGAGGTCTCTGATCAACCGTGGTTCACGCCTCCGGGACTCAGTGAAGAGCGATGGAGATTCGACATCGCTCCTCTCCTCAGCCACTGATGAGGATTGCGCCTCAGTGACCCTGGACCCACTGGAGCACGAGTGGATGCTATGCGCCTCAGATGGCCTGTGGGAAAGCCTGCAGCCCCTGCTCTCTGTGGAGCCTTGCCTAGTGGCCAAGAGAGACTTTGTGACTGGCTTTACGTGCCTCCACTGGGCGGCTAAGCAGGGCAAAGCTGAGCTTCTCTCCCAGCTGCTAGTCTTTGCCAAGGAGAACGCTATACCTGTGAATGTAAATGTGAGATCAAGTGCTGGATACACACCGCTACACCTGGCAGCTATGCACGGACACACGCAGGTGGGTTTCATGGTCGTGGTAGTGTGTTGTCATGTGTCACACCTGCTCAGTGAAGCAGCAGATCATTGCATACACAGAATCATTAAAGTTCCTCTTCCAAACAGAGTTAATGATCTAGAAAAAGATTTTTTGTTTATCAACAGTTTTTGTTGAGAAGATCCTGTGTGTTGTCAATTATAGTCATGACCTACATATTCTTTCATTCGCTTTTAATTTAATTCAAAATACAATTCTTTGAGAGTGTCTTTTAATTGACAATGATAATTATCTGCCAAGAAATGGCTCTCTGAATGGGCTGTTTTGGGATGCATTTTTTGGGAAGATCTATAAGTCTGTCCAATGATAGGCCTCGTGGGGATTCAACAGCAAGATGTGCAAGCTTTACTCTTGTCATTAGAAAACAATAGATATTAAAACCTTTTCTTAACATTTACATTTATAAAGCAAAACTTGTGCCTTTTGGACTTAATAAAAAAGAGATACTAGCAAGGGATCACATGACATAACAATTTTCTAGAAATGTAAATGGAGTTTTAATAGACAATAAGAGAAATCCTGATCCAATAAGTCACCAGTAAATTCTGCCTAAATGACAGGTAACCAGATTTCCTGTACAGTGTGTTTTCAATGTGCTGTGATTGACAGGTGGTTCGGGTGTTGCTGTCAGACTGGGAGGCAGACCCTGAGGCGCGGGATTACAGCGGTAGGCGAGCCATCCAGTACCTGTCCCCACCACTGGCCGCTGACCTGCAGGAGGAGGGGGTGGTCCTCTCACCGGGAGCTGAGTCAGACAGCGAAAACACTAACAGCAGCAGTGGTGGAGGGCGCGGATGGCGGTTTCCCAGAGTCCTCACGGGCAATCTGAACCCGCTGAGGCTCCTGAACCCGCCTGCCGAGGCAGCAGAGGAAGCGTTCGCGACTGGAAGGACCAAGGGGGGAATCCAGAGGAAGTCGTCCCTGAGCCGGCTGAACGCCCGGCTGCACAGAGGACGCCACCGAGCCCAGATCATTCACAGCGCCTCCTTCAGGGACCCGGGGGAAGTGGGGAGAGGAGAGGAGCTCCCCAGCAGCCCCCTCCGAACCCGACCACTATCCAACCTGTTTGGATGAAGTTACACAACTCTGAAACAACGATGTAGAGATATAAACCAGATTGACATCTTTTGATTTACAAAATACAGTTTACTCACCTTTATAAGCTGTCAGGTCAGACATTTTTATGACCAAATTAAGAGTATACATCCTAATATATCACGTCAGGCTGATTTGAAAAGTTTTATTATAATAGGATTCTAAATTAATAGATGACAAATGTTTGTTTGTCTAAAAATCTAACTTATTTTTGTTCCTATTGCAGTTGTTAGGCTTATGTTGATCACTGGGGATAGGTCACAGTTCATGTAGCATTTTATTTGACACATTCACTGAGTTAAAACTGAACATCTGTTCTGTGAATTGCTTTTTACTTTTGTTTTCTTCAATGTTTTTAGGCTCTCTGTTTCAGAGCAGATAGCAAACATTACACCAGGTGTTTTTTAGTTTTAATACCTTACACTAGAACAATGTTTACACAAATGCAAAAGCAACAACCAGGATTGTATGAGAACTTTAGTTTCGACTCACAGCGGTGAGGGATTTGAAAATAACACTTAGGTTTGATTCCACACAGTTATCCTAAATCTTTGTTTTTGTTTGCAGAGTAAAGTAATATATTCATAGAACTAATTTTCTACATTTCAACCTCCTTTGACTGGATGGTGCTCACGTTTTTTGGTTGTTTTTTTTGTGTAAATTTCTTTAATGTGAATGAATCTTTTTATTTTTCAGTATCAGATTTTAGTATTCAAACTGTTATAACCACAGAACTCTTGTATGTCAAAACAACCATGTGCAGTTGTCCTGTATGCACTTGTCACTTTGAAGATAGTTTGTGATTATGGGAGAAAACAGCTAGGTGGGGCACGGGGGGCTCCAGGCTGTCATGGCTTTAGTTAGATCGAGTATCTTTATAAAGACTGACACACAGTTACACAGTAGGACTGTCTCACAGGGTGGAAGCACATGGAGAACCGATGTTGTTTATGTGAGTTTTTCTGCTGACTATAATGTACCTCAAATCCTCCGAGTCTGGTTCACTCAGTGTTACATTTCTTCATGGACCTCTTAATAGCAGACTGCTGTGTCTGTTTAACTGTTTTAGTTAAACAGAGTAGCACTGATTTGTATTACAGTAAAAATGCAATCAAATGAACTGATTCATATCCACCATATCAGTCTGGACCAGATTTTATACTTGCCCTATATTGGCCTCTTGTATTGATCTAACCTTGCATGTACACAATCATTCGTTCATTAATTATGTCATATGTGAATAGTAAAGAGTCTAGACCAGTATATGCTGTATGTGAGGAGCACATTGACTTTTTGACTGTTTTCCCAAATATCTGAACCTTACTTATACCTGACTATTGGATCAATGACACATCTTAAATTTCATGAATGTTCCTTTAGTACTTTGTAGCATTTGTACTCAAATCATAGGGCTTCATGTACTTCTATGGTTGACTCTTGATGTAGAAATGTATTGTACAAACCTACCTTGGGGAAATGTAAATGCTGTGCACTGTTATTTTTTATGTCTGTAAGTCATTGTTTACTGTGATGTTATGATGTGAATACACTGTTACTGAGCCACCGTCATCTTTCTCTTCATGTCTCATCCTTGAATGTGAAATAAAGCAATAACAGCTTGCATAAAACTAAAGTCAGTGCTCGGTTAGAGTATGCTACTAGCAGCTACAACCATCCAAGCAAACAAATATACAGACTATGTAGGAACATGGAATCAGTAGTACGGATTCAACACATGATGGCAAGTTGTCATAACGTATACAGAGTCAAATTCAACCACAAAGGACCAAAGCTTTAAATGAAGCAGGATATTTTGTTTGCCAGTTCTGCTGACACCAAGTGATTGTCCTTGTCTGGTGGTGCTGAATAATTGATGATCGGATGACCCCCTCTGCCAGCTTTGGTCCAGCATTTACAGTATATCCACAGCTTCCTGTCCACAAGCTGGCCGTGTAACACTGCACCCAATATATTCACAGCCAGTCCTAATTCTGCACCTGTTGTGTGGGTGTGGGTTGTTGGGTGTGTGGTTGTGTGTTGTGTGTGTGTGAGTGTGTGCTTCTATTGTTACAAAGATGAAACGTCCTCAGAAGATGAATGAAATTCTGAGTAATCTGGACCGACCTTTAAGTCTATACTGGTCTATTGGTTTAGGATGTAAAACGTAGAATTTTATACAAATTCACAACAATTTAAACTGCACATTAGGTTTCATCAGTATATTACATATTATAAAAGGGGACAGAGGACAAATAGTGACAAATAGTTCTTTCTGTTATGCATATAGTTGAGCCTGTTATCCCCAGCATATCACTGAGGATAAGAGGCAAAAATGTAAAAAGTTATGGTACATTTCCAGTTAATGAACTCTGAACTGTGGACTGAACAGATATCTGAGGCTCTGACAGTCATGTGGCACCAATGTTCTTCTGGCTCCCTGTTTGGATCCTCCACTTTATGTTTACCAGAACAAATCAATTACATAAAAGCAGGATCACATGTATACGGCTATTAAACTCACAATATAGATGCTCTTGAGTTAAAGTCTGCTCTTCTGATGTTTTTCTGATCTCTGTTATTGTTTCATCTAGTAGTCAAACAAGATTTATAGAGGTCACTAAAGGGACAAGCTTTTTCCTGGGCCAGTAGACTCCAGAGTCCATTGCCTTAGGCAGCCTATCTGTTAAATGACTGCTGATCGGGACGGAGTAAAGAGGCTGTCTGACTGCAGCTACTGACCTACATACAAAGTGAAGGGAGTAATTCCTATTATGTAAATTCCTTTGCCATCTTTTCAGGGAAACTGTGCCAACTTTTTTGCCTGGGGCCTCCGCTGTTGGACTAATCCATGTCCAATCCCCATCTCTCACTCTCTCCCCACAGTTACCACAGTGATGATGACATCCGTACAAAGCCTAGCTTGAGACTAACAGTGCCAGAAATAGCCATCAAGCTTGTAACTACTATGCACTGTCCCAAAAAGCCATCAAGCAAGTAACAAATGTGCACTGTCAACAGGATGTTTGGTCGTTTCAAGACATACAATGCCTATAAAGAGTATCCCGCCTCCAGAGGATTTCATGTTTTACAACAGTGAATAAAAGTAGCTTCACTGGGACCTTTTTGTAGCTAATCGACAGACAAGACTCATTAATGTCAAAGTGAAAACAGATTTCTACAAAAGGATCTACATTAATTATAAATACAAAACAGAACAGTTTATTTGCTGAAACAAATGTATTTATACTGAAATCGAAATTGTTGCCCCTTGACTAAACACAGGTTATCTCAATTCAACTGATTGTGTAACTCTAACACCAGTGGCGGAAGAAGTATTCAGATCTTTTACTTAAAGTAGTAAAAGTAGCAACACTACAGTGTAGAAATACTGTTACAAATAAAAGACTGAATTCAAATGGTGACTTGAGTAAAAGTACAAAAGTATAAACTGGGACTTGGTTACTTTAAAAATGTAATCCAATACAATTATTAATGACCTGTTAAGAAATGTCAGTAACCTAATCCAAGTATAAAGTAACATTACCACTAGACCAAATATGCAAATAAAAACAAGAGAACAGAAATATCAATAAGAAATATTGATGCAGGTGTATTCTATAAGACAACAGAACAATATTACCTTTGAAAAGAAAATGGAAACAAAAAAGTATGTCCTCTGCTCAGTGTATTTTTAAAGCAAAACTGATGTTTTTTTAAAATTGTAATCCTGCTCAATAATCCAATTTTTGAACTAAATGTAACTGTAATCTGATAATATCTTTTTTTTTCTGTAACTCTAAAGGATTCCTGTTACCTTTTTTGTATCCTGATTACATAACTACATAATTTACATGTAATCTGTTCCTCCCCAGGCTTGTGCAGCTGGTAATGCTGGGGCTAAATTTAACACTTTGTGTCCTGCAGAGTATCATAACGTATTACAATTTGTATAGTATATATGTTGTATTACATTTACTTAGTAACTAATAGCATTCAAATAAATGCAGTGGAGTAAAAAAAAAAAAAATACAATACTTTCCTCCAAAATACATAAAATAGCATAAAATGTACCTGATGTACAAACTGACCTGATGCAACACTTATAAAGTAAATGCACCTAACTACTTCCCCCCACTGTTTACAACCAGTTGGATTAATCAGATAGCCATCACATTATTAATAATAAGCTTTTGTTGTTTTCTTACACCATGTTGATATTAATAAAACATCCATGTCTCAGCTCTTCCACACGGGGTCGCTGCTCTGAAATAACGCCAGTATAATTCACAGTGCTGCTGCTACACGTTGTTTCTTTTTATAAGGTCAAAGTTTACTCCATGCGGAAGTCGCAGGCAGTTTGGGCTTTTCTTTTTCTTTCCATGCAGTATCGATGGCTCTCCATAAATCAATACGATACATTTGTTGATTGTTTTTTGTTTCCACCCTCCGAGCGGCTAACTGATGTTAGGTAGGTAAACAATCTCTATGGTAACTCACTAACGACGCTTTGTTTAACGACAGAGTTAACTACCCTGCAGCTAACTAACTAATAAATAACACTAATGTTGTTATTTACTAAAATAGTCTCCGCGTATTGTCCAACTCACTAACTACACGGTCTAACGCTAGCCGTAGCTACATGTTAGCTACCAGTAGCTAGCAGCGTTAAATGCTCGTTAGCAGGTTTGTTTCATGTGGTTAATATAAAAAAAAACAAAAAACAACTTACATCTTCACCTTTTAATGAAACGAGTCGTTAGCTAATAGAGACAGCATCCATACATCGCGTTGTTGGCTCTAACGATACGGTAAATGTAACGTTGTTCCGGTAATGCTAGTTAGGTGTTAGCTGTCGTTACGAGCTACGTTAGCTTGAAGTGCTCCGTAACTCAGCACATCTGGCGACGACAGGATGTTAACATCTGTATGAATTAAAACAACAGGCGTTAGTTAAGTGTGAAGTTTACGTCTGTATATATGAAAGGTTGCAATGATGGAGTTTTAATTGTTGTTTTTTTTATCTGTTTGCCAATCAACAATGCAACAACTTTACATTTTTAGGCTGTTGAAGTAAAGTTTTGGATTGTTTTTATTATGTTTTAAAGTGAAAGCACTACAATCAGCTTACAGATACTAACAGTGGTTAATGTCCCAACCTTCCTGCAGCTTCCCCTCCTGTCTGCCACAATGACCACCATTGTCCATGATACTACAGAGGCAGTGTGCCTTTCCGCCGACTACAACCTGTACCTCAAGCCCATTGCCAAAATGACCATCAGTGTGGCTCTTCCCCAGCTCAAGCTGCCAGGCAAGAGCATCTCCAACTGGGAGGTAATGGAGAGAGTAAAGGCCATGGTAGCTCCAGAGCAATTTTCAGCCCTGCGAATCTCCAAGAGCACCATGGATTTCATCCGCTTTGAAGGGGAGGTGGAAAACAAAACGGTGGTCAAGAGCCTGCTGGGCCGTCTGGATGGGAAGAGCATCAAGCTTAGTGGATTTACGGATGTGTTGAAGGTAAGGCTGATATTGTAGTGGACCATAAATATTAGAAACACCTCTCGGTATAATGCAGTACAATTAAACAGCGTCACAAACAGCCTCCAAAAGTTCCGTAAAAGTTGAATCAATACCTCTCTAAAACAGTTTAAAACCTTGTTTAAAAACGTGATTTATTGCATGGCTGTTGTATTAGACTGCATTTGATTTAGTTGCACCTCTTTCCTCAGGTTCGTGCTGTTGAGAATAAGGTAGACTTCCCTACACGTCACGACTGGGACTCCTTCTTCCGCGACGCCAAGGACATGAATGAGACTGTGCCTGGAGAGAGGCCTGACACCATCCACCTGGAGGGGCTTCCTTGCCGCTGGTTCAGCCAGAAGGACAGCCAGTTCCCAGACCGGCCCTCTGAAGAGGTCCTCATTACAGTCTTCCAGACATTTGGCAAGGTGGTACATATTTCTGTTTCAGCTTTTCTTTATTGAACTGGAAATATACCTGAACACAAGATTCATATATTTTATTTGTTAGTTTGGAATAAGGTATGGTCTCACTAGGCTCTAAGACACAACTTCTTAATATTTGGGCCTGTTTGTTTATTAAGATTAGACAAGGCTGGAAGTACAGTATATCTGTACAGATGTTTTAATTACAATGGACTAAGCTCTGATTCTTACTGTAAGTGACATAATGAGGATGGTGAAAAGTCACTGCTATGTAGAGCAATGTAGGTCAATTGTTGATAATATATTTAATTTCACTCAATCTGAGAACACTTACGCACACACCCAGCCTAAAAATAAAGAGAAAACACCAAAAGTCCCTTATGTTATATTTTCACATAAAGAAATTGAGCCCAAAATAACATTATATTTGTGCCCCCACTTTTTCACTGTAGGTACGAAATGTTGACATCCCCATGCTGGACCCATACCGAGAGGAGATGCTGGACAAGAACTTCAACACATTCAGTTTTGGGGGTCATCTTAACTTTGAGGCTTATGTCCAGTACCAGGAGTACTGCGGCTTCACCAAGGCAATGGACACTCTGCGCAGCATGAAGCTGATGTTTAAAGGAGACGATGGAAAGGCAGTGGCCTGCAACATCAAGGTACTGCAGACTCCCATGGTTGTGAAGTCCATGTTAATGGTTATGGCAAGAACTTAGTAAAGGGTGATTATTTATTCGGCTGAAATTCTGAAATATTTCCTTATGTAAGGCAAATAGTGAACCCCGCTTTTTGTTTCTTTCTTCTTTGCCATACACATACACACAATTCACTGTGCCGTGCAGGAGAAAAAAGAGTGGAGTCATATTTGTAGCTAGGTTACTGAAAAACTTTCATTTAAATTCAAATCCTACGTTGTTTGCCACTACAGAGGGCTCCTGCAAAAAAAAGTTAAACGTGGCTCAACCTTTGTTGCAACGCTATACTGTCCTTGCAAGTTTGTGTTTTGGCCAATCAAACACTTGCAAATGCAAGTACCTGGGAGATTACTCAACATAAACGATGTATTTTTCATTTTTAAATGTCCAGTTTGTAACATTTAGGAGAATCTATTCACAGAAATGGAGTATAATATTTATAGGTATGTTTTCAATCATGTGTAATCACCTAAAAATAATAAGAATACCAAGCTAATATCAGACCAATTTTCTCTTTTCCTTACCTTGGAATCAGCTGTTTATATCTACAGAGGGAGCGAGTCCTCTTCCACAGGGGTCGCCATCTTGAACTACCATGTTTCTACAGTAACCCAGAACGGACAAACCAATCACTGACTCTAGATAGGGCCTTTCATGAGTTTCAATCAAAAAGTTTCATCGCTAGATGCCACTGAATCCTACACACTGGTTCTTTAAATCACGATTGTGAAGACAGCTCTAAAAGGATTGTCCCTGACTTTCACAGTTGATAAGCTCACAAAGTCTTGGATTTATTTCTCAAGCTGGCTTTCTTGAATTATATTTATGTTTCTCCCCTGTACCTGCAGCCACACGCCTCCACCAATGCAGACCTTTGCATTTCTTGTACACATTATTATTTTTGGTCTGATTGACCACTGAGGGCACATCAGAGATCTGCATGTGTCTGTTTGGTGTGTGAGGCCACCAGTGAATTTCAACTGCAGATAGGCAGATTTTAGCAATTAGATTCTGTTGTTCAGAGTCACATAGCAGCTTTAAGACCTTTTAGTGGAATGAGAATTAAAGCTGTGTCATCATTATTTCCAAGGTAATGAGGGTAGGGGAGAGCCAGGTCTCTTAATCCACAGAATAAAGCTTTACTGTGAAATCTAAATTAAAGTAGCAGAAGCAAAGGAAGGTGTATATAAAAGAAGAAAGAAATGAGGAACAAAATAAGATATTGTAAGCTTGTTCTGTTGTTAAATTATACAAAGAGAAGGCATTTTATAATCCCCACCAGCTCTTGCCTGAATACGAAGGGTTTTATTTTGTATTTTGAAAATGATGACCCTTATACACAGGTTGTGTTAGTCTTTCTCATTGCCCATCATTTTGACAGGTAGGGTCATAATAATACAACTTAATCTAAGACCCATAATTTTCATTTTTTATTGAGACAAATACTTTAATAGCATTTTATAATAATGCAAGCAATCACAATAACATTTAATAAACCGAATTTACAGATTGTGCATTTATAGGGGCACACCGTACGAAGCAGATGACTAATTTTTACCTCCTTCCTGCCACATGCTTCCCCTGTAACATTAGCTGTCGCTGCTGTTCACTCTTGCTTTACTTGGACCATGTTGGTAAAATACCCACTGTATCTGCGTCAGAGAGCGTCTATCTTAATGTCACTAGACTCTACAGAAGGTTCCCTGGTACCCCGGTAGCTACGGTACTGCAGAAAAGTACTGTCACGCTTTCAAAACTTTGGTACCGAAGAATTTGTTCTTGTGACATCCCTAATGTATACCATGAAAGCACTTTTTATAAGCCGTTTATCTGTGTTTTCCGCAGGTGGCCTTTGACACCAGCAAGCACCTGAGTGAGTCAGCCCTGAAGAGGAGAACCCTGGAGAGGCTGAAGTTACAGGAGCTGGAGAGGCAGAGAGAGGAGCAGAAACGACGGGAGAAGGAAGAGGAGGAGCGTCGAAAGGAGGAGGAGAGGTATGATGGATTTCAAAAGAGAAATGGAAAACGGGTTTATAATGTACAAGGAGCTGGACTCCAGACTATTCATATAACTCTGAATCAGGGCAGCACAGTAAAGAAAGGAGCTGAAAATAATATCGTTGAAAATAGGTAAAAATATGAATGTTTCACCTGTCCATGGCTCATACATTTATGCTTTTTTGAAAAATTGAGTTTTACTATAAGTTGAATACAGAATGATAATTAACCTCTGAGAAGGACACTCTATGGTTTTCTGCATTCTTCTGAACCAAGCATATCCAACTGTAAAGCTAAAAATACAACAACCAAAAAGTTACCTTTCTCTCATCTAAACAACTAAATATGAGGAACAATTCATTTTCAGTGTAATATTGAGTGGGTGTCATCAGAAGTAATAATTTATATTTAGTTAATTATTATTATTATTACTGTACTACTGTATTAGCGCTGTACTAAAAAAAAACAGTCAATTGACCCAGGAATAACAGATATTCACAGAGGACAATCTACCTTGCATTCAGGAAACAGAAGGAGCAGGAAGAGGAGGAGAAGGAGAGAAGGAAGGAAGAGAGGCTACGAAAGCGAGAGCAGAAGTTGCGGGAGAGAGAGGAGAGGAGAAACCTGAAGAGGGTGAGGCGGCAGCAGGAAGAGGAGCAAAAGAAGCTGCAGATGAAGATTGCCATGGAGGAAAGGAGGCTGCTGCTGGCTCAGCGCAACCTGGAATCGATACGCCTCATTGCTGAGCTGCTGGCCAGAGCCAAGGTACGCCATGTACACGAAGATACACAGTACACCTCGTAATGGGTATACACACATACATTTACTATGTATTCACTTTTGATTTTAATACCATTACTGTGGTAAATATCTAAAATTAGATCATTGAAAGGCAAACAGGGTGTTGTTTCATATTGGCCGAGATAGTCTAAAGTCAGTTTGTATTTTGCCATCATTATTTCCTCCTTCTCTCCAGGCCCTGAAGCAGCAGCAGCAGGAGAAAGAGAGGGCAGAACGGGAGGAACTGGAAAGGCAGGAGCAGTCTCGGCAGAAGGAGGAACTAGCTCGTCTTCAGCAGCTGGAGGCCTGCCGACGCAAGCAGGAGGAGGAGCTTCGGAGGGTGGAGGTGGAGAAGGAACGTGCATTGGAGCTCCAGCGCCGAGAGAAGGAGTTAAGGGAGAAACTCCTTTGCAACCTGTTGAAGAAGAGCAGCGGTAAAGCCACAAGACCTTCAGGCACGCAGGATCAGGCTGACCCTGAAACCAGTGAGGAGTCCTCTGATCCTGGTGGCACTGATGTGATGTTGAGGGTCCTGGGCCGGGTGAACGGAGTGAAGGCGGTTGAGAGCAAAGAGAAGCAGGTGTCCAAATCTAGTGTGCACTCCCAAGTTTTGGGGAAGAACAGAGCAGGAGAGGAGAGGAGGGGAGGGGAGGACAGGAAGAAAGACCGGGAGGGAAGGAAGGACGAGGTGGTGAGGAGCAGGCACAGCAGGGAAGGAGCCAAGGATGGGGAGCACTCCCACAGAGAGAGGAGCTCCTATAGCCAGGGGAGGAGGAGGCGCTCCAACAGCTACAGCAAGAGGAGAAGGAGCTCTAGCCACCGTAGGAGGAGCTCCAGTCGTCATAAGAGGAGCAGCAGTCACCACGGCAGCAGGAGGCGCAGCCACAGCCATAACAGTAGGAGCACAAGCTCCAGTCGGGACAGGAGCCGGAGCAGCAGTGGGAGGAGTTACAGCAGAGGGAGGAGCCGCAGGCATAGTCACCGTGGACACAGCAGAGGCAGCTCCAGGAGCAGCAACAAAAGTAGAGACAGGAGGAGTAACAGCCATTGCAATCGAAGATACAGGAAGCACAGCAACAGCAGAGACAGGAGCCACTCCAGGCGACATTAATCTCATCAATTTGATCAGTTTATTTATTGATTGATTGATTTATCTTCCCATCTGGGCTCACACCTTAAGTTCAGTGATTTTCAAAAGAAGAAAAATATAAACATAGACCTAATATAAAGTAAAACCAGCTCCACATAATCAACTGAAATCACACATCTAAGTGTATCCTGTACGTGTAGGTGGCGAGATGTTGCAGTTGATTCTAGGGAGTTGTTTTTTTTTATCCCCCCAGATTTTAAACTGTTGGATTCAAGCTACTTACAACTGTTCATTTGCTGAATTATACAACATACATTTTAATAATTTCATGGCATACAACACTAAATGTATTATTTGTGAAAGCCATGGCACCAACATTTAGACTTAAGTGCACAAACTCTTTTCTGAAAATTCAAATAACAGGAATAAGCATAATGGGGAAATACAATTAATGATAAAATGAGCGATCTATTACATAGTCATTGATAAACATTATTGGAAGTTGAAAACATTGACTGGCTGATCAATTAAAAGCTAATATCGCAGGTCTACTGTATTTGTATATTAACACAGCAGTCTAACCCTACTGTGACCCCAAAAGCCTGTTGATGACCTTCATTCTCGTCTTTGTGCATGAATAACAGTGAACTATAGAAAGTGGCAAGAACATAATTGTGTTTGTTATTTTTTGATGTTGCACCAGCCTGTTCATGCACACATGTAGCCTGACTACAGTGAAATACTTTTAAGTGGACGACAGTAACTGGACTAAAATGAATGGCTGCTGTTCCATTGCAAATGTGAAATTTCCACAGACTGTAAGAAACATACCTCTGTGTTTAGGACGGCCGACTGATTTCTTAGTCATGTGTTAGGTGCCTAAAATATTTCTTGGAATACTTCTTCAGTATTGGCTGTTTTGTTCATAAGCAGCTCAGAAAAACACACAACTGAACAACAGAGTTGTCGTTGAGCTCATCCAAGCAGCAGAATCAGAATCGCATAGTTTCATCTGACGGACTGATTCATTTTAATTTTCTTTGAACTTCTTAGTGTTTTGAAGAAGTGGTTTGTTGAATGTGTGAGTTTTGTGAAGACTTGATGTTTAAAGTCAAAATGATGATGGCATTATGACATATTTGAACTGACTCAGCAAAGAAGTGTGTTCCCATGCAAGTGATAGATTTGAGACCTGTCCAATTACTTATAAAGTTTAAATTAATGCAAGTTTAGTCATTGTTTAGGAAACCAACATCTGGGATTCAAGTCAAACCAGCGCAGTACCAATTATAAATTGGATGTTAGGATCTAACTCCTGCTTTTATCTTCAATATGTAGTGCCGTATACATTTCTTTAGCCTTATTACTGTACAGGCTGTTCTCTTAGCTGTATTTTAGCTTTGAGGGGGTCAAATAGTTATGTTGACACTGCTACATCAACATTTTTACTTGTCATGGCAAAGCCCTTTTGCTCTGTGTACTGTATGCTCATGATCTATTAGAGCATGTGTTACATGGTTAAAATAAAAAACGTATTGTAAGCATTGTGTTCTTTCATTGATGATCTCACTTACAATCTTGTCACTACGACAGATTGTAGTGTTAAAATAAATGTTTCTACTTGAACACTGTCAAAAATCATTCCTCTTTTAACATTATTTTGTAATATGATAACTTATATAGTTACAAAGAGACAACATTGTTATAAGTTATGTTATAGTGTGAAATGTTTCAAGTCATAACGAGTATATTCTTTTAACAAGAAAAGTTATTGTAACGTGATGAGTTTGTATATGGTAATAACGTGGTAATAACATGAAACAAATTGTCTTTAACATTTTGTCTTTTAATTGTCAACATAACTATATCTTATATTTTTCTTGTTATGTTGTTACATCATACTGATCCTTTTTCAAAGTAAAAGTGCTTATTGTCAGTTTAAAAAAAAAAAAAAAGCCTTGGAGATGAGATGGAGCCATGATCTGGGCAAGTGATGTCCACTTTTATCTCTATATAATTCCTCAAAACCTTGTGTGAAGGATCAAGGTGACAATATGCCCAACTCCAGCTGCCATAGCTGTACCCTAGCCGTACACCGCTGGTTTAATGAACTGTGCAGATGAATAATTAATCGTCAAACTGATTAGTGTCTGTGTAACCTCATCAAGGCGTGTGACGTGACAGTCTGTGTCATTAGGACCGATGCAACCATTAGTTTCTCAGCGTAAGAGCAATCAGGCCATATGGAGAAGAGAAGGCGAGCACATCTTTCATAAAACACAAAGCTTCCCCTTCAAGGTTTGGTATTCCAGAAAGTGTCCGTCACATTTTGGGGTCATGAAAACTGTGGGAAACACGTCTGGTATGAGAATGCACTGAGTGAAAGTCTCCATCCGAGTGTGTTAGAGTGTGAGTGATAATGAACAAGGCAGCAGTGTATTGCCACAGAGTTGTTTCTTTGTCCAATGCAGACTGAGCCCCTGCTCTAATCTGGGTTATCTGGCTGTAATCAGCTTAGCCCACTGCTACCCTCACTGCTGCTGATGCTGGGTGGGCACATTCTGTAACTTTGGTCTGGTTTTGTCTTCACTGCCATTCATACACACACCTGTTGAAGTGTCTCTGGAGCAAACAAACCAGCAGGCGAGTCGACCTTGCGTGTAGAAGAGCTTGTAGGACATTCAGGAAGTCCTGTCCAAACTGCGGCCATGGCTGAACGTCAAGAGATGGGTTTATCTGAAGGGACACGTGCTGTAGACATGTACCCCAGAAAGATACTGGAGTATATGGAAGGATTCCTCATCTCCAAGGTAATATTAACATGCAGTGTTCACCTTCATGGGTCACATACAGGGATGCACCTTTGCTTAATTCAAAGTTAAAGTTCCTGCTCTTCAGTTTGAGTAAGGGTAGCATTCCTGATAGTTGATATTGTAATAGCATTAAACATTTTAAAGCTACAAGGATGTAATTTCTTAAGAGCTGAAACAACTAAATTAATAGTACTTTAGTTATTAGTCAGACAATGATCGGACATCCTTTTGAAAAAACAATCTAGAAAATTATTGCAAGATTAATCAGTACTGAAAATAATCATTAATTGCAGCATTACAGAAAAATACATAAATAAAAAAGGCACCATAGAGAGCATTTTATCATGTTTTATCTATCATAGGGGCACCCATGAGGACATTTTTCCAAACATAGGGGCACCAGGGGGTTCTCTAACTTTTGCTAGAGCTTGACTTGGTGATTCTGAATTTGAACTTTTCTGATAAACTGAAGGATTAAGTGTTCCTATATGGGTTGAAAAAAATATCCCCCTCTCCTAGCACAACAAACCATTTAAACCCTCTAAGATTGGCTGTATAATGCATTGATACAAAGCTGAAGACAGTGCTCATGAATAGTTAACTTATTAGTTTGGTTCTCAGAGGACAGTGTTGCTACAAACAGATGATGATCTTATAGAATATGATGCATTGCTGTAGATTAAACTATCCAACAAATTAGCCCAGCCTTAAACAAAGCAGTATTATCAAAATATAATATTTATCAAAAACATCACATATAGTAACAGAATGAGTTCTTTTGACACTTTAATACTTACATACTTTTACTTAAGTAAAGGATATGAATCTGTCTTCCACCACTGAAGGAGACTCACAAGGAGATTAGACTTAATACATAAGAAGGTGTGAAGAGGAAATGAAAACAATCAAAAAATGTAAGGTATGCAGGGTGTGCAGAATATTGAAAATGTTACTCAAGTCCACAAATATTTCAGTTTTATTCTATAGATGCAGCAAATGTGACAGTCACAATTGTCTTTGTCTTTTTAAGTCTTTTTAATCATTTACTGTGCATGATAGTCACCCACTCAGCAGAGTGCACTGCTGACACATCATTATAGTATGAAGTATAGTAGGGTAGCATCATTATAGTGCTATGCCTGATTAGCTTAAACATATAGTGCTATATGTAACTATTAATAAGATTTAATTAATCAGATAATTTAATCAGCAAACTCAAGGACATAAACTGACCATTGAGCACTATATTCTATTGCTGGTAAATTTTGCTCTACTCTGTTTCCTTTTTCTCTTTGTGTGTGTGTCTTTGACTCAGGTGGTTTTCTCCTCCTGCGAGCTGGGAGTGTTTGATGTGTTGCTGGGTGCAGAGCGCCCCCTGTCTGCAGAGGAGATCAGTCAGGCAGTTGGAGCCAGTCTGGATGGCACACAGAGACTGCTGGCTGCCTGCACCGGCCTGCAACTCCTCAATACACATCAGGACAATGGACAAGGTCAGCACACACACACACACACACACACACACACACACACACACACACACACACACACACACACACACACACACACACACACACACACACACACACACACACACACACACACACACACACACACACAAACACACAGTCTAACAACTTGTCCCTCTAAATAAGTCGAGTAGTAACTTTGACAGGCTGACTTTGCCCATGTTGTTGTGATTTATTGCTATGTTTTTCATGTTGCAGCTTTTATTTCCTTTTTGTCCATTTGTCATATTGTCAGACATTCGTTACATTGTCCATTGCTGCACCATCTACATGCACACCTCACCTTGTCTCTGTCCTGTCTATCTCCCACATAGACATACAAGGTCAAACTCTGTCTTCACACCTGCAGTGACTCATTTACAGTCCTCTCCTCCTCTGACTCTCCTCCTCCAACCTCTCCCACCACCTGTTTTAGTGTTGTACAGTAACACAGAGCAGGCCAGTGTCTACCTGACCCGCTCCAGTCCTGTATCCCTCTACCAATCCATCCAGTACAGCTCCAGAACCATCTACCTCTGCTGGCACTACCTGACTGATGCTGTCAGGTCAGTACACTGAGCGTGGTCACATCGCTGCCTGGACACAATTTCACAGTAGAATGAGCTCATGTTGAGGGTCACTGTCCATGGAAAACTGTAACAAATAACATTTCTTTGGATGTTCAGTGTGTTTGATACCATCACTATTACTGTTTCCCAGCATCCTTGAAACTAGAGATGCAGCTAATTATTTATTTTTCAAAATCTATTAATCTGTTGTTTGATTTTTTAAATTACACCTTTAATTGTGTATATAAAATGTCAGTAAACTGTGTGAATAGTTCCTAGCACAGTGCAATGCTATGTGCAGCCAGAAGTCCAAAGCTGGAAGATGTTCAATGTTTAGGTCAATTACACTGCAATAAAACATTGTAAAACAGCAAATCCTTAAATTTAAGAATCTGAAACCATTTTTTAAAATCTTAATGGATATTCATCAAGAATGATGTATCTGATTTTTGACAAATCGGTTTTAGTACCTTGTCAAAATCTCTGGTGTCTATTCAAGATAGATTAACCAGTTAAAAGTAAATTGCAAAAAGGAGGTTGTTTACCTTTCCCTTCTACATTCATGTTACCTTTTGTAAAACTGTAACTGACAACATTGTTGTGATTTGAAAGAATTTGGTAAGTTTTCTTTGCTCCCTTTTGTCGGAGGGCAACAAAAGGTGTTGTGATATCCTTGTACTAAACATTTAATATGACTTGTAAGAATCTAAAAATAATTTGCATAAGACCATCTGTTATTGACCAGAATACAATTTAAATATGTAACCAGGGGACACAAAATGCTGCAGAGGGAGGCAAACCAAAAGAGCAAGCAACAATAAACAAATGAATCGGTACCATCATTTCTCTGAAAACTAGGTCAAGGTTATCAAATGAAATGTAAATGGCACAAGTAGGATGCTATTCAAATAAATGAGCAAACTAAGAGTAGAATCATACACAGGTGGGCTGTGAGCAGCTGTGAGAAGTGCAGGTTTGATTTGTAGCCTAAGGATGTGGATTCCCGTCCTCCTTTTCTGTTTGAACAGCATCTCAAGATGGATTTTAGTCTCATTGTAATGTCTGAGGGAGGACAGCCAGCAGCTCACAGGCAGCGTGACTGGATTCACTGTGGCTGACAAGTGAAGTCCATCTGTGAGAAACACTGAAAAAAGATGTTAGTTAAAGGATAGAGGCATCTTGATCAAAACTATTCATTCTTTTGTGTGGGAGTGTGCAGTATATATATGTGAATTTACCTAAAAGTAAGACAATCAATAGAGCCCACATTTTGTATAGTCATATAACAAGTGATGAATCATCAAATAAGTCACATGTTCATGTCTTGTTCTAGAGAGGGGAGAAACCAGTATGAAAAGGCTTTTGGAGTCAGTTCGAAAGACCTGTTTCAAGCTCTCTACAGGTAAGAAGCCTTCATTATTTAACAGACACACACACACACACACACACACACACACACACACACGCATACACACGCACGCACGCACACACACACACACACACACACACACACACACACACACACACACACACACACACACACACACACTCAGACAGATCAAACACACATTTTTGCTCATTTACATTCCATCCCTGTCTCTCCATCTTAAACCTGTCTGTCACTCTCTTCTCTCTTTCCCCTAAAAAAACAGACTTGTGGGATTTAGAGAGAGAGAGAGAGAGAGAGAGAGAGAGAGAGAGAAGATGTGGGCAGTGATGTGAGGAAGCTTGGAGCAGAGAGAGAGAGAGAGAGAGAGAGAGAGAGAATATATCTGCCATTGTCCTTGAGGTCTTGTGTGTTTATGTTATCTAGTGCCCACAGTTTTAATGCTTCACTGATCTGCTGGTCAGCAGTTTTCAGGGGTCACACACTAAAAGTTTCACACTTTGTTCGCTAATAGATTTTCATCTGCCTGCCTGAGACCCTGTACTGTAAAACACTGCCAGTCCCAAAAGGAACCGAGACCATTAAAACTGAAAAAAAAAAAAAAAAAAAAAAGACATCCTCCCTTCTTGTCCTCCTCATGGCATGATTTAGACAACTATTGTACTTTGATGGAAGGGGACCTGATGCATAGGCATGGACGATGAAACACATGTTAAAATTTCCATTATTATTTTACATCTGAGTAATAAAATGAAATGTACCACCGCATGTGCAGATGTATGAATTAGCTAGTTCAACCTCAATTACCTCAAACAGGGAAAATGTACATATTTCTGTGCTTATTTATTTGTACACATCAATGCAGTTTATCTTTTTGTTTAGGTGGTTGGGACTTGTGCATGAGCTGCAGTATCTCTGTTTTTACCATTTTTGTTTTTCATATCCTTTTGAAAAGCAGCTGATGATCTCACAGAAACGGCCTCATTGAAAAAACAGAAAGAGAATATTCATAATATGATCCAGGCTCACATAACTTAATACACCCTTGTGCAGATGAATTTGCTATTCAGTTTTAATTGATTGAAAATGAAAATACCCGACAAGAAAAATCTCAACACCTGTGCACAATTGATTCAGTGTGGAGTAGCAGTTGTTTGTCCCCGCTGATTTCCCCTGTGAATACTGTGGGTAAATTAGCAAAAGCAAACAACCACTGAAGTCATTCACCGCATTCTTGGAGCGCTGTAGAAGGAGCAGGATGATTCAAAGCCGGCTGGATGACTCAGACTCCTGTTTACTCATCGCCATTTAACCAGCCATGTACTGCACCTGAATAATTTACAGCCAAGTCCTGTCCGCAGCTTGAATTCTCATACTCGAGAAAGCAGAAACGATTTGGAGAGAAGAATGGCAAGGGAGCTTTTGAGATTTCAGAAATATACAAGAGTTGTGAGATTTTTGAATCCCACAGATGAGTACTTTTTATCCAAACTGGGTATATTTGTGTGGTGATTCAAGGCAAGCTCATGTTTCTGTATCTCAAACATGGTGAGTAGTTTGAGACTGAATTGGGTTTACTTGATGTGGAATATGAAAAATGCAGTCCATTGATTGACAAATAATTATATGAAATGTAATGTTTATACAGTATATTGTAAGAGGATAAGTATATATAATTGTCAGCATGGACACATGGACCCATCTATGATTGGATTGTTTAGGTTTACATGTTTGAACATATGAAGAACATACTGAATCTATAGTTTACAGACCTGCATAAGCTTTTATTCTGGTCATAAAACCTGAACCTAATGCTGGAAAATGCACACTTGTACTAATCTTCATAATATCTCATACTGACAATAAGTAGACATTTTTTTACTGACAACAAACGATACAAGATGTGCATGTCGAATTAGATCAAACAGCAAGAAACTAAATAGTAAGCCAAAATGTCCAACTTTGGCACCCTCCTGTGGTAGTATCAGAGAAGAAAGAGTGGAAAAAACAGATCAGAGCCAAGGACACTGAAATTAATGGGCAGAAAGGAGACATAAACTGCACAGGTTTTCAATGGGATTGTCAACTCTTTCAAAAGAGTGATATTTATTTGTCCTCCATGATGGTGTGTCACCTCAATTGTTAGTAGCTTCTCATTTGCATATAGTTCATTTATACCTATCTACATACCTGCTCAAAAATCAAGAGGGAATTTGTGTTGAATTAGGACACAGCTCACAAACATACAAACATACAATGTTACACTGATAATTTACTCAGTTTTGGTAGATGACACTAGTCAAATTGGACCATACTTTTCCAGTCTTTCCTTCTGTTATTGCTGTTAAGATGTCGAGATTAAAGCACCAAGACAGCAGAAAAGCACAAAACAGTGATCAGGCAGCCATGAACCATAACTGACAGTCAGTGCAGATATGACAGAGACCTGCGGGGATGACGAGGGGTACAAGACATGTCTGTGCAGAGAGCAGACAGATCATAAACCACGATGATGTTATAATGATGTATATACAAGGACAAGATATAACCAGGCTTAGCATCTTTTCTTCAATATGATTAGAGACAGGATGAGATAGTGTGCATGTAAATGTATTCAGTCGGGGACAAAAAGAGCTGCAGATGTTATTGTTGGGGGGCATTCAATAACTTATGTCTAAAATGTTCCCAAATTAAAGCTGACAGTGCTGCTGTCTTTGGCCTCACAGTCATTTCGTCTTTTCACATCCGATGTAATCAGAGTCTGAAGCCGCAACAATGAGTTACTTTCAAAGTTCTTCTGGAGGTCACTGTGTCATCTGAAGTTGGCTCATGTATCCAATGGCTGATCACAAGTTTGGATGAATGAAATCCTAGTGTTACAGAACAGAGGATACTCAGTGTGTGTGTGTGTGTGTGTGTGTGTGTGTGTGTGTGTGTAGCCCCATGGCAGGACAGAGTGCTGGGTGATGAGGTGGAGATTCCTCAGAGCAGCAGCAGTCACCACAGGCTCTTCTATTCCTGTCTGTCTGTCTGTCTGTCTCTCTCTCTCACACACACACACACACTGCGTTGCCACGGGGAGAAACTTTGTAGATGAGGAGCGGCAGTGTGTGTTTGTGTGTGTGTGCGTGTGCGTGTGTGTTTGTCTGTTTATGGTGGAAATAAAGCAAGTAGCCCCTTAGGTGACAGCTCACAGAATAAGGTTTTGCCTCAATACAGCGAGAGCGAGACCCACGTGAAAGAGAGGCAGTACTGACTGATTCACAGACTGTTTTGTGTGTGTGTGTGTGTGTGTGTGTGTGTGTGTGTGTGTGTGTGTAGGTCTGATGAGGAGATGGTGAAGTTCATGCAGTTAATGAACTCCATTTGGAACATCTGTGGTAAAGACGTGGTCACAGCCTTCGATCTTTCGCCTTTCAAGGTCATCTGCGACCTTGGAGGTAAGTTTGTGTGTGTGTGTGTGTGTGTGTTTATGGAGTCACCATATATCTAATTTACATAAGGTCGTGGGTTCACAGTCATTAACATTTAAAAATTGTTGGTGTCATGTGTTAGCTGTGAGACAGCTGGCTCAGTCGCACACACATATTTATACAATACAGTTTGTGTGCACAAAACGGCATAACACACACAGTCAAGTGTGACCTTTATTATACCCCCCTCAGCCTCGCTGAGTTAATGACTCTTAGTAAGTCAGTCAGCCTTCCCGACACACACAACTCAAAGTCACCTCCACCTGGAGTTTCCCTTATCCTGTCAGAGTCACTGTTTTACTGTTGCCAAGTACTACCATTATTATTGTTTTTTTCCCCTTCAGTTCCTTCAGAGCTGAACAAATACAACAATACAACAACAAATAGTCTTCAAACACATGGGCTTGATATATATATATATATATTTTATAAATATTAAACATTTGCCACCACTCACTCAGCTATAGTGTTGTCGGTCACCTTTCAGTGGCGTTTTGTTGATGCCTTAGTTTTTTAAATGCTATTTCAGGGAGGTATCCTGTCGAACAAGAACATAATTAGCAGAAAAAAACACTTGTTAACTAGACAGTAATTTAATGACTTTCGTAATTGTCCAGGAATTATTGTACCCACTGGCTGATCATGTTTTTACTCATCTTTTGTTTGATAGCTGAAACAGAAAGTTTCAACTTAAAATATTGGATCTTTGTGGTCTCTCCATTGAAAACGAAATAGGCGTTCACTGAGTCAGAGGCAATAACCAACTTAACCAGTGTTGCAACTAATTTTTTTTTCCTTTCTCTTCGGTAAACTACAATTAAAAATTTTTGGTAGTCTTTTTTTGTTAGCATACAAAAATATGCATATGCCAATAAGTAAGATGGGAAAACATTTAATTCCAATTTACTGTAGATTAATGTAGCTTCCATCCGTTGTTCAACAGAAGAAGCTCTTAATGGTAAATGAATGAATGTGAAGCAGGATGTTGCAGCCTAGTCTCTCTTCTTTGGATACAAAAGGGAAAAAGGTATTGACTAATCGCCGCTATGTAATCTTCTTTGTCAAATCAGATTTATTTATAAAGTGGTTTTGTACAGCAGGTTTCTTGTAAAATGGTCTACACAGAGAGCAAAGGGTACAAGGATGAAAAAAGTGAGGAAAAAATAACAGAAACAACATGAACTCCACAATGTGAGGCCAGGGCTTCCAAAGAAATACAGAGAAATGAGCCGAGAACAGAGCAGGATACAAAAGAAAGGATGTGAGGGAAAAAAAGGATAAAAGGAAAAATTAATCTTCTGTTGTCACAAGAGTTTTAATCTCCTGCTGAAAATGCTAATGATATGAATAATAATCTTTTGTCGTGTCAATGTTCTTTTTCATTTTGTTTCATTTCTGTCTTTTTAACCAAACTGAGAGCTGAACATTGTCTCCACTCATGTACTCCTCAATTGCTCAAAAATAAAAGGCCAGATGATGAACAATAATGTAGCAGCAATGGGAAATCTTAAAATAATGTTGTGTCTAAGAATAAATGTTTTAGTCTGTGGCTGTTTCCACAAGACAATACCCAGAGATAAATGATCCAATGAATTATCTTAGTATTTATGTTTTGTGTTAAATCAGGTTAAAGGCTGAGATAGAGGCACATAAGAGACAATCTAATACAGACTGAATGTATTTTAGTCTCACACTGAAATGGGTAAACATGTCTGGACATTTAAGACAAAGAAAGCCAAGGAAAAAACTTCTCATTCTACACAAGTGTGTCTCCATTTTTCTTAGTTTTAATGATTTAAAAACAACCTTTGGGCTCAGTCAGGTGAAGAAACGGCTCGTTCCAACCATGTGTGGTCGCCTCCTGTGTGTGACACCTCAGCCCACCACACAGGGGAGCTGTGAAGCCACTGAAAGCACTCATACACACACAGGCACACATCCAGGACAGCCTTCCTGTCTTTCCTCTCCTCTGTGACTTCCTCAGCATGGGGTTGTGTGTTCATGTTTATGCATTAAGGTGCTTCACCAAACAGAGTGTGCATGAGGAGTGTGAAGGGGGTGAATGCAGTTTCCCTTTAAGACTTTGTCTCCCACACAGCATCTGTTGTGTCTGCACACACCTGCTGCTCAGGTGCTCTGTCTACCTGTCTGCCTGTCTGTCCAACTTTCTGCCAACTATCTGACTTTCATCCAAATCAGTTATCAGCCAGTCTGAGACCACATTCAAAGTCTTCATCATTTACATGACGAAGGTGGTTTGTTCCATGCTGTCTGTCGATGTGAAGCCTGTCACCTAGATTTATTTTAATGTGACATTTAACGCACATTTCAATTGTATGTTTTGTTTAAAAATAAACAAAGGTTACACTGCTATTCTAAGGAAATGATATTCATGGTTCTGAAGCACAATGTTTTTTTTTTTATGTAAATATCCATCTGCTTCATGCTGTTACATGTAGCAAACTCAGTTATGGAAAAAAAAAGTATTCATATCCGTTGAATTAGAAAAATGTATTATGCTACAATGAAAGAATGCATTTAAACTTTTATCATAATAAGAGTAAACAAACAGTACTGAAAGTTGAAGAACTGAAAGTATAGAACATAACTAGCTATAAAGTATAGAAAGTAGGCCTATAGATAGATAGAATATTCTATTTTCTAAAATATTTAATGACTTAACATGGACAAGGTTCACAGGTATATTATTAGACTGTTTAATCTATAGCAATCTATCTACAGCAATGGTTATCATTTGTTTTGCTGGTAAAAGCATCAGAAAACTAGGCTGAGGTTTTGTTCACTGTCACTCAGTTTGACCAACGGAACATGTTCTGATTCTGTGTAGTGGTACACCTGTTGAGTGTTAACTGGTTTAAATGTAAACCAGTTACTGTGCCTGTAAAGGGGCACTCCAGCAATTGCTCCTCAATAAACATGGGGGACTTGCAAGGGACATAAAAAAAGAACAGAATAGTAAAAATAGCATAATGCAGCATACGGCTGAG
Source organism: Dicentrarchus labrax (assembly GCF_905237075.1). Classification (NCBI taxonomy): domain Eukaryota; kingdom Metazoa; phylum Chordata; class Actinopteri; family Moronidae; genus Dicentrarchus; species Dicentrarchus labrax. The sequence goes on from NW_026136706.1 coordinate 11,918,815, forward strand.
ATATCCTGACTTTTAGTCCGCATGGCTTAAGCTCCAAAGATTCTGGATCCTATAGTTCAGAATCAGCTTTATTGGCCAAGTATGTGTACAAATTTAACACAGAACAATTTTTTCAGGAAGATAGAAATAGACATACAGCTAAAGACAGGTAAAACTAAACTATTATGTACATAGACAATGTCTACACTTCCTACAAAGCAAGTTGTATTTTTCATTAGACCCTCTCTGTGGAAAATGCCCACGTCTTTCAAACACCATTTCCCCCGTTTGTAGCACAGGCTTTCTGTGAAAATTCTCTAACGTATCAAGGCCAAGTCAAGATAACCCTGATTATATCTTCTGAGCACTGACAAAGCTCCTCCAGAACCACAGAAATACATTTTATAACTGTTTTCACAGGCTGAGGAATACTCCCCACTGTAAATAAACTGATCTTGATATAAAATCAGCGGAGTTCCCCTTCAGTGGTTCCTCCACACAGTTGAATAAGTTAGATGCAGACTTGCAGATGGAGAGCCTAAATAACCAGTATTCTAAGACAAAACATATATGCAAGTAAAACAAATGACTTTTATAAAACACTCAGTAATACATGCACATACTAGTAGTAGTGCCTTTGGATTAACAATTAAATGATCACACATTTGCATAAATAAATGTATATCAGATAACATACAGTTAAAGTAAATAGAAAGAAAACACAAAAAAAGATGAATAAAAACACAACAATCATATATATATAACAGATATAACACACTGTAACAATCACTAACGACCATCAAAGGATTTTATTAACAAACTGAGGCAGCCATGTTAGCTCAGGGTCTTGTACAGCGTGTTGTGTTTGCTTTTGCTCCTCCTTGCTGCTCTTTGATTTTTCTCCTCTGCTGACCCCTGTTTGATGTGAGAGCCAAAGAGCATCTGTGTGTGTGTGTGTGTGTGTGTGTGTGTGTGTGTGTGTGTGTGTGTGTGTGTGTGTGTGTGTGTGTGTGTGTGTGTGTGTGAAAAGGATAAAGCCTTGTAAGAATACAGGCTGATACAGTAGCAGCAGGTCATGTTAGGAGGAAGGCACTACTGAGCTTGACAATTTTTCCTGTACACACACACCCACACCCTCACACGTAGGTCTGGCTGGCTTTGTAGGTTTTTCAAAGTGAGATCCTTTGATCCTGTATTCCACCTCACTGCGTTTCCATCACTCTACCCCATTCATACATTCTTCATCTATTTCTCTTTTTCTATCTGTTTCATGCACTTTCTCTCTCACTCAGATTCAGATTGCTTTATGAAGCATGAACGCTGATAATAATGCTGCCAAAGCATCAAGTTGAAATATTCACATTTTCACATTAAATCCCTGTTTCCGTCCCTGTGTGTTTGTGTTTGTGTGTGTGTGTGTGTGTGTGTGTCTTTGTGTGTTTGTGTGTGTGTTTGTTGTGCGTGTGTGTGTATGTGTGTATGTGTGTTTTAGTTTGTAAGCTCATTTAATTTCCTTATTTTCCACTCAAATCATCAGGTCCGACCTGTACCCTATAATGAGTTACAGTTCTCTCTATGAGGACAGTAACCAAAACAAGACTAAGAGTCTGCTTCCATGCTAGCAGCTCTTTGAGGCTAAGCATACACACACTTTAATAACAATAATAATGCTAGCATCTTCTGGGGAATATCTGTACAAAACTTTGCTGCAATCAAGCCGATAGTTATGAGATATTTAAATAACAAACAAAAGACGCATTTTGGGACCACCAACGTCAGTAGGATTCATTCCCCTGGGACCATGAATATGCCATTTCATGGCAATCCCTCCAATATTTAGATTTCAGTCCTGTGTGCAGTGATGGCCTATTCAACAGACGAACATTGCCATCCCTGGAGCCATGCTGCTAGCATGCAGAGTAACAAGGATTTTTCAAATGCATTAACATGTAAAGGCTCATATACAAATGCATGTGAAATCACATAACAATCACATTGTGTGCGTGTGTTTGCTTTTTCTTAGATTAGATTTCTTAGTAGGATTCCTAGACAGCAAGCTCTGCTCTGTTTCTGTATAAAGCATCTGCCTCTCAGTCACTCTAAATTCAGCTCAATTCAGTCTGCTTTATTGGCATGAATGTTAGATGAACCATATTCCCAAAGCCGCCACATACAACTGAATACAAATCATGCAAATAAATAATGGGTATATACCTGAAAGCATCTGTTCCACCTGTGTGACTCTGTGTGTTGTGTGTGTGTATGTGTGCACAGCGTGCATGATGCACCTTGTTAATGAAGGTTGTGAGTATTCATTGCACCGTAACTAAATGTAATTCTCTCTCTCTCTTTTTCTGTCGCTCTCTCCAGGCTGCAGTGGAGCATTAGCCAAGCAGTGCACGTCAGCCTACCCAGAATGCACTGTTACGATCTTTGACCTCCCCAAGGTAGTGAGTACATCGAGGGAACACTTTGTCATGGAGGCCGACCAGAGGATAAGCTTTCACGAAGGTAACGTCATCACGACAGGGTGAAATCACTTGACATTTCTAATCACATACAGCCAGTTCAAGTGAAACACACATACACACAGTCATCATCATCCACAAAAATAGAAATGACTGTATTTTTCCCAGGATAAAGTTTTGAATAAGCTGGAACTATGTCAGTACAAATTAAGAATAAAATGTACTGAATCCTTGATGGATTAATTAGTATCCAACATGTGGCTGTGTTTCTTTTTCAAATAATATAATCTATAAACATTTAGACGTGGTATTAACATGCAATCTGTATCTGGACACTGTTATCTATGTATTCACATTTACACCTGGTATGAATAAGCCTTCTCCTGCTCTAAATTATTCTCGCATTTTGATCGTATCTCTATATGCAAATCACATCGACAGAGCTGGTGGGCTTGTCAACGAAAGTGATACGTCTCAGGTGAAGGGAAGTGACATGGCTGTATGGGCTCTGCTTATTTTTGCTTTGTCAGGAAAAGGGTGGGTCTATAAGTTTTCACCAGGCACAATATTTCCAACACAATAGCAAAAAGTTCAGCAACAGGTAAAGGATCTCTTGGATTTATATCTTAAGATCACTTCCCACACCATGATACAAAGTGTAGATCTCAGGACCTGTGACATTTGGATTCCAATTAAATTCCACCAGTGAAAACTTTGAGATATGGCTTTGGTATAGTTACAGTCTGTCTGCCACCATCAATCTTGTTTTCTTCTAAAAGCATAAAGAAATGGCGGAAAACATCCTTTGAAGATACTTTCTAAGTTAATGAACAATCGAGTGCAACTCTGATCTGAAAATAAAAGCAGAGTAAGACACTGTTCATGCTGTCACACGCATGTCTTCATGCTCCCACTGAGCTGCTGCTGTCGGTCTGAAAATATTGTGTAACAAAAACTGTTTTATATCTTACACTTTGTTGTGTCGGCTCTCCAACGCAGCAGCTAATGTGGGAGAAAAACTTCTTAGCAGCCTGTGATCTTGAAAATCCAGAGCCAAAATCAATTTCTGCTTCTCCCGCTGTTATCATAGATGAACACAATGGGTGCTGTAACATGGAAAACATGACATGACATACTTCTGTATGTATTATTTCATATTAACTTCAAATATTGTGGTCACACAGTTATAATGGACAGCAAGGACATGGAACTGAGTGGAGGACAAGCATTGTTAGACAGCAGCTGGAAACATGATGTTAGGTCATATACTTTTGACATAATTTGATTACAACAGACATCACCCCATTGTATTAATTATGTCTGAGTATGTAAACCACTTGCAAAATCATTATCTTATTACTGGAAGGCTTGTCAACATAATTAATAATTATGTGAAATAATTAAATCAAACATAGCAGTGTCTTTAGAATTCAGTACATTTGAATTTGGTGTTGTTGGTGTGTGTGTGTGTGTGTGTGTGTGTGTGTGTGTATGTGTGTGTGTGTGTTTAGGGGACTTCTTCAAAGACCCCCTGCCAGAAGCTGACCTCTACATCCTCGCCAGAATCATCCACGACTGGACTGACGAACGCAGCATAGAGCTCCTCAGTAAAGTCTACAAAGCCTGCAAACCAGGTCTGTAAATGTGTGTGTAAGTGTGTGTGTGTAAGTGTGTGTGTGTGTGTGTGTGTGTGTGTGTGTGTGTGTGTGTGTGTCTTTGAGTGTGACAGGGATGACTACTTTTTCCCCCTGCTTGAAATGAGATGGCAGATTGTATCCCACAATGCAGCTGATCCCAGAAAAATCTGTCCTTCTGACTTTGATCAAAGACAAACGCGCACACACAAAAGCAGCAGACACTATCAGGAGGCAGAAAATCCTCTCATGTGTTTGTGTGTGTGTGTGTGTGTGTGTGTGTGTGTGTGTGTGTACATAAAAACAAAGAGTAAATAGGGAAGCCTTTTTCAGAGAATACAGCAAAAAGGCTTTTACACTTGGATGAGATGGAAAAGTTGATGTATTGCTAAAAGCAAAATGCAACAATGTGCAATGGAAACAGACTTAGAGAATAAATTATGACATACATAAAGCACGTGACTTAAACATCCACCAAACTTCGGCTCCACTTCAGAGACAAACATCACTCCCAGCAATATTTGTTTTTAAGGTGTACTAAAGCAGATTGCATGATATGGTTAAGCTACGTTTGAGCCAAAAGATGTTAGAATTGCAGCTGCAAGAACAATATTTCCACTCATATCTTGTTTGATTTGAAAGAGAACTTAATCTAATTATAGTTGTAACTTTTCTTATCATCTAATAACTCCCCCTGCTCTTTCATTCGTTTCTATCTGCGGGATGGCTCCCGTTTCTCTATGACTCACTCTGTACTGAGTATTTTGTTGTGGTGCTTTTCCTATTTTGATGATGATTCAAAGTAAATCATGTTGTTTTGATATATACTCCGGATATTCAGCATTCAGTTAATATGAAATTTGCTACAGTTACGTTAGCGAAACTGCCACTAGAGGGCTAAGCTTTACTCGGACACTTGTCAAATCAGTCAGTGAATGAAGGAAAGAAAGAAAGAAATAGAAAAATCAAAAAAGACAAAGAGGAAGGAACAAACAAACAGGCAAATAACCTTTCGGTCTATCCTGTAGGAGGCGCTGTGTTGCTGGTGGAGGCGTTGCTGTATGAGGATGGCTCTGGCCCACTGACAGTGCAGCTCTACTCCCTGAATATGCTGGTACAGACGGAGGGCAGAGAGAGGACAGCTGCTCAGTACGCTGCCCTGCTGGCTGCTGCCGGCTTCACCAACATCCAGCACCGCCTCACTGGGAAGATCTACGATGCAGTGCTGGGGCTCAAAGAGACATGAGACCAGTAGATGAGGGTACACAAGTACAAGGACTGAAAACTACAAAGAAAAAGTTTTCTACTACTGTATTTTTGGATTCACTTTATTTTCATTTCACCATAAGTCTTTCATACTGTATGACAAAACTTCAATATTCTGTATCTGCTTTTTAACCGAATCTGTAGGACTATTATATATATTATATCTGTAGGAATATTCAAACCAAGGCCCACTATTGCTGCCCAGTTTTGAATACTGAATATTCTGAATTATTGTGCATCATTTTCATCTGTAAATCAGTATATTTGGTATCTTTGGGAACTAAAATAAAGTTCTACAACAATGCTTGGCCTCAAAACATCAGTTTGTAATCGACCCCCAAGGGGTAAAATAACACTTCAGACTCATGTTCTGGTCTTTAAGTGCTGAATAAAGAGACAACTACAAGAAACTATAGTTGCAGAAGTGTTATCCACTACTGATAATGCTAATCATCTCCTCAACCACCATCTTCATAAATCCTTGGATGGATGTGAGTCTCCTTTAGTCTTTGACACTGCTCACACAAAACCTACAATCACACAATACTATTAGTGTCTAATAGAGAGAGAAAATAATGTTGTTGGTTTGAAAACATGTAAACATACTGAATAATAGGAATGTTTCATGAGTGGGTGTGGAAATCTCTATGCCCTACCTGTCAGTTTGATGTTAGGAAGATGGCTGCAGACTGACCTTTTATGATTACTGACCTATTGGCACCCTTAATAAATGTGGTTAACTTGTATTAGTTTCAGTACTAGAGGCAGTTACCAGCACTTTGGGTTATCAATCCAGATATTCTAACAAATGAGTACAAAGTTGCTTTGAGCTGTAAAGGGCTGTGTAGCTTCTCAGTGGGTCCACTGCCATTAGCAACGCATAACCAGGAGAACCTTCACTGAATGTTCATCTTACAAAAATTTTTGCTTAAGCCCTCTTTAATATTTAAAAATGATGTTGGATACCAAGCATGCCAAAAATTTTACCAGTTGTCAAATACAAACAGCTCTCCACCCACAGCCAAACTGAGCGAAAGTCCGCGCGCTAATACTATTTCTGGAGTATGACCAGTAGGGGGCAGTGGAAATTATATCAAATATAACAATATTGAAGGTAACGCTAAGTCCTCTTTTTTGTACAGTCACTTTATTGTATCTATTGATTGGCCCATTTTATTGTGTACAGAAGTTATTTTCCTTTTTCCAGAGAGTGTTTGTGTTGACTAGTGCTGTGGCGTTTTTGGCAAATTTGCACCGTCACTACCATTTATTTCTATTATTATGTCACTTTACTGTCAGGGTTCAAATGCATTTTTTTAAAATTATGAAGGGGGCGTGTTTAAACTAAAGCATGGTGTTAAGTTGCTAACAGTAAAATACAGATTTTGGCAGTAATTTGGTACCCAAGCTTGTTCCAGATCTAGACAATCAAGTAAGAGACTATAAACCCAGTCCAATCTGATTCTGCTGTAAATGATTATCCATACACTGCAAAGGTCAACCTCTATTAGATGATGTGCACAGTGAGCTTCCAGTCTCATTGCTAAGAAGATGAACTTCCTTACGTATCTGTTCTCATCACTCAATCCTAAGCCCTGTGTCTGAACCCCCTCGCCTCTTACTGTTCTTAACAGCCTCATAAAGCTGTCTTTGTATCATGTTCTTTGTCTGATTGACGTGACTCAATACATCTTCTCCACAATTGCTCGGCCCACCTTTTATTTCACCCCTATCCTCTTCACCGCACAGGACGTGTTCATAATGGAAAAACTCAGCCTTGTCATTGTGCTCCACCTCCGATGTGACGCAGTTTGCTTGAAAACATTATTGAACTGATCGACACTGAAACTTCCACACATGTATTTGTGAATAGAATATTCAGTTACATTAATACTAACTGTCATTTATTTAGGCATAGAAATGAGCCTGCCAAAAGATAATAGCACAAAATATCAGCTGTCTGACTCTTCAGCAGAAAAAGATCATAATCAGCCTTCAGACACCAATATTGTCTGAACCCTGCTCTGCATTCAGAAGACTGTACCACCACTGTTCACTCTTTTCTATACGCCCACACACTCTCGTTGCCCTCTCTATCCTCGTCTTGCAGTAATTGTGAATTAATCAGACTTCAAAGTGCAACAAATTAGAATTGATGTCAAATCCTTGTGGACGGTTTTACAGAGAGTCGGCCTAATGAAGAGAAATGAAGTGCTGAGGCTGAAGACAGCTTGACCTGTGCAGAGGCAGTGATAGTACCCAGTGACACGGTGCGGTATTACCAATGTCATGGTGGTTAACTAGTGTACCACTTGGTGCTGGGTGTTGGTGGGTTTGAGAAATAAATCCTTACTTGAGGATGAAATGCTTTTTCAGTTAAAAGTTGTTACCACAGAGATGGGAAGTAACAAAGTTCAAATACTTTGTTACTGTACTTACGTAGTTTTTCTCAGGCATCTGTAGTTTAATCAAGTACACATTTTTACTTTTACCACCAACATTACTCCTTGCATTTTTAAAAACAGGCTTGTTTCTTTAGTTTTAATGAGAATTTGAGGGGAATTATTGATTTCTTTTTCATCATTGCATGCCTTCCCAACATCAAGCCTGTTGCATATCACACATGACGAGAGATGAAGACTCAACCCTATTTGAAGTTTCAGTAAGCTTTGCACAGAAACAGCCCATAAAAATGTCCTTCAGAGAAACCCAGAGAGTACTTTTTAGTTTATACTGTCAGTATATCTCAGAGTTTGTACCTTTTTACTTTTAAGTTGAATCAGTACATCTATCTAGTATCTATACTTCTACTTGAGTAAAGAATGTGTGTACTTTTGCCACTTTTGTGTAACCTCTGTTAGCACTCCCTTTTAATAGGTGGTTTCAAATCTGCATTCATCCCCATAACCTGATTTAACTTTCCTGTGATTACTAATCCTCCCCTCACACTAAAACCCACATTAGATAAGACTGAATTAAGAATTAAGTTCTTTTTTTCTTTGTCTCTGATGAAAAAAAGTTAAAAAACTTTCTCCAGATGAAAGTATCCAACTGCTTTGTATTTCTAAATAAACGGAAGCAGTGGAAATCAACGCTGTTTGATTTTTCTGATTATTTATGAATTGGTGGGTGGGGGCGATGTTTTTGATTTATAAAAGAAAAGCAGCTCAGGGCATCAAAGTAAAAAAACAATTTAAAAAGCAGTGTGAAGAATTACAGCAGGGAGTTTCATTTAAAACTCTTCAAATGGGGAAACTGCTTCCCGGTCAGGATGTGAAACAACAATTTTGTTGTAGTCCGCATTTAAACAAACTTCACTGATTTTTTTTTTCCACTTCAGGAGAAAATCAGCTGTTATTCCGTGAGAGTATCTCTTCAAATACTTTCCCCCCGCTTTTCGTCAATGATTTAGACTCAGGTCAATGTTTTCCACTTCAGCAGAGAAAGGTGTATACATTTCTCCTCTCTACTTTTCAGTTCCATTTACTGCTCCTCATCTCATGAGGCTATTATTGTGCCGGCCTCAGGTTCAACCTGAGTGGGTTTTATGGATGGTTGTAGAAAGTTAGAACTATAAAATTAGGGAACTGGGATGGAGAAGAGTATAGATAGGTAAGCTGAGGACGTCCAGACAATTTTACTCTCTCTATGCTTGACACGTGACTCAAGTAAGTCTAACCAGAGAAAACACAGAATCCCAAAATAAAGCAGAGACGGGGGATGACCTTGTTACCTTGTGATTTGTGATGCATGTGTAACCACAGTGTCCCTGGTTTGATTCCTGCCAGCAAAAACAGCATTATATATTTATGGATTACATGTGTGTGTTTGTGATTTGATTCCTATGCATTTTTCATCATGTATGGAAGCACATTCCCCTCCAGGAAGTGGATGAAAAGTTAGGAATGATAAAAACAAGAACTCTCCTGAGTATCTCTTAATTATGGCACAGTAAAGTATAAATTATGACTTACAGCCATGTGTGTATGTCAGTGTGTGTTTTATGCTGTGTTTGTACCAACGCATATATGAATAGGCATATATGAAATCGTGTGTGTTCACCTGTGTGTCTATGTTCATTTGTGTGTGTGTGTGTGTGTGTGTGTGTGTGTACTATACTCTTTGGGGACACTCTAAATCTGCTCCACAAGTCACGCACCCATCCACCCTCAAGCTCCAGGATGCCACTTTAAGATAACAACTTCAGGGTATTTCAGTGAACACACTCAGTTTATGCCCAGAGACTGTGTGTGTGTGTGTGTGTGTGTGTGTGTGTGAGAGAGAGAGAGAGAGAGAGAGAGAGAGAGAGAGAGAGAGAGTGAGGATGTACATGTGTGTGTGGTGCTTATTAGAGCTCTTGGCTCTTTTTGTGATGTAGTTATGTTTTAATTCCAAAGTTTTCACAGGAAACTGTTGAAAGTTAAACCTGTTTTCTTTTTTAGAGCAACAGTCAGAGTGTAGCTTAACATATCCTGGAACATCTCAATGTGATCAAAAGTGTCTCAGAAATGGGGGAACAGGGATGAGCTGTCTTCCAATTTTTTGAATTTTATTTTACTGCGTTTTTTAAAATGTATATCTTAAAGCTTGAGTGTGGGACTTTTACATATAATGAATGTCTGTAAGATTCAAACCGTTGCCAAATGACCTCACACAATGCTGATTAAGCCTATCTCAGAGTTTTTCAATCTGGCGTCTGTGGTGACATTCTCGCATCGGCACACCATGATGCGTTTTAAGTCAACTAGCAATGATTGGTTTGCCAGAGCTAAACGGCGGAGCAACAGTTGTGATGAACTGTTTGTAATAACTCTCACTGCCAAAAGGGGAGATCAAAAGTTCTACACTGCAGGTTTTACCATTTTCTAAACCAATTAATTTGTAAAACAATTCTTACATCCTCTGATGTTAAAATGGCAAAGTGAAAAATTAATTAATTTGATCACCTCTGGTTTAATTCCCAATTAATAACAATGCAGTTTGTGCGTGTGTGAATGAATGAATAACCCAGAACATCACCAACATTTCCATGCCTAAAGGGTAACATTGGCTAAAGCCGAACAATTAACCTGTCCATATGATTAACATGAGAAAGTAGAATACTTTTGCAGTGTCTTGAATGAAACAAACTGCCTTGTGCGGTGGAAATTTTAGTTTCCCCTCACAGAGAAATTAACAAATAAATGATCAACAAACAGTTGTCTTTTGTCTATTTAATAAAGTAGAATATCAAAAGGATTACAGAGTTACAAAACATATTTCCGCGTCTGGTAGGGTTTTACGATTTTTTATTTAACTGGTCAGGAGATGGTCACAAAAAGGGGTAAAGGTCAACACAGTTTACATATACTCACGTCAAAGGAATTTGCACCAATAGCCTTCAGTGTTAACTATGTAAGGTGTACTTAAAAGAAAATAATACTTTGGATCATGCTAGTGTGTGCAACAATATACTATAATAGAAAAACATACAAGAATTATAAATTTTGCCTCTACACCTCGAAAATGGCTGCAGATTTCCTTATGTGACGTGACCTATTTATTTAGTATTTCAGTCACATGTTCTTGAACAAGCAACATGATCCAGATATGACTTGGAGAGAGTATATACTTTATAATAGAGAGTACATGGTTGGGATAGAGACATGTTTCGCTGAGGAAACCTCATTCTACCCACTATTTGTTCTGTTGTGGCGGTGGAGGTTGTGATGGCAGTGTTACCTCAACAGGGAGACGAGGAGGAAAAGTGGGGATGAGTAGGAAGAGAGGTGATCTGTCTTTTCATCAGAACCATGGTTACGGGATCAAAACACACACACACACACACACACACGCACACACCCATCACATCTCACAACTCAATAAAAGTGTCTCTTGGCTGTAAGCCGTGCTTTGTCACTTCCAAACACTTCCATAATTCATGGGCCGGTGACAGCAGTATTGAATTGAGGACAAAGATGTCTGCCCTGTAGGCTACACACACACACACACACACACACACACACACACACACACACACACATAAACACAAAGGTGGTCATAGTTTTTCATGAGCTACAAATACAGAGAAACAGTGAATGCATGTTAGTGGAGACCTTTGGAGAGGTGATCAAGCTCTGCTGGGTGCGTGTTTGTTTGTGTGCGCGTGTATGTGCGTGCGCATGTTACACTTCTCCTCTTGATAATGACTAATCCCTCCGTTTTTTGCCCTTCCTCCTCTCTGTCACTTACTGTTGCTTCTGTTTTTTGTATCTTTGTCCTGCCCCTTAGCATAACTAAATACAGTCCGTCTCACACATACACACACACTGGCAGACATATTTCAGCCACAAGGTTGTCACTTCTGCTCCTGGCAACATGTCACCCACCCACATGCCCCCTCCCACAAAAACGGACCTGGGACAGAAATACATCCACGTCCTGGATTTGACGTCATTTGGTCCTCCTAGCCAAGCTGAGGAACACACACACCCTGCCAACTGTTTCTCTTTATTGAAGGGATTTTTTTCACAGCACCAGGTCAAGAATAAGAGTGGAAGGCTTGACGTGTGTCATCGTCGCATTTGACAATGAAGGGGGCATCTAAATTTGTTTCCTAAGAGCCCTGAAATGACTTCTGAAATGTCAACAGGAAAACATTATATTGCCCTCACATCACATAAATAACAATGGTTTATAACTTAAGGATCTCCACATACAACGTAACTATTGAAATGTCATGTGCTGTAATTTACATGTTTACTTTTATATTGACTATTTATTAAGTGTTGTAGCTGTAAATATTAATTATGCTGTATGTGGTTGCCAAAAAGGGACTCTTTGGAGTGGACTCACTGACAATTTAACAATTCCATAAAAAGCTAATGAACTATACAGTCTTCATGTGCTTATCAGTAATCTTGTACAGTTGTCACAAGTATTCGTCTTTTATCTATCATATTTTCACTTTTCACTCCAAAGACCTGGCTAACTTCAGAGAATTAAGGGCTGCTCATTGACACCGCTTCCTCAGTTTTTTTTTTTCTCATTTCAAACTATCTAGTTTGACATTTTGGGAGATATGCTTATTCACGTTCTTGCCGGGAGATAGACGAAGAGATCAATATCATTCTCAGTATCCTTAGCTCTGTCCAAAGGTAAAACAATCCACCAGAAAGCACCTGTAAAACTCACAAACCAGCACGTTATATCTTGTTTCTTTAATCTGCACTAAACCAAAGAGTAAAAAAACGTCATGTTGGAGTTTTGCAGGGGGACCAGTCACTTCCTGAAATCTCCGGTGGTTGCCTAGTAACGTCACAATGACCTCAAGACTCCAGGAAATCCACCTGACCAAAAAGTAATTAGTTAATGTATGTGATCTAATATATGTAATCTAAACCCTTGTCCAACTCCATTACAATAATTGCCATCTCAAGATCTAATTTCAACTCATAAAGACAAATAATTGAAATCAAATGTTCTCCAATGCTTTCCTATTTATAGTAAATTCTGTTTCAGCCTGGAGATCTGTTGACCTTGGGTTCAAACTTGGCAACACATATTTACTTGATCTACATTTTATTCTGCTGTTTTATCTCCCCAGACAACTGTTAAAGGCTTATTGTTTGGAATTGGGTGCAACAACTGCTTCTGTGTTTCAAATGACCTCTCACAAAATTGGACTAAGCCATTTATTGTCTTGGACAGTGCACATAAAACAGGCCACACACACACACACACACACACACACACACACACACACACATCATGTAGACATATTGTACAAGCAAAGGATCTTGACATCGTATTTAAATACAATGTAATGTAATATAAAGTTAAATAAAAGGATGTAGAACTATGTGCACAGATTTATTCATTTGTTAACATTAATTCTCTTCATATCCTTATTTTGAATTTTATTTTGAATGCTTGAAACCTTTCAACTTATGTTTAAATAAAAATAAAGCTATTTTTTTCAGTGTTGTATTGTTTACTTTGCCTTTTAATTATTTTATTAATTGCTGTTTTATTAGCTGCTTCAGTACTTTTTGTGCTTTTTAGATCTCTGTATCCTAGAAATTATGTTTATATGCATCTAATCTGCAACAGCGACTGAATTATTCATTATTCAAAATATTGTTAATCAATGTTCCTGACAAATCGAAAAAATTATGTTTTTGAACATATCAGTAAAATGTTCACTAACAATATATTTAATTTTTTCCCCCACCAATGAACTCTTGCAATACTATCCACTCGGAGTGACTATAGCATGATTTAAACCTCAGCAGTGACTTGAGACACAAGATTTTTAACGAAAATCCCAATCTTTCTTAACCTGTTGTTGGGTCTGCATGTGAACCCTGGTAATTTCTAGGAGACAGGGTTAGCTTTTTAACAACCGTGGCAGACCGTAGAGAGCAAAGTGTTTGACTTGTTAATTATTTTGCCTGAAAAGCACACTACTATTATCCCCCGTGCTTATTCTTATTCTTCCATACGTTATTCGGTCGACTACTCCTCCCGCAGTTTTGGTCGCACATACACAAAAAGGTACCAAGACGTGCGGCTCGGTGGGGACATTAGTGCTATGACTTTTCTAAGCGTTTTGCCAAACAGTTTGCCAATAAATCGCCAAAAACCAGGCCAAAAAACGAATGGGTGTGTATTGGTAGAATGCTCAACCGCTTTCAACTGCCATTTCAGTTAGAGTGGAGAGAGAGAGAATAATTTGTCGAAAAATTAATTTGTAAACTTCTCTCAAGGCCACAAATGTCACTCTACAGAAATAATTTATAGATAGAAACGTAGGTAAATCCGTTGGGGTCGCAGTGATACCGCTGCTGAAGCTGTCAGACAAATAGTTTTGGCGGGAAACGCACTGATGCGCCAGCAACACCCTCCAACGGCCCTATCTACTCCCATGTTAATTGTAGAGAAGAAATGTTGAAAGGAGCTTGTTGCACCATTTCTTCCTCGATCTCCCGAGGTCACATTTTTTAACTTTAGCCACTGAAACTTGGCAGTCCTATGGTCAACAAGATGACGACGCTCACGATCTTTTCGGTTTTCATTTCGGTCATTTATTGGTCATTCCTGGCCAATGGTTCGAGTGGGTTCATTTTGAGATTTTCTGTCTCTCTCAGGAGTTAGAGACTCAAGTGCTGTGGCCTCCCCTGGTTGCCACGACGACCAAAGCCTTCCTGTGAACATACACATACACACATAGCTAGCTACAGAGGAAGACATGGTATTTATATATGGGCCAGAGTCAGGCACACTCAGAATTTCTTTAGGAATTTTGTACTTCCAGGTTGTCATTGTAAATGAGAATTGGTTCTCTGGTTGACTTATCTGGTTAAATAAAGGTCAAATAAACTAAAATCAATAAATATTGTATGTATAATAAATCATCTATATCTGTATTAAAGCGTAAAATTGAAAGTATTAGTCGTTTTATGTTTTGACTCATTCGCATTCTTGCTTTTCCTGATGGGATTAGTTTTGTCATTTTCTACGGGCTGCACAAGATTTTAAGTGCACAAACATATTATTCTCATGTAAATAAGCATGACATTTATGTTGCGTGCATGCCTGCCATGTACCTTGGTGTGTATTTTTCTGTCATTAGTCATATTAGGTCTTTACCAGCCTGAGTAATTCCTTCCCTCCCAGCTATTATCAGCCCAGTCCCAGCAGCCATTCTGGATACATAGCTCTGTAGAAGACTTCAGCTCATTTTATCATTTGTTCTGGTTTACCGGGATTAGCCCACCATGGATAACTGATCATTTTCAGCATTCTGCACTGCTGAACAGAGTTATTCCCACTTGATAATGATGTCCTCACAAGCTTCATGACCACTGAGCTATTTCCCCCTTTGGTTGTTACCTGTAAATGTTACCAAAGTTATTAAACAATGCTGTTTTGGACTAAACTAAAGGATAATCTCAGCTCTGTGACCAAATGGCAAAAAAAAAAAAAAAAAAGACAGATATCACTTTTTCTAATGCTACACAGTGTGTAAAGCACATCACGTGCATGGGTCAGATACTGAGCCATAATGGTTATAGTTAAATTGATTCAGTTGCCATAGGTGATTACTCACAGGAGCATCTGGCCTTTTTGAAAGAGCACAGTTTGTCTCAGCCAACCACAGCCAGGCAGATTAACATATTTCCCATGATTGTTTTCATTAGTGTGTAAATGCCAGGGTCGCCCTGGTCCCTGTCCCTGAGGGAATCAGAACAGGCAAAGCACACTGCATGTTTGTTTAGCAAGAAGGTGGGTGGAAGCTAAGTAGTATTTATAAGACATAGTTATATCTATAAACCTAATCCCACATGCAAAAACATGCACCTGCTCTTCTATATGTTATCTCACTACAGCCACTAATCTTTATAGCACTTTCAAGTTAGAACATCCACACGGGGAAATGACTCCCATTCATTTAATTCCACGGATTATTAGCCGCTTCCACTCATGTTGATTCAGTGCGTCAGTTTGAGCAGCGGGGATTGAGGTTAGGCTCGGCTCTGTTGCTGCTCTCTCTCAACTCTTTCTCTTTTCATACACTTTCCACGGAGGCAAGGAATGGGTTAGGTTTTACAAAATACCAGTCTAAACCCAGTAACAACTGAGCTTTCACCGTCTGTGGGTAAAAGGAGAGATAGCAGCAGGCTGTATGTTTGACAATGACACAGCAGGGGGACTGACATTTTTGGAAAATCCAAACAACATTGTGGGCTTTTTGCATTGTGAGAGTGAAAAACCTTTCTTGCATGCAATCCCACAAGCGCCTGTGAACATACTATGATACTAAAAATTTATTCATGGAAATGACTCTGATGAAAGCCTACAATGAAACTGTTACTTTCCATAGCAGCCTATTGGTCTGCCTCAACACTACATTCCCTTTCAAAGTGAATTGCTCTGCATATTTTACGTATTTATCCTACCTAACAGAGGTCAAAGAGGAAATTTAGGGTTATATACCATTTTTCTTAGTATGCCTGGGCCTTTTTTCAAAGACCAAGACAGTGCTATAGCCGTAAAGTTACAGTCCTCACCTGTTATTAAGGCTAACACCACCAACACAAAAATGACCCTTCAGTAAACCCTGCCATCCCTAGTTACTGTTGCTATTAGCTATTCCAATCTTGCACTGCACACATGCAGATTGCAGTGATAATGCAGGTGGATTTACCACCCAAAAGAACAGATTTTGATACAGTGAGATTCTTATTTCACACAGCAGAGGTAGACAGTAGAAATGAATACAACAACCACAACCTTGTCTAGCAAGTGAAACTCCCTGAGTTGGTTGAAAACATTATCTCCAGTTTACGTTTTAAAGGTCCAGTGTGTAACATTGGGATGATCTATTGGCAGAAATGGAATATTATATGCATTACTTTCTTATCATAGGAGCTGTTATGTTTTTGTTTACTTTGGAATGAGGTATTTATATCTACAGATGCCGCGAGTCGAATGGAATCTGCCATGTTAAAAACCATGTTTACATTAGACCAGAAGGAACAAACCAAACGCTGGCTCTAGATAGGGATAGATGCCAATAAATCCTCTACACTGGACCTTCAAAACAAGAACTCTATAAAAGGGTAAATATGTAATTTCTTTGCTGCATATATGATATAATGCATGTAGGGAAAATGTCAGCATTCTCACCAGTTGATGATCGAAGTAGACGTACATGGAAATAAAGGAGCAACACTGATCTTGTATTGCAGGACAGATCTGTTAAACCATATCACTGCACAATAAGATTAGACTGTGATTTTACCGTAATCCCTGTTTGGATGTGTAATAGCCTACTTGGACAAGCAACACAGGCTTTATTTATTTGTGTTTTAAAACAATGCTGTACTTAACAAAAAATTAGAATAGGATTTGAGGATTAAGACTAACTGATTTTGTTGAAATGCAAAATCCAAATAAAAAAAGAGCAGAGCAGAGTCGCTACGTTCAGACCACTCAGATAGTAGCACACCATGTGAGGATATTAATGATTATCCAAATTTACCATTATCACGATAATGGAAAATTATCACGATACACAATAATATTGTATATTGTTCCATCCCTAGCTCCATCTTTAGTGTGTGGAGACATTTCTAAGTCATGATCTCTGTTTGGGGGAGGATTAGGCTAACCCGGTTAACAGTCATTAGGGTTATAAGGACACAGTTTTTTATGCTAACTGCAAAATGCTAATAAAGACGCTGTCATTGACACAAAGGTAATTTGAAGGGGTGACCATCATGTTGGACCACTAATGAAAACAAATGGTGGCAGCACGCATTAGTGCACGCATAAAGGCACAGTTTTATGTAGGCAGCATGCATGCAAGCACTAGCACAGTGTGTCCTCATCAGGATGCAGACAAAGGTTGCAGGAAATTCTGTCTCCCCCACCCTCTGTCTTTTTTGTTTTTCTGCTTTGACGTTCTCACTCTTATCATCCATCCATCCATTCTCCAGCAGTTATCCAGAGCAGCAGTTGCATATAGCTGCATCATCCCCTCCCCCCGTCTCTAACACTAAAATGACCTTCACAAGCTCAACATGCTGGAAGATTGGAAAGACAGAGCCAGGAGTGTTATGGAGAGAAAAAGAATGAGAAGAAAGAAGAGTGGACATGTGTTAAATGAATGTGAAGAAGGCAAAGAAAATGGAGGTGTTTGGAGGATAAACGGCAGGAGGATGATGAGAGAAGAGAAAGAAAAAATAAATGAGAGCGAGAATGAAAACAGGGAACACAAAAACAGGAGATGTTAGATAGAAAGAAACAGCGGCACAGTGGGATGAATAATGGGAAAAAGATGAGTGAGATAGCGTGTGGAATGATGGCACACTTACTAAAATAAATCTTCATTCTGCACATGTACTAAGGGACTCGACAGCCCTGTTGATCTGGCTTCAATCAGATAGCATCACCCCAATTTTACCCACGTAAAATATTTTAATGTTAAACCACATGCCAGTGGATATCAATCAGTGATGCAGAAGATACAGTATTTTTTCTTTTACAAACAAGTATAATTGAGTCTTTCCTGGAGGAGCACTGTCTCACGTGGCTGGAATGACAGGTGGAAGATTAACTGTGTCCATGTGTGTTTGACCTTCTCTTTAACCTTGTTTAGCCCTGTTTCACTGCTCTGGAGATGAATGCACACATGATGAAGAGAGAGAGAGGGAGAGATGGAGAAAAAAGTAAGATGGGCACAGTGCTGCAGGCTCTACCGCCTAAACTCTGACTCTCTCTTTCTCTCTCTTTCCCTCTCTGACTCATCGCAAAGTCATGAAAAACTAAAGCCGGTAAAGAGAGATTATTTAAAAACTATTTTATACATTCAGTAGAAAACCGTGAATGTCAGCTCCGGCAAAAACCCCAGCTATATGGAGAATCTCTCCCTCTGTCTTACTGTCTCTATCTCACTCTTTGGTGCTCTATCTTGCTCTTTCACTCTGTATAATCTTCACCTCATTAGCATTTCAAAAATCATATCTTTATGAGTCATGCGTCGCAGGCACTCTGGTGAGTTTGTCATTACTTGGTTATGAAACCTGGGCAACTCATCCTCCCAATGCAAGACTCAGTTCAGGGTTGTCGGAAGACATTTGGCATTCCACAAATTCACAAAAACACACTCTGTCACAGTCGTGCAAGGGAATGAATATAGCAGGATGTATGCAAGGACATCAAAGATTAGATGAAAATGTACTGATCTCTGTGGAGAAATTGGGTCATTGCAGCAGGAGACGTTAACAGGATTTGGCACAAAAAAAGACATTAATAAGAATAGAAAAGATGGAAAGTTTAAAGTGACAAGTGACAAGTGGCAACGTCAACGTCAACGTGTCAAGAACCAACAGGTAGAAATAAAGCTATGAAATAACAGTTGAGACAAAAATAAACAAATATAACAAAAGCTTAATATATACACATAAAACTTTATTTGACCATTTGAAACTCAATATTAATTCTGGTCCAGTGTGCATACCATAAACTGCAACACTCTTTCATATCCAACTTCATAGATACATTTAAACTTTCTTGTGGTTGCAATTTTAAATAAATAACAAGGTGACAAAGTCATAAATAAGCCAATAAATACGGTTCTTAATACAGACTTGATACATACATGTTCAGGTTTCTCTAGTAGGTACAGCAGAAATTGGATAAACAAGGTCAACATAGGAATACTAACTTTTCTTCTGCCCCAGTGGCGGTTCTATCTTGAATGACACCCTGGGTGAGACCCCCTTCGAGCTGTTGAGGTGTGACTGACTTATAGTGGATCCCCCGTTCCCCCCTTGTCCGTTCCATTAGGGAGACCCAGAGGTGAACTGAATATATATTCAGATTCAGTGATGAGTAATGGGGTCTTCTGGCTCTGATCGCCTGAGATCAGATGCTATTGGCTACACTAGCCAGAACCACAGATCTGCACATGCTGATAACACATCTCAATATCTATGTATTTGTTTTCTTGAAATAAAGAGATAATAATCTTGTTATCTTCAAAAGGAAAAAGGCCTTTTATTTTCTTGAGATAATTAGCTCGAGATATCAAGATAATGGGATCCGAAAATAAAAAATTGTCCCTCTTGGCTTCTGTACGATGGGTTATTTGAAGGATACATTTAAAAAAAATTATAATTATAATGGGGAAAATAAATTCTAATACCCAAAAAAAAAGCCATTCACTGATGTTTTTGACATCCACAGCCATTATACATCTATATTGTTCTTTTGCTAATGTGTGTCTTTGTATTTATTTGTAGACAAATAGCAGAGAAACCGGTTTCATTTGAGGTGTTATTTTCCTCTTCTATTACTTAAAAGTTTGGTTAAACTTAATTAATAATTCTCACATTTAATTAAATGTACAGACGTAAAATGTATGGTATACATCTCACATTACTCAGCCCTAAACACACAAACACACACATGCACAGTAACATGGTTCTATTGAGGGTTAAACTGCTCTACCACTGCCTGCATGATCAATGATCTGATTAATTGCCAACATTCAAGAGATTTAATTCCCAGTGGAGTTCACATACACACACACACACACACACAAACACACACACACACACACACACACACACACACACACACACACACACACACACACACACACACACACACACACACACACACAGCTCAACACTAGTACATGATTTGCCTCAATCATAGAAAAATCCACATTACAGAGAACATATTATAGATAGACCCATACTCCTACCAATGCACATACATTCAAAAAAGAAGGTGAAGGTGAAAGAGATTTTATTTCTATGAAAGAAGTGAAGTTTATTTTTCTCCCACATCCGTCTTTTTTGAAAACATCTACATCATCCCTGACACTTGAAAACTCCAGTCAAAGTACATGCAGGGCGGCTCATCATTGTCGCAGCTTCATCAAAACAAAGAAATGAAATCTGTCATTGTTGTCTCAAGGAGCAGAGAGAAAACAATCAGAGATAGACAGACAGCATCAGCAGAGTGAAAGGGGACAGATCTCTTTTTTTGCAGTGGAATGAGCATAGTGGCATTTGTGAGGACATGTTGAACATGATTTTAGTTTGTCGAGACTGAGGAATTATAACAATTCAATGTACAACACATTGTGACATAAACATCAGTGCTTTGCGTCCTCTGCTTCTTTGCATTTCTGGGTCTGGTTGTTGTTTTCTGGTATGCTAAGAAGATGTGATGTGACATTTGATCACAGAAAACTGTTCTGTTGACATCGGTTTCACAATTTGTTGTGCAGAGGTTTCTTTTAATGTTGCAGTGATTACCTCAGTGAAGCCACATTGCTGCTGCACTTTTCTGAGCACAGGTGTCAGCTAATGAAAATCATGATGTCAATAATTACCACCTGCTTTAATGCCATGTTTGTTGCAAGATGAGGGGATTGAAATGTCAGAGTAGCAAAGAAAGCAAAGCCCAACATTTTCATCAGTAGAGGATTGTATTTTCCGAAACGAGTTGCAGGAAATAAAACAAAATGATTGTGGGAAATGTAACTTTATTCTCAAAGAATGGACACGAATATTATATTTTCAAGCATGTTAATTATATGATATAAGTTTCAAAATATAGGGGTTTAGTGTAGGATGTAGGCCAGAAAGTTTCTGTCAAACCAACCACACACATCAACAGAGAGGCCAAATAAACCATGACAAATGCGAAGTTTGATTAGTGAGTGTAAACTGACACAGAACATTTCAGAAGCTGTTGTTGAGGACCTCATGCACATGCAAAATTACCATCTTCCATCTGTGCCGGACAGAATAGTCACTGAAACATCATTCAAACATTACAAGATCATTACAAGATCATTACAAGAGCATTGTCTACTTTAGGATTGTGTGGATTTAAAAGAAAATCTACTAACTTTCAAAGTGGAAAATCATAATAGTAATACAAAGAGCAATACACTTCACAGGTTACTTCTAACAAATTTTCCTTTTTTCATTAGTTTGTAAACTAATTAAATAACCATGATACAACATAATTAGTGATCTTTCAAGGTGTTTGTGGGTGTAATTTACACTAAATTAAGTTAATCACTCCCTGGATCTAACGTACAGACATGAGTGTGGTATCAATCTTCTCATCTAACTACTGGAAGAAAGTAAATGGGAATATTGAACTATGGCTTTAAACACTGGACTGTGCAGATTCACTGCTACTGTTGTTAATATTTAATACCATACGTAAGATGAAAAGATGAGAGGCAGTCTACCTGCTCTGCCACCGCGGACTCTCCATCCTCTGGCGAGAAGCTAACTGGCTATCTGAAGCACCTTACGGCTGAAATGTCAAGCACCTGTTGGGATGGAGTTCACCAGGTTCCCTTGTGTAGGTCAAACATCTGAAACAACCTTTGATAATGTTAAACGTCCACTGGATAAAGCCTGGGTCTGTCTTCTGGCAGATATGCCTTGTCAATGATCAGTGACAAACCTAAAGACTATATATAATATGGACAAACACACAAACAGTTTAAGGTCCAGTGTGTAACATTTAGGAGGATCTATTGGCATAAATTGAATATAATGTGTATAAGTATGTTTTCATTAGTGTATAATCACCTGAATATAGAAATTGTTGTGTTTTTCGTACGTTAGAATGAAACGCCGCCACTTCACCTGCCATGTTTCCACAGTAGCCCAGATGGGACAAATCAAACACCAGTTCTAGACAGAGTTGTTTATGTTTTTTACAGCCACCATAGTTTCTCCTCACACTTGGAAGGGGAGGGTGAAGCGAGGGAGTTGCAATCTAAAACTACGCCGCTATTTGCCACTAAATCCTACACACTGGACCTTTAAAGGGGTCACCCAACTCGTTCCCCTCAGCTCTATGGACCATTTTAGCATCTTTCAGCTCATTGTTTTGGTTTCTGGCAACCTAACTTTGGTTCACTCTCACCACTTTCATAAACCTCACTGTACGCTACCTGCCCAAAACTGAACGGCAAATAGACAGGGTTAGTGACTATCTGGTGAACATATAGCTAATCCCTCAGGAATTGGTGCAGACTAAAAACAGAGCTAAAACAGGAGTGAATATTGGACT
Organism: Dicentrarchus labrax; assembly: GCF_905237075.1. Classification (NCBI taxonomy): domain Eukaryota; kingdom Metazoa; phylum Chordata; class Actinopteri; family Moronidae; genus Dicentrarchus; species Dicentrarchus labrax. Next base: position 11,941,763 of record NW_026136706.1, read on the forward strand.
TACAGCCAAGTGGCCTGAAACATGACTCTGCTTGGATGATAATGTTGCTCCGTGTCTGCTTGATGTGCAATGAGCAACTGTTTTACAGGTTGTTGTACTGCCCTCAAGTCAGTCAGTGCAGGTTTAGAGATCATTAGTATCAATAACCCATTAAGGTTGTCTAGGAAGCACTCGCATTTTATTGGTTTCAAAGTCCCTGGTCTTGTATAAATGGTACGTACAAATAAAAAGGTTGCATATGCTGGTTTTTCATGCACATGATGGGATGTATAAAAATTAACCTGACGTGAGCAAACTCCAGACCAGCCGTGAGAATGTGCGGGCCTTGCAGCAAAGTCTTGTCTGGCTCTGTCTGGCAATTTCAAACTTCAAAGTACTGAAACTCGCCAGATGTTTCTGAATAAAGTTTCCACTCCAGTTACTGTGATGTGTTTATGAAAACCCAAAATTATGTCCACTGATACACCATGATAGTTTGATTATTTTTGTAGATAATTTTGTAGATAATAAACAGGAAGAAAATGCTATTTTTCCCAACATCCTAAATATGAGGGTTCTCTTTATCGCTGTATTGTGTGCCCCATGGCTAATTTCCCACAGATGAAATACTTTACCCACTGTACTAACATCAAGATCAGCAGGGGAAGCTGCAATTTTCTCTGTTTACGAGACATTACAGGAGATGTTAACGCATATATGAGAATATACAGTAGCTGAGGTGCACAGACATCCATGACGCACAGGATGTGAGGCGCACAGATCCAGTGCCAGGTATACAAATGCACTTACTCAAAATCATGGCGTGCCTCTGCCACAGGAGCTGTGGATTGATGAACCCGACCCGGGCCCACCAAAGCCAAGGGCAGTAGCTGTAAGGCTGGGAGTAACTTATTGGAGGAAGCAAGGCAGGGTAAGTGGCTCGTTCACGTGCGGCCAATTTCACATTGATTGTGATGTATAAAAAAAAGGTGCACAGGCTTTATACATGTGGATATTTCTTTGTGTACATTCCTTTCAAGTTTTGTGAGTACGCCTTCTTTCAGTATGAGAGCTGCAGTCTTTTAAACATGAGGCCCCAGATGAAGAACAATGCTGCAGGGCAGAACCATTTGTGTTACAATTTTGTAAAATTGAAAGGATCTGCAGTCTCTGATTTTACATCGTCCTTCAAATAATGATCAGCATATGAGAAATGTACAAATATTCTTGCAATGGTAGCTGTAATTTACAGTCTTTAACAACAACTTAGTCCTACACAGAGGAATGTGACTCAGCCCTGAGCATTGACCTCCACTGTTATGCTGGAAGGAGCTGCACAGAGATGTAACACACTCGTCAGTTTTATCATTATATACAAGTGGCATGTTTATATTGGGTTAATAATACTGCAGCTAATCCTCTAGTTCTTGGCAGAAATGTGTATCTCTGTACAACATAAACTGTCTGGTTATGTCCTCCTCCACAACACCTCAATGATGTTTTCTTGGCACACAATTACAAGGTAATCTAATGGAGCAGCAAATCACCCTCCTCCTCATGCACACTTATAGCTGCAATCACCACGTTTGCCTTGAGGCTCCATCACAAATGAAAAAGAAGCAATCGCCTTTGAACTTTTTAAATCTGCAGAATCTTGCAAAAAAGTGCAAATTGCATAAACCAAATTGGCTTTCAAATGTTTCCATAGTTAAATCATTTAAGATATATATTTCGTAAGAGCAAAACCTTCATGTAACATGGTTTTGCAATAACGGTCTTACCAAGGTGGAAGAGGTAAAAGTATATTTTTCTTTCTTTTCAGAGACAGGACTTTCTTCCTTTTTTTAAATCATTTCCTATCAATGCTAATGATCCAGTCGGTAATGTAATAAAATACTTTACCCTACTTGGTATAAATTATGAACAGGAAAACACTTGAATATGTTGTGAGTCTGTATAATTGCATAAACCCTGCTGGTATGTTTTAGCTCGGTTGAGTAGTCCCTTTTTTTCCTTTGATCTACACCTACATGTTCAACCCACGGCTAAATGTGACATTTTGAAGGGCTTTCTGGGAAAGAAGGGCAAAAATACATAGAAATCATTTCTTGTTACTGGTTAATATCAATATTATTTTATTACATTGACTTTTTAATTTGTTGTCTAATGCTTTCTGTGTGGCTGGTTTAATCTCTTTTTCAATATGCATGTATTGTATTCTTTAAAGTCGTTTTATGCTTTGTGGATGGGAGGTGTTTTTGCTTATATACTATATATATGTGTGTGTGTGTGTGTGTGTGTGTGTGTGTGTGTGTGTGTGTGTGTGTGTGTGTGTGTTAGTGACAATAAAACAAATCTTTTCTCTTTTTATATGTATAGCAATTTTTTTGTAATACCTTTGCTCTGGAGAATCCCTAAAGGATTTTTGTTCTCTTTCATGTTCCGTTGTCTTCTTCATTATGTGTAAATTAACATACAAACATAGAAGTAGAGGCAAGTAAAGCATGTTGAAACACAAAATAAATGAAGGAATACTTTGATCATCACAGCTGTGGGCCGCTTTTTTTTTTTTTTTAAGCATATTGTGCTGGATATGAATAGAATGAAAACAAATGCTTTTACTTATTTAAACTGACAATCACACATGAATTATGAATGTAAAGTGGTCGATTACACTAAGTGTAAAAGAGAAGCTTAATGAACTCATAATGAAAATACTGCATCATTTCTGCCTTTGGTGCAACAGTTGCAGCAGATATCAACCCTAATCGTATTTTCTTAGATTATTGGATTCACTCAGTGAAATATTATTGGATAACATCACTCAGGCTTTATATCTTCTTTCTACTAAAATAATTTGGTGGCCACACGGTACGCTCCCTGCAGGATTCCCAGGGGTCTTGGAAGTTTTAGTATAAACAAAAGGTAAAGTGGCCTTGAAAATGCCTGACTTCAAAAATAATAATGATAAACAAAATGACAACATTCAGTTTCATCAACAAACCTCAGCTCTCTCTTCATCTGAGGATCAGCATTTCACATCCCGAAGAGAGAACCTGAAATACAGATTAGTCTTGATACAGCAGCAGCTTTTAAATGATATTTCTCTTCTTTTCAATTTGACATGATGGATGTAATGACTCAGTTAAAGAATATCATCTTTTTGCTCTTAACGCGACAATTTGGAGCCCTGGAAAGTAAACAAAATGTCCTTGAATGTGTGAGTGTGGGAACCCACCTGTTAACACTGTCTTCTTTGAATGCATCTTTCAACACCTACAGTCTGTCACTGTCAGAAAATGTAGTCAATTTTTCTTGGACGAAGGAGTTTACTTTGATTTATGTGAAAATTAAATAAAACAGAAGGAACAAGGTTAGCAATACATGATTACAGAATACACAAAATACTGATGAAAAGCATCTTGTGTTAAATGAAGCTATTTGTTTAAATTTGTCTACTTATCATACAATTAGTGCAACACCAGTTGTGGATACTGAATGTGTACTGCTATTCAGTTTAGTTTCTGTGTGTGGTTTCTATCTTATTTTATCATTGAGTGTGCGTTTTTGGACCTTAACCTTACTTTTATGTGTTAAATATCAGTGAGCTACATCCACAAGCTCACAAACAATTATACAATAAGCGACAAAACACGAGAAATCGGGCAGGTAATCCTTAAATATAGGGCAGGATGTGCACTGTACACCACAACCTGTCTGCTAGGTGCCAAAATGGACCTGAACTTCTCTGTCATCCCTGAGCATTTCCAACACATTTGATGAAACACATTATATGATGCTATGAGGATCACGGCGAGCAACACATGAATCCATCCTGCAGAGAGAGGCTGAGGAGATGAAACAGGAAGGATATGAAGCAATGACCTTGGAAACAGGACTGTCATTGCATCTCTCTCGTGTCCAATTCGTCTGTCACTGACATAGACACTGACTCCTTTTTATAATCCCAAATGTATGTCAAATGTGTTTAAAGAAATGTGTTTTTGATGAGCAGAGCCGAGTAGTTTGCTATAAATTTCCCTACTATAAATGTTTAATTCATCCAGCGAAGGTGAGGAAACTAAATTCTGCACATGGAGGAACTCTCTCTGCTGCTTTCTGCTGCCGTCTCTCTTTTTCCCACAAGCACACATGTGTGGACATGAACACACACACTGAGTGATGTGTGTGAAATATGAAAAGCTTATTTCAGGGAAACCCATCTGATATCTGTTTCAGTCATTACCATAATAATTGGCACTCCAGTGCACAGAGTAAGAGCCTGGCGGACTGGGATAGAATAATAACTAGGGAAGAGAAAGGAGGGGGCACACTGCAAAAAATATCAATCATAACAAGTCTTATATTCAGTCTGACAGAATTTTTTTCTCCTAAAACTAGAGAAAATGTATGCCCAGTGGGCTGCAGTAATTCCCCATGAATTCAATACGGTTTGATTCATCTCAGGATTTGTCATTATTTTCAAGTGAGGCATAATAAAGGCAGTTTAATTCAGAAAAAAGCATTAACAGCTCAATGGTGATTTCTTGAGGATCTATATATTCTATCTATATTTTGCAATGTGACAAAGAGAGCAGCATCTGTTGAGCACAACCTATGATGCTCAGTTTCACGCTGTATGTGCTTCTGCTTCCTTGGCCATCAGCCATATGGATCTCAGCTCCTCTGAGATTTTTCAGCTGCCATGTCTTATGAAACATTTTATTGCAGAACACCATGGGAGGTTCTTTATGTTGCCTTCTCAACACACACACACACACACACACACACACACACACACACACACACACACACACAAAAAGCTTTTGTCTGTCTTGTTTCACAATTGATTTTGCTCCAAGCGCGCAGCTCCCAGTGGTGATGAATGGCTTCATATTGATATGAATGCTACACTGTACAGATTAAACTGCTTTCAAGACAAAGATTCATGCTCTATTTGGGATTTCTTCAAATCCACGCTTCAATGTGATCACAGAGGTACGATGCAGTGTTTCCCACAATTCCTCATTTAATGACAAAATATATTATCATTGACAAACCAAATTACCTATATGAGCCTAAATTGTACTAAGATTAACTAATAGAAAAAATATTGTTTAATCAGTACACAAACCAAAACATTAAAAAAAAGTTGTGGTTTTTTATGAGGAGGTACAACCAGCACAGAAAAATCACAACGTTTAATTTAAATAAAGTAAAACATTTGCAAAGCTTATTTATGTTAACTAGCTTGTAGTCTTTTTCTGTCTTATCTTCAGCATTGCAACATATCTATGTCACTGCCACCTGTTGACCTGTGGAATAGGTAGTTAATAAATAAAAGTAATTAATAATTGGTAGGATTGCGTATTGCTTCACCCACGTGCACCCACTCCTGTGCAAGTGCTTCCTTGTGTACATGTACTAGCTAAACAAAACGGTGACCTATACAACTTCATAGCATTTGTAGAGGTCTAAAACTCCACAGAGAACCTTTCATTCTTATGCTTTAGAGGTGCTGATGTTTTTAGCTTTCCAATGAGCTATGCGAACTGTTTCCCACTGTTTCCAGTCTTTATGTTGAGCTAAGCTGATTGACTCTTGAGCCTTGCACCATGGGTAACGCACAGGCATGACAGGGGTATTGATCTCCGCATCTTACTCTCAGCAAGAAAGCAAATACCCAAAATGTCAAACCTTTAAGGTGTCGTTAGTCTAGAAAGCAAAGCTACTTGGTTAAGGTTAAAAAAGGTTGTTATTTTGTCATGGTTAACTAGGTTAAGGGAATGGTAAAAGTTATGGTTCAAAGAAACCAATGTTGAATGTTGTTAGGAAACAAGAAATTAATAGAAAAACACTTTCTTGACCAATCCAGCCTCTAGTGTTGCATACACAACTTCCACATCCCACTACTTTCCAGAGTCAATAAAAAAAATAAAATGGGAAATTTTTTTGGTAATTCTCAACATCATTACACATTTAATGCTGAAAAGTGTATATTTCTTTTTGTAACTTCTTGTACTATAATGGAAACGCGTCTTAAAATGTTTTTCTAACATATTTTTGGCAACATTTGCCCATGAAAAGTCTACATACCCTTCCGTCAGACATTGCAGCTGTCTATTAAGCTGCACAATTGTTTTACCTGCCCTCACAGAATCAGTTTCTGACCTCTTTGTTACAGGAACAAAGGTGAGCACTTGGCTGGGCCAGAGGGAGCTGGGTTTGCATTAATCATACAGACTGCAGCGAGCCTCCTTTTCTGTTACAACCAACCTTTACAACCGTACCGTCAAAGACTAAACCACGTGGATTTATCAGTAAGGCACCAGGCAGCTGAATGACAGCTGTACTATCTGCCATTGATTCAGGAGCTTTAACGAGACTGCTAATGCTGTGCAGGACCAGTTGCAAATTATTTCATCATGTCAGAAGAAATCCCACAGATGGAATTCCAGTCGTATAGCAAATAAACTTTGAAGGTGAACCGTGTTAAACAGAGACATTGAGGAGACTTTCTAAAAGTAACTTAAGATGATCAAGCTTTTGGCAATAATAATTTAACCACACTGGAGGTCAACTGCGCTCCAGGCTTATTTATCTTATCTTTTAGTTGTGTTCAGTGGGCAGCAGCTACTGCACTGTGGCGCAGCTGGAAGTTCAACACCACAGTGCTTCAAGGCTCCCAGCTGCTGCTGCCGCCCCCTGCCGAGAAATAAAAGAGGAGAAAGACAAAAAATGAGCCGTAGGCCAGCTTTGCTTGTAATGGCCAGTTTCCTCCAAGGTCAGGGATGAAGTGGTGTATGACTCATAGAATTAGTTCATAAATCATTCAATGGGTGAAGAGATAAAAAGCCAATACCTGGAAGCAGGTTCGTTACTGTCCAAATGCTACAGGAGCTACCCTATCTGCGACAAATACATTTGTACACAGCCAATTTGCTTTGCCAAACATTTCTTTTGAGAATATGTAAGTAGATTTTGATTTTAGATTTGATTAAATATTTCCGTTCATCCTTCCAGTTTCTCAACAGTGTCAGTGGGGCAGTTTGTTCATGGCTATATCTAGCAGACGGGACAAACCCCATGCTATAGCGAGCTGTTGTCTATTTTAAAGTCGTGTATCTCCGACCAGATGGAAGTATACTGTGAGGTTTTGATTGAGGGGGTGACTAGTGTCTTTTTAGTATGATTGCTAGTCGTGTGATGGCTCTGCCGTTCATGTCTGGGAGATTGGGTGTGGAAGGCAGATGACTTTGGAGGCAGTATGTATGTGATGATGACATTTGTTTTAGTTGGGGATGGTTAACTTAGTGAGGAAGCAGGGAGAACAGTAGAGCAAGATTATGTTTTTGTGAGTCTATGCTGGGATTGTTTATGGATATTATTCTATGTTACATGGATATTATGTGTTGATCAAAACTGAGCTTATTGTCTGTAATGAGCCTGAGATATTTAAAGCTGTTCACCTGTTCAACTGTCTCGCCACGGATGCAGGTAGGATTCCATCCCAGTGTTTGTTTGATGTGCTAATGACTAGTTCTTTTGTTTTGTCCATGTTCAGCTGCAGGTTGTTGTCAGTGAAGTGTGAAATAGAGATAGGCTGTAACAGACTTATTGTCACTGAGAGTATCTGAAGTATGTGGTTGTGGGCTAGTATTGTTACAACTGTGATGTTTTCCCAGTGTCTTTCCGTCTGCCTTTCCATGTGTTTTTTTGTTGTTGTCTGATTTGGGGCGAGGTTATCTTTCCTGGTTCCCAGTTTAGCTGCAACTGCACACCTGGTCTCAATCACAACATCATCCTTCCCACTCCACTCACCTGCCACTCATCATGCCATCAACCTGCAGTATATCTTCAACCACCTCAGCACCAGCTTCTTGTTTTCAACCTAGTGGTAGCTACACTTTGTCCAATTCTCTAGTAGTTAGTCAACAAAAAATGGACTGATGCGAAGTTGCCTGGTGATCCCAGATGTTGGAGGAGGAAGTAGAGGAAACACGCAACAGCATCCTCTGTCCCTCTTTTGGCCCTATAGGCAAACTGGTGGGGTTCAGCTGCGGTCTGGCAGCTGGTCGGATGGTGTGAGGAATTAATTCCTAGAGCTGTTGTCGTCTATATTTTTGCTATACATCAGTTGCGTCTGGTTTACCTGTATGCTTGATCTGTAGTGAGAAATTAAAATTGCAATTTTTTTTTTTAATCGAAAATGCCTCTTTTGACAGTCAAGGTTGCCCACCCCTGGTATATGAGTATATATTTTAGAGGTGGGAGGAGAAGGAATCTGTCAGGCTGAAGGCTGTTGGGCTTCATTTGGTGAAGGATGTAGGCCAGAAGGGCTGTTCTCCAGGTGTTGGAAAACAGCCAGTACACTTTTGATTTACTCATTCAAATGCATCTGACAGCTGCATCATGTTTTCTGTCACCATGTCCACATTACATGGTAATAACTTGATTAAAAAAAGTAAAACATAAAACTCTTTCTGGTCTCTTTTGCCACCTGCCATCCCAGTCTGAAGAAACAGATCCTAGAGGCGTTGATAACTGAGAGATGACAGAGTGAACTGTGTTATTTTGTGCTGTGTCTAGTAATGGTGCTTCTCCTCCTCACATCTCCTCTCCTTCCTTGTCTCTTCTCTCCTCCTCAGGTCTTTATAGGATCATATTTGTCTGCTAATTTAGCACAGATTTATTCTGATTCGTCATTAGAGGCTCACAGTAGCACAAGTCACACCTTCCTTTCTTCCACAATGCCTCAATTTAGCGTGACCTTCCCAAAGCTCTGTCTAGCCAATATGTCTCATTACTGCACCATGGGGGGCTGACACACACACACACACACACACACACACACACACACACACACACACACACACACTAAAATATATGTGAACACAGATCACAGATAATTAAAGAAAGCACAAGAAATCAAATATGAAGAAATAATACACCCAGCTCTGACACTGTCTTTCGTCAAAGTACACACACACAGACTGCAGAGTATCAGTGACTGACAGAAAAACTGAGAGAAAAAGAAATGAGAAGTGAAAGAGAGCATCAAGGCTTGGGAGATTTATGCACACACACACAGACATATGTCAGGAGTTAGAAGCATAAACAGAATATAATTTGAAATAGGCTTTTTTTGTTTGAGGAGAGAAGGTTTCAGTGTGAAGTTACTATAATGTGCACTAAAAGAAAGCACTGTGTATCCTGAAAGGTTTAACGAAGATTCAGGTACAAGGCATGATTGTCTCCAACATCAATCAAAAGAGAAAATTTGCTCTAGTTGAATTCGGGGGTGGGAGGGTAATGTATGCATGTACACATGCACACACATACATTAATGTGTCCGCCTTCATGCAAAAATATGCTATAAATACTAATTAATTCATACAGAGAATAAAACAAACAAAGAAACAGAAGAATGATTCACTGTAGCAAGGTTTTTTCTTTATTTCTTTCTGCCGAGAAACAATAGGAAAGACGACATTTAAAACAAAGCGTTGAGTTGCTCCCATTTATAGATGGCCCCAGCAGGAAAGACAGCATTTTGTTTATTAGACATAAATGATATGAAATTGTTATGAGCGAATACATTTGAACAGTGACAAGTGCTTTATTTTGAGGAAAATATACTTTCATACAGAAAAAAACGATGCAACCAAAAATTATATTTTAGCACTTCCCCAAAATTTCTCAAATGAGGTTTTCTGGGGGTGCTCATGTCTCTTTGAGGGGAGCAGTATTCAGAGCCCTGCTTATTACACTTTATCTCGCATCTTTGAGGAAATTACACCCAGCTGGTACCTTCAGTCACCCATTTTTCAAAACAACAATCTCCAGTTGGTAGGGCGAAAACTCATTCGATGACATCCAAAAACATTTTAATTTGCATGGCACCTCTTTCTTTCGTTTTTTATCTTCAAATGCACACTTGTAGAGCACCATAGAATATATCCCTCTTTACGCAGCCATTTCACGGAACATTGACCAGACCCTGGGGCAGTATTTCCCATCCTGGTAAAGACCTCCTCTGACCTCCAACCTTGACAGACTGTGGAAACGAGATCTATCATCAGATGGCTCCGATCTGAACTGAAAAGACATTTTGCACAAAATTTCACTTCTTCCAGGGGGGTATCGAGGGGAATTTCACTATTCTGTGAGGGATCGAGGGGTGCAATATTGGTACTGGTCTGTCTTTCTTTTTGTCTTCCTTTCTTTCTTTTGCATGTATTATGGATGTCTCATTTGTTTTCTCACTCAGTGGCTCAAGTTCATTGAGCCATGAAGCGCATCTCAAGAATTTATCGTTGAAAGTATGTCAATGTGATATATTTGTCACTGAGTTTAGCAGTACAATTGCTATAAAATTAAAATACAAATTTCCTCTGCCATTTTGTTGATATCGGAGATTTTTAAATTGCAAGGTAGAAGCAGCTCACTGTAGATGGTTAGAGTTGCAAGCGACATGCAGTCCCATTGTAAGCATCATGAGATCTGACCAGTTACTGTCCTACAAGCTGCTGATGCTCTTGTCCGATACGCTCAAATATTTAACTTGAAATGCTGTAAAATATGTCGTTTTCATTCTTCCTGTCTAACAGATCTCTTTACAAATGTGATAGTCCAGACAGTCTTGTTGCACAGCTTGGGTGTATATTGGTGATACAGGAAAGATACAAAAGCTAATCTAATGTTATCCTTATCGTTGACATACAGAGCTGAAGATGAAAAATGAGTGAGTGTTTCTTTAAGAGCATATACACTCTGATGTGAACATATTGGGAATTGAAGCCCTGAGGGTTAGTGTGTGTGTGTGTGTGTGTGTGTGTGTGCGTTCCTGTCAGAGGTAGAGCTCGTATTCACATGATGACAAATTGTCTCTCTAGCAGACTGCGTGTTCATGCAGTGTCACTCATTTGTCTCCCCCACACTGCTCACACACACACTGCTCACACACACACACACACACACACACACACACACACACACACACACACACACACACACACACACATACACATGCTGTCAGGTCTCTGGACAGCCTTGACAGTATTTGTGTGTGTGTGTTAATGGCTTTATTGACCTGAGGCCCAAGGACACCACAGCACTCCCCGCCTAAACCAAAAGGTTGCTTAATGGACGGCTCTCCTCCTCCTCGTTTCATCCACAGTCTCCCCTCTACTCCCCCCACCTATGATCTCCTCCCATCTCATAGATGCCTTCTCCCCCTGATCCTCCCTCCTTTTCTTAATCTCCTCAATCTCTCTATAATCTCCCGCTTCTCTCAAAGTCCTACATAAGTGAACAGGGGAAAGCAATGAAAGTTGAAGGAATGTAAGGCGTTTTTAACTACCCAAAGCGCACGCTCCTTCACATAGATACACACACTTCATACACTCTATTTAAAGTGAAATCGAGTGAAATTGAAAGCCACCCTTCATTTATTGGTCGGATGAAATAAGGGGAAGCTTGGATACGCGTGTATGGGAGTTAAAGTGGGATTTGGCAGGTGGGGGAACGGTGTAGCAGGGAAAAATAATTCACCTCAAAATAACTTCTAAATTGATTTGTACTGTGAGCTCCGGTAGACTTGACCCTCTTTAAGCACCCGTTTCTAGACATATATTTATGGATCCAACTGGTCCAAAGGAGTGCCAAACAAAGAAATGAAGATCAGTTCTCGCTCCCCTTCTGTAGCTAGCTAGATGCTGATGATAAATATTGTGTCCGTGAGTTGTCACAGGGATGAAATCTGCAATGCATGAAGCCACTGAAGGGAAAGGGATGAGAACGAAAACAAATCTCTTCACAATTTCATTGGTGAGTTGCGGGAAATCTCTGAAGTCTTCTCACCACCATCATCGTCTAGATACTGTAGCACCAGGGGAAAATAGTCATCTGCTGTCTTCACAGGTTGTTAATTAATTTCAGGATGGGGTCTAATCACTTAAGTCTCCTGTGTAAATTCTTTACTCTTTTGCAATTTTGGCCGCGGAATAAAAACTTTAAAAGGTGACACCTTGTGGGTGTGGAATACCTCAGAGGTGAGTTGTTTTCTCGAGGTGTGACATTTCTGCAGCTTTGGTCTCAAAGACAACCCCAGCGCAGTTCATTTTCTCTGCTCTGCGTCATTCACTGTACCTTCTCAATAAGGGCACACAGATCAAATAATTATAATCAGGTTTTTTATAACTCGTTCAAATCTGGGCCTTACAGCGAGTTATGGTCCAAAGCAATGACTGTTCGGTGAAAGTGTTGTTTTTGTTCTGATAAATAACTTTTAGGCAATAACTTACAGGAAACTTACAAAATTGTTCTGTCAAACATCCATCACAGACAAGCAGGAGCCGAATTGTTTTAATGGATTTCATTTAGCAGGCTCCTTCATGAGCTGACTTAAATCAAGTAAGAACAACAACTTGAATGACAGAGGTTCTTAAACATTGATTCCTGTCCACCAGTTTGAACATTTTTCAACCCGACCACAGAGCAGCACGTCATCGTCTGCTCTTGTTAATTAACGATGACGAGACTCAAATAAACATGGCAACAGTGACTGTACGACAGCCAGGACAGATGACAGTTATGGAAATAAAGTGGTGGCTGTGTTGTCAACAGGCGAAGACTGTCAGTATTAAACTAGAGCTCCTCGAAAAGAAAAACATTTTTCAAATCAGTGAGCTATACTTAGCTGCTGTTTGTCAGTCAGTGAATGTTTAGCTCGTCTTTATTTTAGCCTGTTTTCTCCTGAAACTGCAGCTTTTCTTGAGATTTAGTCAGAAGCCTGACGTGTTACTGTGATAGAAACAATTTTGGGGAGGAGGGAAATCAACTGACACAACCACAGCAACTATTAATACATATTGTATCCCTGATGCAGAGCAGAGTCAAGTATAACTTTTTGTCCCTGAGGAGCAACTTGTCTTACCATGAATAATCAGTATACGAACAAAAGGTAATTGTAATCCATTACAGTTACAGATTACAGTAACATTTAGTAAAAATGAGGATTATTATCAGTTTTGCTTTAAACATACACTGAGCAGGGGACACATTTTTGATGCTAAAAATCTTGGTTTCCATTTTCTTTTTTAAGGTTACATTGTTCTGTCGTCTTATAGAATACACACACGTCAATGCTTCTTTGTGAATTTTTCTCTGTTTTCATATTTGGTGTATAGGTAATCCAAAAGTAAAGGAAAGTAATCAAGTTACGTTACTTTTGTGATACTTGGTTACTGACTACATTTTTAATACTTCATTTGTAATTTTAACAGATTAAATTTTTAAAGCAACCCTCAGGATCCTAATGGATTACAAATTAAACTCATTGTCTAGAGGCTGCAGGGAGACCAGGAAGATGACCTGCACTGTTTGCACAATATCCCCTTCTGTTTCTGAGTTATGGTGTTGGATAATGGTCAAAAAAGTGTTTTTCCGGGACATTAGGATGTACAGAGTCAAGATTTCATAGTTTTAGTGTCACCTGTGTCTGTCTGATTAGTCTTACCTGTGGCTCATTATCCCTCCCTCACTTTAATTTAGTCTTTGTTTTCCCTTGTTTCAATGACAGTCTTTGTCAATATGTGAACTGATCCAGCTCTTTCCCCCAGTGTTGCCTGATTTGTTGGACTTTGGATTTATCATTGCCCCTTCATGGATGCTTGTCTTTTGGACCACTTGCCTAATATAACCTCTATTTATCATCCCATAACGCTTGTTCCTTTGTTGAAATGAAATAATTCAACTGCACCAGTTCTTGCTTAGTCTCACACTTGGGTCCAATTCTTTTTGTGTTCCTGTTACTGAGCTTGGCCAATTGTGACAATATGTGGCTATTCTTTTCACAATTAATCTTTTTTTTTTATTCAACTTGAATCAAAATATATATATTTTTTTATGTAAACCATTGCTTTAATGTGAGAGCCAGTCTCTTGAGTTAATGGAAGAAAAGTGCACAAGTCATAGGGGGACAAGCACATTTGTACTGTATAACTCAACAAAAGTCTGTTGCCTTAATATTTATGCACAGACACACATTTATAACAGCAGTATGCACAGACAGAGTGGACTCAAGAGTACAAGCAAGAGCACCTGGTGTCTAAACACTTGACAGCGTTATTAATAACTTGAACAATGACTCTGTTGTATTCAAGTGTGCGAGTAAGTCATGACAGTGAGCCAGCATGCACAATACCAGGACCCTAAAACTGAAGCAGCTATATTGAATCCAGCCATAACTGGGTTTCTCTAAATTATGGTCCTCTTCTACGTGCTCTGAATTGGTCAACAAGGGTTGTTATTAAATGTGCCTTGCAATTAAATTTGATTTGACATCCTCTCTGTCCCTCCCTCCCATCCACATCTTCACTTCCCAAGACCCTTTCATTGCCATTTTCTACCTGTCAACCAAATATCCTCATACTTTTCCACCTGTCCCAGTCACGTGACTCTCACATCCACCACCACACCAATTTCCACTTTTCCTCATCCGCCCTGCAGTATATAACCAGCCAATTTCCACTCCTTCCCGGACAGATTGCCAATGTTGCAGTATTGCTTGTCATCCACTTGAGTCTGCTTTCTAGTTACTTGTTCCTGTCTTTGGTTGTTGTCAGTATTTTGAACCAGAACCTGTAGTTGCCTGCCTTCTCTGAACCCTGCAACCTGAACTCGTTACCCTGAAAGCTGTACCTGCCAGCCTTCCTGCTAATGTATCTTCACCTCACCAATCATTGAACTGTCGCTGTCTGCCTCGGGTGTCTGCATTTGAGTCCTCCTCCCTCTGCTTCCCGTATTCAACCTTTGACAATTTATCCTCCCAACACACAAAATAAAGCATTGATGCTGAGTTTGAAAATTATGAGCATACAGACAAACTAAAGATAAATGTAACTTAACTTTGTATCTGTAAATGTAATAATACCATCAGACCTCTCAGAAACATTCAGCCAAAGTTCATTACTGAATGTTCAATGATGATGGATTGGTTACCTCTCATAGTGATGACCTACTTTAAAAAAAACAAAAAAACAAAACAGTATATTGTTGGAGAAAGAAATGCATCACAGACCAGGTTTAATTGGATTGCTGCAGAGATAGCTTATCCTGTAACAGCCTGTAAAGCTAAATAATGATTCTGCTTTTTTTCCAAATCATATAGAGCACATTTACATTTACTTTAATGCAATTTGGTGAAATTGAGTGGCTGTCTGAAACAAAAAAACATGTATTATATTCAGAATTGTTATCTGACCAACATAGATGCATATACTGTATGTGGCTACATATAAATAACAGTGTCTTAAATCACATTTGGATTTTATGGGGGTCATTTAGCCACACTGTTAAAACCTTTGTTCTATATGCCTGCTTGTTCATGATCTTTGTCTGTCTGTCTTTTCTTTTCTTACCTGCTTATACTAACTTTTTGGACTTTGCTCACTGCCACTAAGAGTACATTTCCTTTTAACTTAACTTGCTCTGTCCATATAAGACTTACCAGAACCGTCGTAACAGAATTCAACAAAATTCACATTTGTCAACTCACTTGAGCTCTTTAGGGAACATCTTTAAATAGGACATCTGATGCACATGACATTTTCATTATACAGATATGTTTTTTGGCTGGACTGCAACAAAGCCAGCACCATAAATGTGAGAGTCTGTCCCTGACTGACTGACTGGTCTGTGGAGTGCTGGAGTTTCCAAATTGGCCCTTGCTCTTTCAAAATTAGTAGGTAGAGAACGTTAGTTATGTACCATAACTCCGTACAGTTGCAGCACTATAAGGTTATTGCTCTGGGGATAAGGGCAAATGTCCATGCCCCACACAACACACATCCACTTTGCAAGAAATCAATAACCCGTCCATACCTCGCCAATACATCACAGTACATCATATGCGCACTAATGGAACAGAGACATTAAAATACCTGATATCCATCATGAGGGAATGAATCTGGAAAACAACATAAAACCTATTGCTGTGAGAATTGGAGATGATGGTTACGCACTGTAACAGTGCAGCCTAGAGCAGAGTGGAAGAGAAAAGAAGCTCTCCATGCGCTGAGAGGCATGAGGGAGAGCGCAGTTAAAGCACCCCAAATAACCATCACTCTAATAGTGAATACGGAATGAGTCATAGAAAAATAAGAGACTTCCTGCGGATAGAAACAAATGAAAGATCAGGCGGAGTTAATAATTAGATATGAGTTATAAATGCAGTTGACTCAAACGTAGCTTAACCATGTCATGTGATATGCTACTTCAGTGCACTTTAATATTACTGAGGCCACTACAGAAAATTGCAGATGAACATTTAACATGCATTCCCATTATAGACACTACCACTGACTATAGGTATAAGTTTTCCATACTGTTGGAGCCTCTTTTGGCTAAGTGCCAGACCTTCCTCCAGAGTGCTAAGCTAGGTTAAACATGTCCTCTACTTGAGGTTTACTTAATATTAATCTTCTCATTAGGCTGTGAGATTGACGTCAAACATTTTATTTCTCTAAAATGTCACACTGTTTAACGGCTGTCACATAAACATTATTCACAATGTTAATGCACACTGACGCACCAATAACAATTTAGAGATTGCACTTACAGGCTGTTAGGAACCTCTTTACAAATTCAGTCACATATTGTCGTCATTAAGGCCGTAACCGGTTACCCAATGTTTTTTGGGGTTTTTTTTCGCTTCAACACAGTGGCAGCTGACGACTGTAGATTACACCAGGTAGACCTTGACTGTATTCAATTCATGTTCCACTCTGAGCATTGATTTGACAGTAATAGTTTATCGACTGTGATGACGTGGTATTGGCTCGGCACACACGCTACAGGAGCTTGTATTGCCTTAGAAAAGATGGATTGCCAGGTGTGAAATCACGCAGCATTATAAGAGCAGTGCATTGTGAGTTTCAAGGACGTTGTAGGGCGAGTAAAGCAAAGTGTTCTCTTCCCAGAAAAGAAAGAAAAGGAAGGAGGGATAAGTCAGCCACCTGAGAGAGGAGAGGAGATTGTCATTCAGCAGGCGTCTGATGACTGTCAGGCAGTTCTCCTCCACTGCAGATGTGACGCAAACATACACTCCTCTTTCTCCTCTCTTCACTGTGTCATCCTCCTCCCACTTTCCTCTCTTCTCCACTTTCCTTCCCTTCATCTTTCCCTTTTCTTGTCTTGTCTGCTGTTTTCTCTCTCTCTGCTCACTCTGTGGGCATTTTTCTGTTGCTTTCTCCATTTTCTCCCTGTCTTTCCTGCTTTTTTTCCTTTAGCTCTCTGCCCTCCCATCTCTCTATTTCCCCACTTCTTTCTTCTTCTCTCAATCCTCTCAGCGGAGATGAGTGGGTGGAGTGAAGCATTGTGCCCTGGAGATTGTTGTGCCATCCGCTTTTCAGATGGGCCAGACCTTGTGTGCGTGCTGTGTCTGTGTGTGTGTGTGTGTGTGTTTGTACTAGCACGACAAGAAAAATGGACATTCCCTTTTACTCGGGCTTTAATAAATGATCTGAGTTATTGGTTCATCGTTGTTGTCCTACAAATATATAAATCTTACTTAGAAAATGACAGCTAATTTTCTTTTACTCCAGCTTTCCGTGCATTTCTTGATTTTGTGTTCAAGCCATTTTTCTTGTTTTTTCCTGATTTTCTTTCTTTCTTTCTCTCTCTCTCTCTCTCTCTCTCTCTCTCTCTCTCTCTCTCTCTCTCTCTCTTCACTCATTCACTCACTCACTCACTCACTCACTCTCTCATGGCATCTCCTCTTCTGCTGTTATTCCTTTACATGTCAGCTCAGAGAGAAATATATTCCCCTCCTCGCTTGCAACATTTCCTCATATCTTCTCACTTACCCTGCCTTCGTCTCCTCCTCCCCATCTCCTCCTCCTCCTCCTCCTCTTTGGCCATTTTTAGACAGTAAATCCCATCCTCTCCTCCAGTACATCTCTGAGTATCTGAGTGTGTATGTAAGTGTGTCTGTGTGTGCATCCCTTACTATCTCTTAAAACACACACACACACACACACACACACACACACACACACACACACACACACACACATACACAGCCACAAAAGCAGAGCAATATGCAACCACTCACCTTCTCAGCCCTCATACTGTAAATTCTTGAACACACTGACTGGATATGATACTTTCACCAACTCACCACTGTAAAAATATAATCCCATTCTTATTTCTGGAATGGAGAAGGAAGGCAGGAATACCAATTCTGCAACACAATAATTAGTTTTACACAGCACTTCTCATTAGAATAATAAAAAGAATGCATTATTGGACAAAATGAAGGTAGTTACTGTTAGGTGAAACTCATTTGTGGTGTTTTTGCACCTTTTTTTTTTTAACCCAATGAAACATATTTGCTGTGTTGTTATTCAGGTCATTGGGTTTGTTTACTGTGGTTGAGACAGAAGGTGAGTGTGTTTCCTTTTTCTTTTCTTTCTTCCACTCTCTGCAAGTTGAGTGGCTGTGTCTGGGTTGAACTGCTGTACTGAAGGTCATTATCAGCATTTTTCCTGGAACAAATAACAGATTTTCTGGTCTTCTTTAAAATGAACTTTACAAGCCCAAAAATAAGTCTGTTTGCTCCATTTATTTATTTTTTCTATACATGAATACATTTAATAGCTTATTTATTTGGTCAGGAAGTAACTTCGACCAAACAACATGACTGATGCTGATATCCAACATGTAATTAAAGCCTAACAATCAGCCCAGTCTAATCCTCTAAATGGCAACATTTTCAGGTATGTTGGCCATGTGTGTGATTTGTGTATGTAATTTTTACATTTAACCACACTGGTTGATTTGTAAACTGATCTGAGCTCATCATATCACATCATATAAAATGCTTTATTTCAACTCTCACTCACCTGATATGTGCTTTCTGTCAGCTGTTTCATTGTTGTGAGATGTTCAAACTGTATTCCGTCCGTTTTACTTACATTACCAGAAATACAGATGCCTGGCGCTCGCTGTCCAAGGTTCTGAATTAACTACTAAAATGCATCAAGTTCTGTTCTTTGTCTGCTTGTTGGTAAAATACAACTTTATCAGCTTTACCATTATCTGAAACAAGTTTTGGAGTGTTCAGTGTAAAAGCTACAGGAGGTTTTTGAACACACAGTGAGAACATTTGATAATAGATATATAGATTTAGCAAGAAAGCGCTATAAACCTTTATCTTCTAAGTTTGTTCTCAAACAGCAACCAGCTACTTTGAATAAAGCTACAACACAGATGCAGAACCTGGTAAGAGAGAGTCATAGAAACATAGTAATTGCTAGTCATTCCTAATATTCTGAATAAATAGCATTATTTAAGCTTGAAGTGCTATTAATAGCATGTGGGATGACATTTATATTCAAAAAGAAAAATAGTTTCATCAAGAATACCACTGATGCAAACAGTATTTCATTTGAAATACAGAGTAAAGATCTCAATCTTTATTTCTACTGGCCTCACTCCAACTGCTGCCAACTATAAACCTGAGTCCAGACCAAATCAATCTAGCCACACAATCAGAGAGCACAGAGTGGCCCATAGTTGGAAATAGATTAACTGAGATGCATTGCAGACAAACTAGGACTACACAGAATGAAAACCTGTGTGCAATGTGATCTCTCTGTCCTGTGAAGTGAGAAGTACAGTTTTTATTGGAACAGGATGTGGTACAGAAACCTGTTCCAGATTCTGAAGCAGAGTTTGACCTCTGTGTCTTGTCTGTCTGCAACAAGCACCAGGTGACTGAAGTTGTTTATTATTAATGTTGTTGCACAGAAAAGTAGGTTATTAAAGGAAGTTTCACCGTCCTGAAGTGTTTGTTGCTCTATTTATTTTTTTATTGTGGAGAACTTTATGACTTTTTGCCCAACTGTGTCTGCGGTAATCTCACATGTACTGGCTTTCACCTCTCATACCTTATTTGCCAGGTGAGGTGGGCGTGTGTGTCCTTTTAGTCCACCCATCCATCCCTCCATCAGGAGTCTTGACAAGGTCCATGTATCACTTAGCCCTGGGCTGTCAGGCCTTTCCTATAAGCCACCGCTGCCTGTAAGATTAATGGCTGTCTTAATCTCACACTTAGAGACTGCTAATAGCTGGACCTGCAGGCAGACAGAGAGACCTCTCCTGCACTCCACAGGAAAAGATATCCTCACTTATTGTGTATATTTTATCATTTTGTTCAGCTACCTTTGTAAAATACAGCCAGTGGCGGACTCAGGCTGTTTGAGCTGCAAGGGCAAAAAACAAATAAAGAAAGGCACCATCTGTGTGCGGTGGGGCACCAGTGTGCGGAGAGTCATGATGTATTTATTTATCTCCACTGCAAGGGCACCCTTAGGGCACTGCATCAGGTTTTGTCCACTGAAAGGGATGGCTGTCAATTTTTCCAACAATTTTTTTTTAAAGGACACAAAATCTGCTCAAATAAATTATTTAAAAAATATAATGTAAAGTCTATACTATAGCATAAGACTTTCACTCTTACTGAACCAATGGCCATATATGCAACATATACTCTTGCATAAATCTTGCTCTCTTTTCGGTGATGGCATTTTTACCAGAAGCTCGACTCGTCTGTGATGCCTCCTCCCCGCTGCCTCACTTGGGTGGCAAGCTAACAATTGAGTCCACAGATTTGTTGTCATTGTAGAGTTAGAGAGTTGTTTTGTACAAAGTCGACAGAAGCACGCTGCTTCTCAGATGTTTTGGTGTCACGATTGTCCACTCAGGACAGCTTTGCTGCTCTATGCTTTGCTTGCTAGTGTCCTCCAGTTTTGTAGTTATGACATTACTAGCTTAGTTTACTGACAGATCAGTAGGGTATGCCATCGATCTGATAGCAGAGTGTCCTCTGTTGGATCACAAGGGAAACTACTTTGCATTCTGGACTGTAGATTTTGAATTCGAAGAGGTTACATTACACTTCGAAAATGAACCGCACAAATTTAAAATAAAAAGTGACAGCCCTACTGGAAGGGCACCCATTAGGGAACTGCATCACATTTTCTCCACTGGAAGGGCACTATAGAGGGCACGGCATCACTTATCATTATTTTAGGGTTCCTTATTGTCTGCTCATGACAAACACACAACTCTTGTCTCCCAGGTTGTCTCATAATTGTATACCGATATTTTTGTCTTGGTATGTACAACTGTGGGTGTTTTGCATACTTTCAGTCGCTGTAACTCAGAGGTTTTTAGTCCTGTTCCTCTAAGTTTCCTGTTGTAAGAAGGTCAACAAAAGTCATTCTGTTTTTGTGTTTATCTGTTAGACATCTGTTTCAAACATCTGTTTAGGACCTCAGATTTATTCAACCACGTTAATAAATTATAAGCAAAGCTAGTGAACAGGTTTGTGGTGGGCTTGACATTGAACACAGTGTGATCCTGACACTGGTTTGAATCCTTGAAATAACATTAAGTGGATAGATAAACGACTCCCAGCAGCTGTTGGCACCGTGTCCTTTGGCAGTGGGATGTGACAAATAACTCAGTTACATTTAAATATAATGTTAATGCACCTTTTAGTAACAAATTTCAATTTCAATTCTAAACTTTTTATGAAACATTCACAAAGGGGTTAGAGTTAGCCAACCCAAAAATAACTCTTTACTCTTAACTCTATTAGATAGCATAGAAAGATCAATGAGAAGAAAATGCTTTTTACTTTTCTCATCATCTACAGAGGCACATAACATTTTTAGTTTATAGAAAAGTAAATGGGTATTAGTGATTTGGGTATTTTGTGCAATAAGGTAAGTAACACACTGAGATAAGGAGGAACCAGGCTAGGGAGAGCTACACAGTAGTGAATGGACTGAGACTTTGGTGATGCAGGTAAAGCAGGTGGGTGACTGTGTACAACCAGGTCCCGCTTGAATACTGCCATGAATAATAATGTCTTCTCAGTCATTTGACAGTAATTACATAAATGAATGCTTATTAGCCAATTCCTAGTTTATGAGTGTGCATGCAATGAGTTCATTAAATCTCCCATAAGGAATTTATGGAGGGAGAGCTGCCACTTAATGGTTGAATAAGGACCTATTAAGTGTGTTTAGAATGCTTTGTGGATTATACTTGCTGTTATAAACCATAATATGTCCCAAGTATATGATCATCAATTACTAAGACATAAATGAGGATGATCATTTTGTCATTTTAAGTTGCTCTTTCTTTCTCTCCCTGTTTTCTGCCTGAGCTAGCTCAGACGACAGTCGATTCAGTGCAGACACGCAGTATTGTGCGTGTCCTCGTGTTACAAAGAGTTGAGAAGACAGCACCTCATGCTCCGCATTGTGTCAGATACTGATTCTAACAAATAAGCATGCACATGATGTAAGGCTGCTCGACTGCCATTCAAATGCACCTTGATGAGTTGTCTTACATTTTCCACAGTGTTTCGATTTGAGCTTTGCAGCACTAGTCAGTCATGTTGGCTGAGCTGCATAATCAAGTGTCTCAATAGCACCTTTCTTTAAGACAAGATGACAGTAGCTCTTTTCTGCTTCCTCTAACAGAAACTCTATTGTCATATTATGCAGAGAGATAGCTGTCTGACTCATTTGTTGCACTTTGTCTGGGTCCAAGGTTTATGAATATATGTAGTGGGGGAGCAAAGGAGAGGGATTCTTTGGTTTCAGATTTGTGTTTTTCTTTCAAAAACATCCTCAGCCCTCTTTTGTTAACCCCCTCCCTATACTAATTACCATAAATGCAAGCCTATAAAAAACGTGTCAGCTCGAGTTCTTCAGGTTTAGCAGAATTAATAAATAACAATTATGTAATCGTGATGTCCAAAGCATGAGCATAAAGCCACATTTTAAACAGAAAAAAAGACACTTGACCGCAGCCTTGATTTCTTTTTTTAATGTTTTTATGCACCTCAAATTTGTGCTACAGTACTTGAGTAAATATACTTAGTTGCATTCTACCACTGTGTAATCGTAATTTAATAGTACGCTTTTATCTGAAGGTATCAGTGGTGAAATGCTCCGTTACTGACTGGACCAAATCTGATATTGATATTAGGAAAGCGTTAATCCTAGTGACCTGATAGTAAATGTGTGTGTGTGTGTGTGTGTGTGTGTGTGTGTGTGTGTGTGTGTGTGTGTGTGTGACAGAGAGAGAGAGAGAGAGAGAGAGCAAGAGAGAGATAGGGAGAGTTCCACTGATGGATCTGAGAATATCTCAAAAGTTCAGACTGCGCTCGAGGCTCGCTGTCTCATGCTGCGTGTCATCAGTCTGACAGTTTCTCACTCACACAGAGTGCAAAGGACGGGAAGCGAGAGTGGCACAATGATATGTTTATTTAGAAGCTTTGGATAATAGAAAAGGTGGTGGCTGCTGCTGGAATGTCACAACCATTGACAAAAAACATGGACATGAACTCCCTTATCTAGACAGACACACACACACTCACATACGCACGCACACACACACACACACTCTCCCATCACTTCCAAGAGAGAAAAAACTTACGGCAATGCACAGGACAAGACGGTAATCACAGTTTCTACAAGCTCATTTCTACATGAAAAATTCACAGTTACACATATATGAGGGAGATTTTCTTCATAGGCACGGCAAAAGCAATAACATGTGTATCTCAACAACAACAAAATAAATGATAAAAATAAAACATTTTGCACACTTCATAAATCCCCCAAGGGCCCCAGATGAACTGAATGTTTACACTGGATCTGAGGTGGGAACATCCTCGATTTGCAGCCCTGCAAGGACTTGAGTGAAACATTGCACTCACACCAAAGGAGAAAATGGTATAGGGGGATAGGCAAAAAAGGTGAAAGGAGCAATAAATGCGTTTTCTCTTAACTGGACTAATAGCAGACTAAGCACTCAGTTCATCCGGTCACTCCCTGTATACATCTTTATATTATCTCTCTTCCTATACATATACACATTTAGGATTTGCAGAACTTGGGACTGAAACATTTAATATAAATGTAATCCCAGGTCAGACAGAAGAATGGCTATTAGAACATTGTCAGTCTACATACAGCTCCACTGGTCATTGTCCAGCGGTGACAACGCATTGAAATAATCAGATACGAGTAAATCACATACAGACAATATCACAGACGGTTTACTTGAGCCGTTTTTTGCTCTTTTTCTATATTTGCAGTTCAACTTCAGAAAGTTCACTGTGTTGTCCTGTCTGTGCAGCACGCTTAAAGAGTACGCTAAATATATAACAAGTAATTCATCGATAATTTAGCGGCCCTCTTCTGCACACCGACACAACAGGAATGCCAAGACAGACCCTCGCACTCCTCCTCGCCTTGTCTTTGGAAAACCTTGTGCTCAGATAGGAAAGACAGTCAGTGACGTTCTCCTCCTCAGGTTTTAATACATCTACTGCAGCAGCCGGACTGTGAAAAACACAATAGCACTGTGACAGGATTTAGCTCACACTGTACTGTAGCCTTGTACTTTGTAAATGAGCGCTGCTGAGTAGTAAGCTGGTGTTTTCATTCGTGTGAAGGAAAGCAAGCGCAATTGTTTAATCAGGACTAGGTTGGGTTGTTTGTTATTCTGTTATTTGGTCGGTACCTTACAGTAGCCTCGGGGAACCACACGGTCAAACAAGGAAGCACTGAGGCGATAAACACTTTGTTTCCACGCAGTTTGACAACACGTAGAAGAGGAGATCTCAAAAACTGAGGAATATTGCTGGCATTTAGAGTCACACAACTGCTACACCAGAAAATAAACACCCAAACTTTTAAGGTGTATGCTTTAAATTAGAATTTTAAACATGAATTTAACTTCCTAATAATACACCAATGTTCTGGATTGTGATATTTCATTAAATAAAAGCTGAATCAAAGTCCCCAACATACCGAACCCTGACTGGCTTATCCAAACCAGGTAAACCTGCTGGTGGAGGTTTTCTATTTCAAATAGTGAAAACTGGCCAGATTGGACAGATTCAAGTAACTCTCTAATGGGAGCCAATCCGGTGAAGCTGTGGTGTGTTTTTCTGGAGGTTATGCTGCGTTCATGTCATTTCTAAGTTATTCGTAATTATCATGTTACAACCAGAGTAGTTATAGTTTTGTATTTTTTATTAGTTTGAAAAAAAAGTTTTTTGTTTTCATTTTGGTCACTTTGTTCTATTAGTAGTATTAGTTTTTTTGCTTAAGTTAACTAAAATGTTTTTTTTCACACCTGGTTTAAGTTTTTTGTTTAGTTTTAGTAACTATAATAACCTTGGTTCCAACTTGTAGAAGTCGTTCACATCAACATCCAAGTACTCCAGTAATTATGACTCAGAAACTAAGATGTTCGACTGAAGTTAAAGAAACATGGATGTCAGCAAAAGTCTTTCATTCAAGGTTAATTAAACCCAAATGGATAAAGTATTACGTGTTGTCATTTAATAGGACAAACTGTCTTGAGTTGTCAGGTGATGTGAATGCTCACAAGTTGTAAACATGGAAATCCTCTTCTTCATCCAGCCATCCCATATGACATGAATGCCGCATTTGCCTAAACATCAATCCTCCAGAGTTTGCATTTCATCAATGAGCCAACAAGGCCAGTCCCATTTCAAAGGCTCCTCCACTAAAGGCCAACATTTGGACTAAAAATCTGTAGGACAAATCAGGCCCTCAAGATTCAATTCATCTATTAAGTGCTGATCGACTGTTCATTAGAGCATTCAGGCAGTCTTTGTCAACTCGTAAATGGTGTTAAGGTGGACTATCACTGGTAATCATATCACATGGACTAGACCAACAAGAGGTTGTAAATAATGGAAGCCAGGCATGAAATCCACTATTTGCAGCATGGACATGTTATTCACAGGGCATTACAAATAAATGGAAGTAATATGGATGCATTTACCATTAACCTGGTCCACTATTTGCCTGGAGTTCATTGTGGGTTGACACTAAACATCATACTGCAAATTTAGTTGGCTGTCTGATGGCAACATCCTGTAATAGACATGGACATTATCGACTTTACGATTTGACAAGGAACACCCCATTAGTGTTTATCTCTGAGTGTAAAACCACTGTCCCATTTAGAGGAGAGGAGCAGGTTCAGCCTCACTCACTGTGGTCCGCATCGTTCAGAGGATCCAGCCCCTGAATTTGGACACATCTCCAAACTGCTTGGAAAGCATTGTGGATTTTTTGAAAAAAAAAAAAAAAAAACTACTTTAAATTTAACCACTCAAAACAACACACACCAACAATGTCTTCATTAAATGTTTGTTACACATGTAGACGTTCTGAATTCCTGATATATGGGTAACTTGAAGCTGGTATCTTATTCATTTATACAATTTCTTTCCCTATTCTGAATGTCTGGCTATGTGCTACTGGCTGAATTAGCTACCACAGTGATACTATTGCTTCACATACGGCAGATAATAATGAATGCTGGATGCTCAGAGACAGTATTCAAAGCAACGATATACACATACAGCCATGGGAATGGCATGAGGGGAAGGATTTTTAGCCAAAAGTTTTTAATTTGAGATAAAACTTGTCATCTTCACAGCTAAAATGGTTTATCACAGTGGAGATGGCATTATGGCGCAGTGTGTGTGTGTGTGTGTGTGTGTGTGTGTGTGTGTGTGTCTGTGTGTCTGTGTGTCTGTGTCTGTGTGTGTGTTAGTATTTTCCTGCATGAGTAACAGACGTGTTTGTTTGCTGTGTGCTTGTTTAGATAAGCCTGTGCCTGGATGTGCTGCTTCCACTGTGTCTGAGTGAGTGTGTGTGTGTCAGCTCAGCAGATGGAGTTTGATTCTCACCACTGGGAAATCTCAATCCCACAATGCACTGGGAGCTGCGCCAAATGAGGAAGCAGCAGCAGCAGCAGCAATGAGGAACCAATCACAGCTTGAATACTGAAAAAAAAAAAGTGCATTCCCTCTCTCTCTTCTGCCCGTTGCTGTTCCTCCAGGACCAGCCATTGTTGTGCTATCCATCAAGACGAATTGGGTCTATAGCATGAGTTAATTCTTAACTCATAAAACACACACGTGTATCACAGACACAGTAAAACCGATTAACACAGATCACAAAGGAAAACGGGGACAGAGTGAAGGTTCCCCATCCTTCCCTCTTTGTTTCTGGGCAGACAAAAGCAAACAGAAACGTCTGGAAATCCTGGCTTTGGAAAATGACAACAGCAAGAAGATTCCCCAGAACAAACCCAGATACATCATCCCTTTTGGGTCTATGTGGGTAATTATTCCAAATTTAGGCCTACTTTTACATGGGATCTCCTTTTTTCAGAGTCTTCCCGAATCCCCCAATCAGTCCGAAGGAACGTCTTTTGTGGGACTGCTGAGCGGTGGAGAGAGAGAGGAAAGAGGGGCTGATCATGTTTTCCCAGCATCGTCATGAGAACAGCAGAAAAACACAGCTTATCATACAGCTACCAGCAGTTAACATGAGGATTCAGTATAGTAACCAGTAAAAGCATGTGAATGTACCAAAAAAAAACCAAAGTGCTCTCAGTCAAGCGAGCGGTATGGCAAGACGATCTGAGAAAATCACTGTGACGTGTCAAAGCACACAGATGACATCACATTCCCCTGCCAACGCAAGGTGGGTTCAGATTTAAAAAATCAGATCCTTGTTATGGTGCATAAATGTGTGTGTGTGTGTGTGTGTGTGTAGGCTAAGGCTCGACCGACATGTGATTTTGAAGCCAGTATACTGCGCCAAAATTCAGCTTTTGATTTGAAATATTTCTATGGCCAAAAAGCATTTCAGTGTTTGCTTGAATTTTTATATTTAGGATGGAAAAGCCTCTGAAACAGCATTTAGTTCACTGAGGGACTTGAAAGCCAAACTAATGATATTAAGGCAGAGTGAGGCAGGTGTCATTGCAGGTTTTTTTTAAACACTAGACTGTGGAACGACATCTGAGGTTAGCTATAATTGGGGAATAAACTTCATGATATCAGAGTCAGATGACAACCGATATATTTTGGGCCAATGTCAGCAGTATCTATGCCAGCGAAATCATATATCGATATAACCCTAGAGTTTGTTTGTGTGTCTATATGTTTGCTCGCTCAAAGTGAAAAAAAATTCCATCCCCTGTAGCCCTTCTTTGGCGGGTCTGGAACAAAAAATGAGTCACTCCCCAACTAACCAATCACAGTCCAGCAGCAGATTGTGAGATTGTCACCGTAAATCGCTACGAAACACCTCCATGCGAGGTATGGACGGAGAAAAAATACTGAGAAAAAAGGGAGAGGGAGAAGATGGCTGGTTGGCCCAAGTGTTTTTCTTCGAGGTTTAGTCCAGTTAGCCGCCCTTCAGTCCCGTGCTAGTGCAGGCCCAGCAACTCCAGGCTGGTTTCCCAAAGGCTCAGCTGCAGCTGGGGTTCAAAGGTCGGTGGTGTTGTCATCTCCCTGCGCCCATTGGCCCAGTAGCCTCCACCACACTCCCCCTCCAGCGCTGGTGAAAGAGCGGCGTATAGCACGGTGGCAGCACCCTCTGCAGGAGTCTGAGGAAAGCACACGCACACACACACACACACACACACACACACACACACACACACACACACACACACACACACACACACACACACACACACACACACACACACATAAATACATATAAACATATACATTTCTAAATTAAAAAATGCATACCAAAAAAAAAACCCAAAAGGAACTGGAGTGACTGCAGGATGACAAGTTCAATAACAAGTTATCAGTGCAACAAACAAATAAGTGTCACTGTGTGTGTGTGTGTGTGTGTGTGTGTGTGTGAATGCGTAAGGAGGGCTGATGTCACTGTATGTTAGTGTCAGTAAAAAGAAGGCTGTGTGTGTGCGTCTGCATGCATAAGTGTGTGTTGGTGGTGATGCATTTTAACAATGATCTCAGTGTCAGCTGTGAGACCAGGAGCAGGTTTCAGAGCAGAGAGGGTATCACATCCTGCGAGCATCAACAAGCACACTTGCATACTTTGTGCGTGAACCAGCGTGTGTGTGTGTGTGCTGTAATACTCCACAATATTTCCAAACACGCATTTTAATTGTTCCTCTGAATTAATTATTATTTCGCTCGCAGGGCCAAATTTTTCAGCGCGAGGGACAATACAGGAAAACACAACTTGTGCTTCATTATTCATGTTGCTGTCTGTAGTCTGAAAGTCTGTTCACACATGGAGGGGTTTTTAGCGCTCCCTAGAACGCTTTTCGTGAGAAGAAAATAAAACAAAACAACTTGTTTCCATGACAACGGGCCACTCATTTCATTGCTGATTACATTTGACTGCTTATGACTTTCCTGTTGGAAAAAATAACCTTCGCCTTTGTAATTGTCTAGTGGTCTGTTTTTCTTGGTCAAAATTAAAATGTCTGATTGTGCTAAAAACAGTTATTAATTTTATTAAATGTCTCAATAGCACCGTTTGCAGTGTCATAGACATCCCTGTTCTTTTTCCCCCAGTGGCATTATTATGTGTCTTTCCCTTCCCCCCCAGAGATGTATTAACTCATATTAACCAGAGAAAGAACGATGTTGCAAAATCAGCATTTTTAATGAGTTCCAACGTCCTTAAAATTATCTCATGGAATATAAATTGGGTCTTAAAGCAAAGTGATATAAAACAATCTCACATTTAAAGTCCTTGGCAATGCGATGTTGCAGCGCTTCAAGACACCCACCTGAATGAGTCTGAATCACAAATGAATGTTTGCTTTCATTTTTTGGGTGGGTGGGATGTTTGGGTCGAGTGTTTTCTGTCCCAGCTAATGGAGCTTCAGGTATCTTGTTTTTGAAAAAGAACTGTCTCGAGTATTGTTTTTGTCTTTAATAATAATTTAAACAAAGAAAAGAACAGGCCACTCATTTCAGTTCATTATATTAGACTTTACTGCTTTTTCCCCATTCACTAATTACAAGGATTACTTCCTCTGAATATTGATTGCATCGTGCTGCCAAAAGATGCTGCTGGTTTTATTGACTTTTCAAAAGCGTCACAAGTCTGAGTGCCTTTCATCTCCTTTATTTCTCGTTTAAAACAGCCAGGGTCTGTTCAGATAACACACCTCATTAAGTTGAAACACAAAACGTCACAGTCAAATTTTTTTTTTGCAGTTTGTGACAAATGTATATATTCATAGTAGCTTTTTTTGGCCTTTTATTGCCTTTATTGATAGTGACAGCCAAAGATGGGCAGGAAAGGGGGGCAGAGAGAAAGGGGATGACCCGCAGCAAAGGGCCCGGGCCGGATTCGAATCCTGGGCTGCTGCAGCAACTCCGTACATGGGTCACCAGCTCTACCGACCGCTAACCGGGCGCCCCATAGTTGTTTTTAACCTTGAATTTTTATACATATTTTATTACTACATACTATATACATATATATTTATTTTACTGATTCTTATTGTTCTCTTTTGTCTTTTAGAACAACCTTATGAGCACACCACGTTTTGTCATTTGACTACATATATTACTTATGTATGTATGTGCAAAGGACAAATATAACAAGGTACAGTACATTACCAGGCACTATCACTGTATACATTAGCATCTTTTACTTTCTCTATCCCTCTTCTAGCCTTTGGCTCTACATGCATTCAAATGTTATGGCTTGAGATAAAAAGGTGTTGTAACAGGCGAGAATCCCAGTTTGTGTGTGTGTGGGTGTGTTAATGATTACATGCATGACTTTGTGTGATTAATGTGTTTGCGTATGTGGGGCAGAACCATCCCAAAGGTTGTGCTCGGAGGCAAATGCCTGTGACAATTGCAGTTTTGGGCTCAAACACGCACACACGTCTCCTTCCATTAAATCCCAGGGACATTAACAGCAGCCTGCAGCCAACGCTTTAAGCTATGCAAGAAATGTTTTAAAATATAACACAGTGAAGAGCCTGCCTTGATTTTTACCAGCACTTCCATTTTCAGTGATGTGGTTAGACTGTGTGTATGCGCAGGCATGACTGTCTGTGTTTCATCTTGTATAATATAATCCTGAACAATGCCTGCACTCGAGTCTGTTGTTTCAGGTCACTGAGGGTCCCTTAAAGGAAAAGTAACCCTTTCTTAACCGTTTCTTTACCGGAGAGCAAAGTTACTGTTTGTTAAATGTCTAATGTAGTAGCTAATATGATTGTTAGTAGGAAAAATATGATAACAATGATCGCTCACTGGATATGGAATACAATTTGCTACAGAGAGAGATTCAAGATTTCAACTTGACATTTGGTTCATTTGAAAAGTTGTAAAAAGAAAACTCAAGCTCCTCTGGCACTTGATTGCAAAAGATTTGGAGTGTAGGTGTTTTGGATTGCAAATCATTTACAGATCTTGAGAAAACACATTTAGACACTACATTTTACCTTATAGACATTTACATTCCAGACATTTAGAAGACAAGAAACTGAACTAGGACAACAGCAGAATAAACTGTAATTTGGGTTTTGGGATTGAAGAAGAAATCGAAGCAACAAAGATTAGGGTCTTGTTGTCCTTAAAATGTTTAACCAAAATCAAGGGTTAGAAACAGTAGTGAGAGTTCTTTACCACTCAGTGGTAAAGCAGAAAATACATTTACTGAATCGACATGTCAGCCATGTTTTATTTCAATTATACATCCTAATGGATTTCCCTACATAGTGTACTACTTAGTAATTAAATTATATAATTAAGTTATTAATCAAAAATTGCGGAGAAGCTTTACATAAATCAAACGCAGATGAATGTCAGGAAAGTGTTTTACCCTGAAAAGCAGGCGAGCAATGGCGCTCTGTGCCAGGCAGAGAGGTGTCCAGAGGTGGCGATATAGCGCAGTATCCACCATGCCAGGATCCACAGCACATGAACTCAGTGGGAAACCTCCACGCTGCAACTCCTGGTGGAGGTGGGAACTAAATAACAGCTGGGCCAGCTTACTGTGACAATAAGCAGCATGGGCTGAATAACACTGGCTGAGGAGAGAGAGAAAGCAAATGAAACACTGTGAGACTTGTAAATGAAAAAAAAGAAAAGAAATGTGCCTCTGTTTAAAGATAAAAGGCTGGTAAACAGCTCTTGGGGTTTATTTGGTCAGTTTTGTTCATTTCTTTTGAATCAACTGTTTTTCCATGTAAGAAGAACCTGTACCTCTGAACAAGGACAAGTTCTTATTATAGCGGAAACTTAACATGGCCTCTCTTAATCCTCCAAATTTGGCATACAAGGACAGACAGTGTCATCGTTGTGACAAATCTGAAACCAAGCCCAGACAACATCATTTGACTGCAGAGCCGCAGTGCCAGCAGTTTACAAAGAAGTACGGCTCAGAACTGGCAGTTCCAATCCAACCTGTGCCACCTATCTTCAAACGTAACTGCAACCGCAGTTCAGACCAGCACAAATCCTGATGTGCGCCATGTACAGGAAAGGAATCTGCAATTGTGACACCTGCCAGGCAGTGAATACTACATTGCAGGTTTTTTTTTTTTTTCTTGTTTGTGCATGTATGCACCTGTTAGATGACTTACAGCTCACATTTTCAACCTGCAAAGTGATCTTACTATCACTGTGGTGTCATCGAAATTATTTACACATCTGTCGATTGTTTAAATGGTCGATGCACAATATTCCATTTCATACAACATTATACTGATATCATGTGCACAAAGCCCGTCCGACTGAAACACATCTGTGAAACGAGACTAGACAGTATTTAATACACACTTGAGGATAATGATGTTGACGCACACAGCTATTACTTTCCTTCCCTCTTGTTGACAATACTGACACGTCCACATCTACACGTCTCAACTGTTGCCATGCAGTAGCTGCCTGATATCAGAAAGAATTTCAACTCCAATTCCATCTTCAGTCTGACATTACCTTCACTCTAACTAATTTCCATTGGGGAGGGGCATTTGATTTTCCCTAAACAATCACTAGAGACCAATGTATCCGCCTGAACATTTTAAGTCCACACTGATGCGTAGCTATGCCAGCATACTTAACCGGGGTGTTAAGAGTGGAGTTGAGCGAAGTTAAAACAAACAACGATGTCAGGCGATACTGAGGCGACATGCTGTCTAATTCAATAAACGTGTTAATCAAGGGGGTTGCATTATTACTCCTACTTATTTACAGCTTGACAACGCTTGACAACAGTTTGACAATGGCAGTAGTCCCGTCCATTGCACTGACTGGCTAATTGCTTGCAGCGTTCATTGGATAATCGCTTTTTCAACCGAGAAACTGCTGTTTCATGACATGATGCCAGAACAGAATCAGTCAACGCGGTGGGGCGGGCATATTCAAATGTTTGGACCAAGGATAATACAGTAGGTGAGTTTTTCAGATAGCTACAAGGCAGTAACATTAGGAACTTCACAACTGAGAATCTCAGCAGGAAACTCGAAGCCAATGTTTCTACGTGCAGCATTTATGAGATAATACAGCTGTACCCAACCTCAGAATTTGTCAGTACAAAGATTAGACTATTTGTTTCTCTTTTGAAAGGCCACACTAAACTCCTGTATCAGAGTCTCGTTTTTTAGCCTACCTTACATTTTAATGCCTCTCTACGTCATTTGTGATGTGAAAAGATCAGATTTCAAAAGAGAGAGAAAGTAGAAACATGAGTCCTGCTCATAGTTGAGTCCATAAATCCCAGCGTACGACTGAGCATCCCTCCTACCAGACGGCTGACAACGCTGTCAGACGAAAAGTCAATCACAGTAGAAGGCAATAGAGGAGATTGTACCGCCATCTGGTTTAGACGACTTTCACTGACAGTCATTACTGAAGCAGAGAGCGTCAGAGAAGCTAACAGACTCTTCTCCTCTATGACCCTTCTCTACTTCCATCAAAGTTAGTTTAGTGGTTTGTGGTCATTTTGAGACTCGGTTTGTAAAGCTGACAGTCTGCCGTGCTGTTGCTCGTGTATTTCTCCGTGTACAATGACTCAGCTAAAAATAAAAATGTCAGCTCGGGGTCTTCTCGACTGATGACTCGAATCATCAAGTTTTCGGGAGCACCGCTAAACAATCATAAATGAATAACCTGCATAGAGGATGAAGTTAAATAAATTACATTAACGTATTTTCTTTGTGGATATGTATGACAAATTACTTGCAGTCCATTTAAGATTTTTGGATCAAATTAGGATATTATTTTTATAAAATAAAATGCTGGCATGAGCCATAGCCCACCGCTAAGGTAATGCAACGACACAATGAAGATATTCAGGCTGCTAATGCTTCTGGACAGCAGTGCTGCTAGCTGGAATGAGACTGAGCCAACTGGAGCCAATAGTTGCTCACCTAATGCCAACAGAAAATCAGACCATTGTGTTGGTGATGCCAGCACAGAGGAAGTGCAGGTGAGTGTGACAAGTTGGCGCTTGAAATGTTTTTTTTGTTTTGTTTTAAACAACAAAATTAAGGGATCATTCCTGTATAATACAGCTGTTTTGTGGTTTTGTCCATAGAGGTTTGTTTACATCTAATCATCTTTTTATATATTGCCAGCATTGTTATATATATTTTGATGTGGTCACGACTGCTACAGTGTCTGTGTGTGTGTGAGCCTACCTGCTATTTAGGTCATTTAGTCTGATCTCGCCCATGCGGTGGGCAGAGGAGGAGACGTTGACCACACGGGAGAAGTAGCCACATTTCCCAGAATCCTTCAGTGTGTCCAGTAGCAGCCAGGTCAACAGGAAGTGGCCTAGATAGTTCACACCAAAGTGCTGCTCAAATCCATCCTCAGTACGGCCATCGGGAACCAGCATGACACCAGCTTGGCACACACAAAAATACATTTCAGTGTTTGGAGTTTAAAATTCCAATAATACTCAATTTTGTAGGAAGGCCTGATGTGTCTGACGCATCAACACCCAAGACAGAAGTACACACATAATGCAAACAGTCATATCATGTATATCTTGTACCGTAAGAGTCTCTAATGTGTCAGCGTTGTTCAGCACAGAGATCATTGTGTGTGTTGTGTTCTTTGTGGTATATATCTTTATAGGACCTTTAACTGGCATGTTGCTTCTGTTTCAGTCATACAGAGTATATACATATCAAATGGGTGGCTGAAATACTAAACTGGTGCAAAGTATCTCATTAAGTGTTTATTATTACTTTAAAACAATACTTATGCTGCTAATGCTTTAGATCAACCCAATGTTGATCTTCCAGTACTTTCAAAAAGGCTGAAATATACTGCATGTAAAAGATTTTTCAGTGAGCAGAATGTAATGCTTTAAATCCTTTTAAATTCAGTCAGGTGACAGCATCTAAATTACACTGCTCTGCAGAGGATTTAGCTGAATACTACACGGACTACTCTACATATAAAGTATACAGCACACACATGACGAACATGACATCTCCACCACTCACCATTATTGACCAGAATGTTTAACGGCAGGTCCCGCTCCTTGAAGCTCCGGACAAATTGACGGACAGACTGCAAAGAGGCTAGGTCCAGTTTCATGAACTCCACTGGAATGGACACACACACACACACACACACACAGTGGCACACACACACACACACACACACACACACACACGTGGCACACACATCAGAGCCATTGTAAACGGATTATTTCTGCAAGCAGTAAGACATCAAAGAGTGTATTAATCATCTCTTACAGCAGGCTCGCTGGGTTCTTACAGTACAATACTGGCAGCGCTACGCTTCTGTTGCTCCGGCACTTCATATCAAACTTAATACTTCTTCCTGAGCTCCATCAAAGCTTAACACACTGTTATATCAGGTCTAATGTATGATAAGACACAGGTAAGAAAGCAATGCCCAGGAGCTGGTATCATCAGAGCATGAAAGTGACTCTGTATGCTTAAGTGTAAGTGTATGTATGCAGAGAAATGACTTAGGGGATGCTGAACACTTTCTATATATACTTAAAACCTTGACAGACACATAGGACATCTACTTATGTATGAAGAGTGTTAATGCTCAAGCTGCACTACTATTGTAATACCTGTAAAGGTACGACAACAATGCAATTAGACTTAACAATGGCCAACAGATGATATGGGATTACTGTAAATTTGTCACACAATACTGAGTTGAGTTATCACAGTGTATTTACTCCGGCACCATGTTTGTGTGTGTGTATGAATGTAAATATGCATGTCTATCTGTACACTCATTTAGCTTGCTATCTGTCTACTGTGTGTTATGACTGAAGGTGACTGCTTCATGTTACGTAGAAGAGCACTGCCACATCTTTATTAGTTCTACGCTACTCTAAAAAGTATTTCCTGTTTCTGAGTGATTTAGAAATGTTTTAGAGAACGTCTGAGTGAGGAATCGACAAGAACTTTCTCCTCTTGGCAGAGGTTTAATCTAGATGTCTTTTTTTCCAGGTGTACCGCGCGTAACACTCTTGTGCCTCTTTAATCTGCTCAGCTCTGAAGCTTTTTATTTTACTTCAGTTTTAGTCCTTCCCTGTCTAAGGATGTTCATCTCCCTTTTCCCAACAGGCTCTCCCATTGGTGGAATGACCTTCCCAATCCACAGGACTGTCCTTGCCAATCTTAAACAGCAAATTGAAATCTCATCTCTTCGATAAGTGCTTTAAATTGTACCCTGCATGCTTTTCTACATTCGATTTCCTAACACATTCTAAGAATGAATAAATACTGCATGTGCTGTTTGCAGTGTAACACTATCAAGAATATTAAACATATTTACTGAATGGTGTTCCTTTGTACCATATTTCAATTTGTTTTTCCTTAGTTTGGCAGGAAACCATAGACTTAAACCACACAGCGGTGTCATTATTTTCCTCTCTAACATACTCCGGATGTGCAGGTGACAGGTGTAATATTCTATATCACAGCATCAGAGCGAGCAATGAGTCTGTGAGAGACACAGTGAGAGAGTAAACAATGAGAAACCAGGAGGTCATCCATACTGACAAGTTTGCCTCAAGGTGCTCTATTCACTTGTCTGGACCCTGATATTTTAATAGTACTGTCACCCTACCTGGATATGTAAATACCCTTGGCTCATTTTGGAGTCTGAATGACTTTTTTAGTATCTCACTAATCCTTTTGGGATAAACAACTGCTGCCAAAGTATTAAAACATGAGTGTACAGCCATCATACAGAAAAAAGACAAACAGTAAGCCTGTGTAGGGTCAAATGTAATAAACAAAGACAGAAAGAGGACTGAGAGAGGGGCGGAAGGAGAGTTGATGGAGCTGATAGAAAAAAAAGGCCGCTGTGACAGATGAGAGTGCAGCCGTCCCCGATGAAGTTCTGATAGCAGCCTTATCTTCAAGCCATGCCACTCACCTCCTGCTGAGTGTGTGTGTGCCTGTGTTCTTGTGTGTGTGCAAGACAGAGAGTGGGAGAAAGGAAAAGAAAGACGGAAGCGGAGAAAGGGAGTGTGTGCATTTGTATGACCGTAAGCACAACTGGATTGTATATATACCAGCAAATAAATGTGCATTAGCCAGAGAACAGATATGTGTGTGTGTGTGTGTGTGTGTGTGTGTGTGTGTGTGTGTGTGTGTGTGTGTGTGTGTGTGTGTGTGTGTGTGTGTGTGTGTGTGTGTGTCTCCTGCCTGTCAGTCCTCTCCTGTCCTCTTGAGCTGGCTCCCTTGAGGCCGGGTCCTTTCAGATAGGCCAGTCATATCTAGAAAGCCCACTGGGAGCGAAATGCCATCGATCGGGCATGGTCCTGCTGCTGCCAGCCGTCAATTAAGACCCCAGGATCTTCTATAAAACTCGGCTTCCTCGACTCAATAGTCAAACACACACTGACTGTGTTTTTGTTAGAGAGGAATTACTTGAAACTGACGACAGGAACTGGCCTTGGAGACACACGCTGTTTGAGACCCACTGGATCTATTCAAAGTCCCATTTCTAATTCATCATAATTATCATACAACAATAACTTGTTAACTGAAAATCAATTTTGAGTTAATGTAATAGCGAAGTGGGTTTAAGTCTTTTATTACAAGCGTTAAAGTCGCTTAATAAAACAGGGAAAGGTATTTTTCCATGGCACGCCAGTTGATGATTTAGTTAATTTTGGGTGGTGGAGAGTATAAAGGCATAACAATAAATAAAATTATATAATTTTTGCGTCCTTTGTTTATGTAATGACACATTATATCAGTGTGATGTTCAATGAGTTATCTACCTCCTCCTGACCAATTGGTGTCACCGTAGGAAAAGCACAGGCGTAAATAATAAAATGAATGATGGCAGAAACCCATTTAGCTGTTTCAATTTCAGGGTCCTGGTATTGTGCATGCTGGCTCACAATCACAATGTCATGACTTACTGGGACATTCTCACAATCACAATGTCATGACTTACTGGGACATTCGAATAGAACAGGTCCATTGGTAATGTTATTAGTAAAACCTGTGCTTTTTCTTACTGCTACTAAGTCAAAACGTCAAGAAACTTTGTTACGGTCCCCCTTCTCTACCTTACTGCTGTGCTTTTTGGTGTTAATTCCAAACAAAGACACTTGAATGCACTTATGTCACATTCATGACTTGTGAAGTCTTGAAGGGGGCAAAAGTCAAGGGATGGTTTCATGGAAGAATAACGATTTCTAACTCTGCTTCAGAGCTTGTGGACCATCACCTTGCCTTCCCCCTTTCCGTTTCCCTCTGCTACACAAACACCTCTGTCTTCGCGGCTCAACCAGTTGTTCTTTTTGGATGGAAAAGCAGACGTGTGTTTGTGTTATGCAATTGCATCTGTAATTTTGCACATTAAATGTGATTATAAATGGTTCCTGTCACATCAGTGCACAATCAGAGCCACTGTAGTACCACAAGGGGGAAAAAATGAATGCTTGTTGCAATAGAAAATTGAAAACTGTTTATACTGGGCTTCTAGAGTTTGTTCAGCATTTAGGTGAAAAGAAAGATCAAAGAAGCAAAAAATGGTCTAACAAATCCTAATGTGTATGTGTATAACTTCAATTATCACTTCATTACGAATGTTTTGGCCTGAAAAATACAATGGAAAATTAACAGTTTTCCCACTTGACTAGTAATAATAACAGTTCAGATGCTGGATTGAAACATCTTGTGCCACTTCTTCAGTAGTTAATCCTGTTTCTTCTACCGCGTTCCAAGTGTGATTAGATTTTGTGAAGAAGTACAAATGCACTCTCCGAGTTGTTTTTTCAGCTAGGCTTAAGCATATATCAGTAGACGTCCACGAAAATCTCCCTTTTACATACTCACACTTACACTTTCAACACAGGCTGCCTAGAATACGAGCACAGTCTACATCCTGAACAGCAGGTAATTAATATGTAAGTCGGCTAATGCCCATACCTAATACTCATAACTCATGCTGGTGCTGTAGCATCTTCTTCTGCTCTATTTTTTTGATCTTTGCAGAAAGGAATACGTTTTTAAAAAAGCAATAACATTTTTTTTTTAAATGATGAGGGAGGACTGCCTGCTTCTCTTACCATAAATCCCCTCTTTCCACCTGGCTTTAACATGCATCTTGTGCCCTGATTGTGACTACAGTAAATATGATTAAGCTGGATTATACCTAAATCTGATATTAAAATGCATCGCTGGTAGACACATCAAATTCTGCTTGCCAAAAGGCCAGAGATCTCACATGCTTTAAAATTGACAGCAAACAACTTGACATGTAATTAAATGTTTTACTGTCAGAGCTCTTCTGATTGTTTTGGTGGTCAAATATGACTGAACATCTTCAGATGTGTTTGGATGATCAGTTTTATTTTTGCTTTAAATACAACACCGTAAAAGACAACTCCAAAGTCATAAATTTGCCAGAATCTTAAGCTACATGTAATGTTCTTGGATCACATCCTGCTACAGCTACACCTTCCCTCTCTCCCAATTTACAATACTGTCTAAATAAAAGAGTGAAAATACAAAAGGATGAATGGATTGTGCCCTCTGAAAGCACCTCTCGTGAGACAAGGAAAAACTATAAATTCTTTCACTTTGAGCTGACTGATAAACAACACAGTGATGCCCAAGAATATTAGGTCTGGGCATCGTGCCAGGGTTAGCTTCTCCACAGACACTTTTATTCACCTGATGTGCCCCAGTCAACTCCAGCTTGTAGTGTTAATAGGATGATACTCTCCCAAGTCAAGTCAGCTGTAAATCTAATGTGAATTTAGATTTACAGCTGATAGTGTAAGGCGGTCTTACGCACACAAATAATACAGCACCAATACCAATATATTCTAATATATTTTATCTTTTATGCACACTCAATCACTTTTATTTGAGGTAAAAACGCACTCTAACAAGGTCAGTCCTTTAGAAAACTTTCAACTTAGAAGTGGTTGGTTCAATTACTTTTATGACTGAACTGAATCAAAACAAAGGGGACTAGAAATTATGTTAATTGGAGTGAAAGAGCTTAGGTAAAATAACAGTTTTTGTAGGAGGGGAGCAGCTGTGTTACCTAAGCGAGGGGAAATTTTGTGTGTTAAGCAGACAAACACACACACACACACACACACAGGTTCCCTTGCTTCACACTGTTAATCTAGGCCTATGGTTTGAGGCACAAAGTGTTACTTTCAAGTGCACCGTGACTAAAGTTAGTGGACAGACAGCACTGCCTGTGGCAAAAATACAGAAATACCCTGTATCTGCATGTGTGTGTACGTGTTTAGAATTTAAAGTGAAAAGCTTTAAGCCTCATTGACGAAAGCCCACTTGCAGTCTAAAGCCATTAGCATTTTTCCGACAGGATTGTACTCAAGGTTTTCTAGGGATAGTACCTTTGATACACCAGGCAATACACTGCACCATGAGACCAAATGGGGCCAAACACATCTTTACACATTTATATGTAAAAATACACACATACATGCAGTGTCTACACTACTATATAGTGACTGCATTTTGGACATAGTTGAACCAAAAAGTAATCCACATTTTAGTTTTACACTAAACTATATTCAATACCTATAGTAAATATAGTAATTTTGTTTTATTTATTTATTTAATTTTTAATTATTTAGTTATTTTAAATCAAGTCCCCTGTGCCTTAAATTCATATGAGTGTTGCTTCAGCTAATAATGTATGTTTAGGATTAGATTTTATCTCATTAAAACACTTTAAAGGAATTCTTCAACATTTTGGGAAGTATGCTTAATTGATTTCTTGCAGAGAGTTAGATGAAAATAGTGACATTACTTTCATATCTGTCTTTCAAAATGAAGTTGGAGTTAGGGGAGAGTCTGTCTAAAAATAAAAATAGAAATCGCCTACCAGCACCTCTAAAGCTTACTTACTAAGGTTATATGTTGTTTGTTTAATCCGTACAAAAACAAAAGTTTACGGGGTTACGTGTTGGGACTATTTCTTGGCCGGGAGCATTGACTTCCTGCAGTCACCACTCATAGCACCAATAAGCTAACCGGCTGCTGGCTGTAGCTTCATCTATAACAGATATTAAGAGTGGTATCAATCTTATCATCTAAATCTTAGCAAAAACTGATAATAAGTGTTATTTCCCAAAACGTCAAACCATTCCTTTAAAGGAAAATAGATGTTGGCTTGTGCAGATGACTGGATTTGATAGCCAGCAGGTTGCCCTGGAGGTAGATCTCTATGCAATTAACTATAGTAGCTAATTTGGGGGGGGCTAATTTTAGTGTTTACTTTTGGTCAGACTTATCATTTTGTCATAAAAGCATTTCCCAAATCTCTGCAACATTGGTGGCAAGTTAGCATGAGGATTCTGATTAGCCAGAACTACCATAATTATAGGAATAAAACCTAGTGTTCCCTAGTGTTCAAAGTGACTCAAATAAACCTCTCTCTAATATTCTATAAAATATGTTAAGATACTTTATAGTGAAATTAAATCCACTAAAGGACCTCTACAACAGTCCACAGATCTCCGGTTTGAGAACCACCTCTGCAGCTCACATGTATATTATGAGCTGTCCCCCATTTCTCACAACAGACAAATGTGCAAACACTAGGAAGGATGCCAAAGGGCGTTTGGAGAGAGATGTTTAAAGCTCCTGCCTCACATACTAATGAGAATCCATTACTGTCTCATTCAAACACACACAAACACACACACACATCAACACATTCTCATTCAGCGCACAAGCATCTGGCTACAGACACCCCCCCTTGTCCCCTATGCCTCAGTGCCTGCCAATTACAAAAGAAGTAATCAATTCCACCACGGCCCCGTCCAGGGAAATCGACTTCAATGACACCAGCTACATGGCCGCTGTCTCTGTACCTGACAGCCACTTACACACAAGCAGGGCCCCAGCCAGCCGGCTCTCTGCTGCTCTCCACTGCAAGGCCAGGCAAGACAAACCACAGCACTTCATTCAGTATCACAGACAACCTGTACTTACTCAGCTCCACCAAAGAGAACTTAGGAAGTAATAACCTATACAGTTACAGCAGGTTTGCTATCATCTGATGATCAGTGTTTTACTCACTGTAGTTTGATTTTACATGTATTAAATTAACTCCTAAATAGTAAATTTAAGCTTAAATTGTGACATGCTCATCCTTCCATTTTTGGTAATAATGCATTACAAAAATAAGTAGAAGCTTTCTAATTTTAAATTACAAGAGAAGGAAAATTGTGTATTTAGGAGCAGTTGTATGGCCCCGCCAAGCAGTCAAGTTGTGGTTTATATCCATGTCTGTCTAGACTCATATAATATATGTGGTGAAGACTTTGAAGGAATTATATAAAGGGTATATTAATAAGAAAAAGTACATTTTGTCTAAATGGAAGTTATCACTATATTGATGATACATATGTATGATTTCAGTGAATATACACTTTTGAACTGATTAATGGAAGATTATTATAGATAACATGGCTAGACAAGTACATATGTACTTGATTACCATGTAAAGATGGTTTCTTATATAGAGTATAGCTGCACAAAATATGTTGTTTTTGTTGTCTCCTGGTATTTTTAGATACGATGGCTCTCTGTGAGCTGTGGGTGAAACTCATTTACTCACTCAAAGGATCACAATTCGCTAGGTGCGCTCCGGTACATTGTTTGCATGATTCTGATGATGCTTGAAATTCAGAATGAGGCATTAAGTGAAAGGCAGACTGGATGAGTTGGAAAGATGAAAGCCCATACTGTACTAGATTTTGTTTACTCGTACTCGGCAAATTCATTCTTAAATTATGGCTAAAAACCTATTTTGAGGTCACAATGACATTTGACTCAAAAGCGTCACCACCAATGCAGTGTCCGACCAACTGTGAAATGTAGTCAAGTTCTCCCCTTTTTGCTCCTGAGTTATGGTGTCGAATAATGGCCAAAAAAGGACATTATGATGTCACAGTGAAGTTGACCTTTTGGATAGAAAATGTCGTCACTTCATTTTTGTATTCCATTAAACGTCTGTGTGAAATTGGGTCATAATTCTCGAGCTAAGACCAAAAAAAACGTGTTTGTCAAGGTCATTTTGAGGTCACTTTGAGTCCTCCTCCTGTATTAGTGTTTTGCAGTAAGCATTCCTCTTTTGTACTTTGACTGTCAGTAAGGTCATTTAACTGAGGACATATCTGTGTTTATTAAATCACTGTATTTTCAACAGCCTAACAGGCAGAGATCAGAGAGGTCTGGTCAAGTTTGTGTGTGTACAAACTGATCTGACAATAAAGGCAATGTTTTAACCCCCCCACCCCCCCTAATTTGTCTGAAATATCTTTCAACTTTAACAACAGATTTCAAGCACCGCGCCATCTGGCTAGCGTGAAATATTGACAGCTTTAAACACACTACTATATTAATTAGAACCAGCTTAGGTATATTCATTTCCTGTTTTAGTGAACATAGCTTGCCAGACTGCCTCCTGTCAGGGCAGACACTGCAGGAAGTGTGCAGGAGCTTGCCAATGACACTCATGCAGCAAGCTTGGCTACCTAACTTCCACACAAATGCTGTAACACGATGGACCCTTACAAAATGTTCTAAAGGGATGCAAAGCTGCTACTGGTATATGTCTAGGTGGACATCTAGGTTTTCTGCGTTCACACATACACATTAAAGCAGTCTCATGAAACTCTGTGTGTGTGTGTGTGTGTGTGTTGAACTGACTAATTTACAAACTCTACTTTATATTCAGTTGTGTTAATGCAGTACGCATTACTGAAATTATTTTAGTTTAACAATGGCGCCTGAAATGGAAAGACTCTGTGCTTCTGCTTCTGTGTGTTATAAAACAAATAATATTGGCTCTCGCGTGGTTGTCGATCATAGCATTGTGTCGGAGGACATGAAGTTGAGCTTTTTCTCAACTTTCCCCTGTATTGACGCTGGGTGCCTTTTACATCTCTGTAGCTCAGCGGGTTGCATCAGGCTGCAATGCCAGGTCCCGTTCACAATGAAAAGCAGCC
This sequence comes from Dicentrarchus labrax, assembly GCF_905237075.1. Taxonomy (NCBI): domain Eukaryota; kingdom Metazoa; phylum Chordata; class Actinopteri; family Moronidae; genus Dicentrarchus; species Dicentrarchus labrax. The sequence goes on from NW_026136706.1 coordinate 11,986,162, forward strand.
TATAACTCTCCCAGCTTTCGGGTCCGTATGTCTAAAGGGGTGTAACGGTAAAAATATGTAATGAGAGTTGTAGTATGATTATAATATATTTCTTTACAAAAGAAAAGTTTCAGTTTGCCTTTAAAATCTCAATCACTGATAAATAAATAATTGCATTAGAACAGATCTCTGAACACCCCCTGAGGTAAACAGCTGCTGACAAGCCTTGCAAGGTGGTAAAGGCCATTTGGTACAGAAAAGAAAAACTTATGAGGTTTTTTAATCATGAGACTATGGTGGAATTTATGGTGCTGTGAAGGTCAGCCGAATCAATTTCTCAACATGAGACTTACAGAGAACACTGTAAGCTTTAGTCAATGGAGTAATAAATCTCTTCGCTGCCATCATTTGTCTCCTCCCATCTCCATCACCTCCATTTTCCTTCCACCTCGTCTTTCTTCCCCCTCTTTTATTGTACTATCTTTGCCCATTTTTCATGTTCTCTTCACCCCTCAGCCTCTCACCCTCCTCTCTCACAGTTTGCTTGACTTATCTCCCATCGTCTTCTTTTCGTAGCCCTTTTCCCTTGTATCCTCCTCTTCCTCTCGGTGCATCAACAACAAGCCTGACATTGTAAAGCCAGCATGGAAGCTCTGTGTGTGTCTGTATGAGTGTATACCTGCAAGTGTGCAATTATCTGTGTGTGTGTGTGTGTGTGTGTGTGTGTGTGTGTGCCTAGGAAAGGCTGTAAAAACAAGCCGGAGGGACACACTGCTGCAGCAATGCACTTTATCTTCTAACACTGGCATACAAAAACAACTACACACGTGTACATGTGTGTGTTTGTGCATATGGTCTCAGAAATGTTCACAATGTTACCTTTGGCCTCTTTGTACTCTTCACAGATCCTTCTGACGGCTGCCAGACCCTCCTGTTCATCCCTCCCACCTGAAAGAGGAGACATACACGCAGATTAATACAATATCTGACAAGCCCTTAGAGGTCTTTCATAAAATAATACTGATTCTCCTCTTTTTGTCAGTCCTGTGTTCTTTCATCTTGTAAAAATGTATTTCCACCAAAGGGTCTTCAAATGAAAAGAGTACTTGATTGGTCATTTAGCCCTTGAGGAAGAGCAGCAACTCTGGTTTCAAAGACTTCATAGTACTTTAAAAATACAGTTAATTATACCATCAAATTTGCATAAGAATAAAAGTAAGCCTGGTGGCAAATTACACTATGATTCAAGTAATATTGGCAAGAAATAGAAAACATCCACTACACCAAATATCAATCAAAGCAGAAGTATGGATTTTCACTCTATGAAAGTAACATAAAGTGCACTAATTTGATAATGGGTGTACAGTGTTAAATAAATACCTAGTGTATTATAAAGTGTTCCAGAAACAGAAACTGTGTGTCAACAAACAGTACATTAATACATTTACTTTTTTTTAAAATGTTTTAAAATGCTCAGATGCCCTGGTGAAAGATACAGGCATTGAATAAATGACTCTAGGGCCCACTTTCTGTTCACAGAGGATGTCTGCATACAAATAAACCTTCACCTGTAGAGGAGTAAATATTCAGAAATGGAAGGTGAAAATATGAGAAAGACAAATGGAGGAGAAAGAGAGCTGCTGTCTAATTTACAGACCCTTATTTTTGGACACACCGACAAACACACAGACAGATAAATCTATACTCTCACTGCCTACAAATCAGTTAAGTGATTACCGGTAGTCAATCGATAAAACATTGATTGACAAAACAATAAAACATTACTTCTCAAATGCTGCTTACTGACACACACACAGGCGCTGCAAACACTCTTTTCCCCCCAAACTAATGCACACAAATAGCCTACATGCACACTCTCATTTTCTCTCTGCGCGCGCACACACACACACACACACACACACACACACACACACACACACACAAAGACACACTAATCTTGGATTATCACGCAGGCCTTTTTCAAGGGCACAGCATCATTTACCCTGATGCACTGTGGTTCAGGCTGGGCTGAAGGATGCGGCTCTTCCGGGCAACGTGTCAAAAGGGTCACACAAACGGCACAAACACGCAGTGAACTCACACAAATGCATTCTTTCTTAGACAAATTGTTGCTCTTCAACAGGCATCTCTGCTTATGAACCAAGAATGCTGCACAGCGACACATTTCTGCACAACAGCGTTTGGTCAACGTTCTCCTTTATAACAGACTCTGATTAGAAATATGCCCCGAGGTATTAATTTGCCCACTAAATATTTTGGGCTGGGGGTTAAAAATGTAACCTAATTAATATGCTTAAATAATCTTGAACAAATGGATGAACTGAGCGTGACACAGGGTAAGAAAATCCTAACATAGAGGTCATACTTGGAAAATTATACTCACACCTGTAATAAGTTCAATATTAATCTCATGTCTCTGTGTTAACTAAAGAGCTGGAGACATAACTAAATGTAAAAGTCTTCTACGCACAATGTATTATGTTTGTTTAACCTGAAATGCAACAGATTTCAGGTTTTAGTTAGCTATTTCTTGACACACAATATCTTCGGTTATAGTGTGGGTTGCCAGATATGGTCATTGACATAGGTTTTAGGTTTGGTCTTTCGTATAGAGTATACTGTAAGCATGATGATGGTATGACACCTGGCAACTTCCCTGTGACAACAAGACTTTTATCTGGTGTACGCAGCTCTTGGCTGTTATTGCAAAGGGAAAAAAAGCTCAGGCATATATATATATATATATATGGTGTTCAGCTTTATAGGTACTTTACTTTTGAACTCAGGAAGAAACGGCCTCCAGTCTTTATGCTAAGTTGGGCTGAACACATCCTCACTCCACCGTTGTCCTTAAAATACAGACATAAAATTGCCACTGAAGAAATTGTTTCACTGAAAACATGTTCTCCAAAATGTGGAACTATTCCCATAACTGTAAAATCTGGACTTTTAAGCTAAAGAACTTTGTAGCATTTTTAAATACTGATTGCATTGTTAGATCAGTTGTGATGTCTTGCTGAGTTTGTAACTACATTCATCCTCATACATTTTTATGGAAAGCAACACATTGTAAACACAGTGGCGCACAATGAAAAGCTCAGAGAAGGGGCTGGTAGAGGTTGTTTTGTTGTGATGGTCTACGGCTGAAATAAATGCTTTTTACAGCAGCGCAAAGACAGGGAGCAAAACACAAAATACTGGTGGTGTAATTGAAAGCTTATGGTGAGAGCCAATGACAGGCAGCAGGGGAGATAGTCGCAGGAATCACAGACGTGATGGATGGAAATCAAAGTTTATGAGTCAAAAGTTGAAGCACAGAAAGAACAGCCTACCCGACATAACAATAATGATATTGTCTTATGACATTTCAATCAGATTTGTTTGAAAACAGTTTTTTTTTTTTTTTAAATGCTGTAGTTGATTTTGCCCAGAAGAAGGTTCTAGGATCAATGTTTTCCTAATCAATAAGTGTATGATCGGGCTGCGCAGATAATCAGTGTGCACCTCGAGGCTGTCAGATCCGGTAGACTGATGGCTTTGGCTGTAAAATGCAGTATTTTCTTATGATCTTTCAGAGAAATCGCTGACAGATTTGGAGCAAAGTTGGTGGTGCATTGAAAGCCTTCAGATTCAATACATTTTGACACATACAGGTGCTAGTAACTGAAACTTTCTCCCTCTTAGATTTCAGTTTTCTAATATTAAAATATGGCATATGTGTTTTTTGCTACTAAATGACCATGATTTCATATAGGTTACCATTATTGGGGCTGATTTCTGTGTCCTGCTGCCCTTTCTTGGTGTGTAAGAAAGCAGCCATTTCTCTTCACTTACAAGACATGGCTCATTGTTGGTATAAGATGTGCACATTTCCCAAGGTTAATCTGGTAAATCTGTACTTCTTGATTAATGGAACAGAAAACACTCGTTACAGAAGTGTGACTGACTGTTCACTGATAAATGTCATCAAGTCTCATGTAACAAATCAGGCCCTCCGGAGACTTTTTCTTCTGGTAAAGCAAATGCAAAATAATGTAGATTTTCAGAGGACGAAGATGATTTCCTCTGTGAGTGCAATTCATCAATCCCCCTTTATCACAATGTGTTAGCAAACCCAGTGCCAACCAAGTACCTTTCATAAAATCATAAAATGGGGAACAGGAGACAAGAAATCTTCAAATACTGATTTCTTTAGGATATCTGAATTACAAATTTAATTAGAAATGAAAATATTACATCCAATTAGCAGAATGAAAACAGTCTGATATCTAAAAATAAAGCTTACTATATTAAATTACTTAAAAAGAAATGCATTTATACTGCACATTTGCTATTATTTTCATTATTTTTCTTCTACTGGTGCACACCATGCATGTATGCTGCAATACACATTTCCAGTCACTCTCTTCACACACAACGCTTTCTTGTATTCAACACACAAAAATGTGTCCTCTTTTTATTTTAGTTTCTGTCTAAAATATATTTTGCACCTGCAACGGCATTTTCCAACACAAAGTAATTTGCGTTTTATCATCTTATCCTAAAAACACTCCAAACGGCATCATTTTGATTCAAAATCTACTCCAAAACACTTCAAGCGCAATTGCATGCTGGTTAATATCCAACTGTGGTATTTGACAGTGCAGAGGCTCCAACCATTAACTCTCCTCACACAAGCACCATGCTACCACTTCACCTGAAATATGCATCCACTCCATTATCAGAGAGGAATCCACTTTACCATAAATATTCTCACTTCATGAATTATCTCAACAGGTCGGGATATTTGAAATGGAGATACCCACGGAATCCTGATGGATCCGCTTCAATACACATAGGATTGTCTGGGACTGCAACAGACGCTTAACCAAGTTCTTCACGTATTGATTTTGTGTGTGTTTTCATACGTAGGGCTCAAGTCTCGTTTATGTTCAGCTCAAACTGTCTCCAAGGATAGTCTGACATTGACTTTGCGGTATACACACTGAATGAATAAAGCAGAGTTTTCTTTAAAGTTTTGAGGCTCGTGAACTGAATGGAAAATGCAGTCTTAGCCTGGAAACCAAGCTCATGAAAACATATTGCTGTTCTGTGCACGGCACCTTGGAGGTGTTAAGAACCTGCAGTGGAAGAGGTCTTTTGTGGAAAACAAACAAAAAAACACTAATATTTTCACAGTATATGACCAGTTTTTAATGTGTCCCTGTCAGTATTAATCACTGTCACCTCAAATGTCTGTTAGTTATTGTAGTAATAGCCTCATTTGAATGTAAAACACATTTCCTCCTCATATTCTTCTCTGCTTGCTTGTCTGGATGTAGACTCTGCACAGACAAGCAGCTGTGATGTTACCAGATATAAAGCATTATTAGCAGACTACACCAGAATATACACCGTTCACTCAACTGCCATCTGCATTTCCCCTTCTTTGGCTTTACTATTTTGGGTCTTAAAAGCTTCATTGACTTTATGAAACCCAACAATGTTATGGTTAAAATCTCAATTATTTGCTTGAATAATAAACCACTACACAGAAATTAATACAACTGAGAATTACCCACCAATAACAACAATCAAGTGTAACCAAACCTTCATCAAATTAATTTAGATTAATATCTTCTGTTTGTATACGTATGCCTAAATCCACTGCTGTCTCTGTCTTTGGGGATAAAGAAAAAGAAAATACAAGAAAAGCCATTATTTCATGCCAAAAAAGGTTAGTTATGGAAAATATAACATTAGTTTAACCAATTAAGAGTTGCAATTATTGCAAATACAGATCATGATGTTTCAGCTGGGCATCTTAACCTGCAACCTCAATTAGTTTAGTTTACAGTTTAATTTGCAAGGGACATGTACAATTAAAAATGATTCAAGTTAATTTGCATTTTCAGTCCCTGGGCAGGAAATACAACCTCTCTGTATTTTGTAAATTAGGTAATATAGTTCAAGTGGGTAGCCATACAGAATGTGAAATGTAAAATCCCTGTTTAGCTGTTACAAGTGAAACACTCTCCTCATGACCACAAGTCTTTGAGAGGTCTGTGGTTTGCTCTAATGGCCTGATGATTGAGTTTAGTTGAAACCAAACCCAGTAACTGCAGACTACAAACAAAGGGGGGGAAAAAAAGACTAAAACTTGATCCTGCTGGTTTAATGGGAGCAGCAGAAATGACATCAAGCCCCACGGGAGTGTACATTTGAGGAGATGCTAATGGCAGTTAGCTCAGCTGCCAGTTGTGGAGTGTTGCTAGGAGAAATCTTTGATGAAAAGGAAAATGCACTTCAAAACACAAATCCCCAGGAAAACCCTCCAGACAAAAGAACAAAGCACAACAATACAAAAAATGTAACAGGATAGGAAGACATCTTACCACTTCTGTGTGTCTCTTCCAAAGAGAAAACTACAGATGTAAACAATCGGGATGTAAACAGCTTCAGATGCTGTTGGGCACATTATGATTAAGCCAGTCACTGTTCAACAGATCAGTTGTCGTGTTGTTTTACCAAGCTTTGCTAGACAACTTATTCTTTCCATAGGACTGTTTACTGTAATAATATTTTCACATTTACATTTATGCAAAATGCACACTTTGAGCGCCCTGGAGGTTAAGGTACTGACCATGGGCCGCAAAGTCTAAGTCTGACCTTGTTTCCTGTCATTTCAAATGCACACACAAAAAAGAAACCCACACTTTACAGATCTTTTGCTTGGAAATGAAGTAGAAAAAAAAAAAAGCAGAAAAGGCTTTGCTTCTGAAGGCCATCTGTATCTGTGTAGCTGAGAGGCTCCAAGGGAAGCATATTTTGTGACTTGCTGAATGTCCAAGCACCACCTAAACCCTAAACGCAACAAGTAGTGCAGTATATACAGAGTATCGTCTGCATGCCCAGGCTGCTGTCTGTGTCAGCTTAAGTTTCTAAGTTGGTAACGTTTGTCCAGGTCAGTTCTGCAGTTAAAACAGGAATTAAGTTCTGCTGAGATACACGTTAATCTTTGAACCTACTGTACACAGAAAAAGGTTGATATGGGTAACTAACAGGAGGTTGCAGAGGACCCAAATCAATGTAACTTGAAGTGGTTTGTTGAGCTGTAAAGAGGCAGTTTATGCTTATGTCGCTCAGAAAAGAATGTTTCAGCCATAAGTAGTTGGGAGACAATGCCTAACTTCAAGAAGGGAATTTATTTTCGTAATTGCAACGCAACAAAACAAATGCCCACAGACGACCTGCGTTTTATCTGCAACCGACTAGAAGGTGCAGAGAAAATTACACAAATATGCCTCAGTTCCTTTTATTGATGCCGACACGATTTTCTGCATTGCAAAACAATAATGTAATTTAGTAGTCGATACCAATGCCAGTGAAATTCCACGATTCTCGATACCAATTGCCCCCAATCCACATTTAAAATCTGCTGATACCGAGTCCTGATCCAGTACTTGTACAGGTGAATAGCTCTGTATTGCGTTAAGAAATAATGGCCTGCAACCAAGCTGTTCCTTAATGTTTTATATACTTAATATATTAATATTAATATATAGCCCATTATATACAGATATATTTTATAGTAAATAAGTAAAAAACCATGTAGGCTATAAAATAACAAACCCTCTGTAATCTGTTTTTATCTTGTCGATCTCATCTGGCTGTCTGGAAGGAATTTCTTTCTCCCTTTGAAAGTGTCCTTCAGTGTTTGTTGCTTCAGTGCAGCCTTTTACCTAAGTTACCTGAATGAACTGTATTCTGCTGAATGTTTATTTTCCCCGTCTTTTCATCTTTTGCACGGATTACATTAATAAATTACTCTTATTGGCTTTTTGTTCGGGGGGCTTTTGTTGCACTTGCAGAGGTGTTGTGAGTGTGTTGCTCTCCACCTCTCTCTGTCTCGCCTCTGACCAGAAGCTCTCACACACACACACACACACACACACACACACACACACACACACACACACACACACACACACACACACAGAGTACGGAGACACAGACACAGACGGAAAAGACTGTGCACAAAAAAGTTTTGCTAGTAAATCACCTGAACAGCTACAGTTGTCGCCTTTTCGACATGTTCTTCCTCTTGTGGCAGACTAGATGATTTGTAGGCGTATATGCTGCACCGTTGACATTGTCATGGTACAGAAGTATTGCTTCTTGTAACATCATGTGTGTTACAATGGGTAAATACTTTATAATAACATTAACGCCATACAGAGAGGCTTAGCAGACTTTTTTCCACTGAGAAAATTGATCAGGAGTTAGTAAGGGAATCGATAAAGAAGTGGACCGGTAAGCAGAATCGATAATGGCATTCGTATCAATAAACTCTAATCAATTCCCATCCCGACGTCCCGACATGTTTCTTGGTCAAAAAAGAGGCCTATTTACAGATGCATCAATGTGCACAAAATGATTCACTTCAGAGCCATGAGCCTAGAGTCAGAGGGCTCAACAAAACGCTGAAGTGTGCGAAGGAGCTGAGCCGTTAATCAAAGATGGAGCCTCGAACTGCGTAACACGAAGGAGAAAGACGGAAGACATCAGAGGTGTAGTGATCAACATATTTAAGTAAGTGGCTCTGGGGATACAGAAAGAATGAGTGATAGATGTGGAATATCACCTTGGTAAGTAGGTACTAGATGGCACTTCAAGGAAGGAAGAAAGAGAGATAGATATTAATATACGTGGACAATGGGACTTCATTCAGCTGACTATCTATATAAAGTACACACAGTAAATATTTAATCTCACTGTCTTCATCTATTATTTTTGTATCACACTGGTAGCAGCTATAAATTTAGGACTTGTGAGCTTGTGTCTAGCTTTAACATTATTTTAACCATTTACACAGATCCTTTGAAAGAGTTATTATGTCCTCAGTTTGGTTGTTGGTTACTTTCTTCATTTGAGTTTGAAATAAATGCTTTGCACATTTTCAAGTTTCACATAGATACAGAAAAAAAAACATGGTATAAAGCATTTTAGCCATTTTGTTTATAAGACTTTGATGTACTGCATTTATCTGTGAACCACAAATATGACTAAATAATTAATGGAACAATGCCAGACCTTGTTTTATGCAAAAAAGCCTCTCATAATCCTAAATTTGCATTTAACACTCGGTTTGATAACAGCCTTTTAATCCCAGCAGAGCTCAGAAAGTCTTTACATCAGCTCACAGTGGAGCATCACACATATTTTCTAATGATGAAAACAAACAGTTTCCATGTTATTCCAAACATTAAGACGGATCAACGGGGTGTCAAGAGGCCTCTGAACGCACTGTTGACCGTCTGATACTAAGTAAGGACCTCTGACAGCGACAGGCTTTTAAGTAGGCACACAGAAAGGATGCATGCAATATGACTGGCACTGCAGAGCCATGGTTTTGTTCACTGTCCTATACACATTACTTAATTATGAGATAAGATATATCTGCAGCCTAGTATCTCGGTAACCCAACCAACGTTGATCATGGATCTCACTTTATTTAGCTAGACTGAAAAAGATGTACTGTGTTTTCCCACACTTTTGGAATCTAGCCATTCAGAATTTCCAGAATTTAGGATATCCATCTCTTAGATTTCTACAGACCTCTCATTACTCATTACTCTCCTAAAGTTGTACAAACGCCACCTAGATTTATATTCAACAAGAAAGTAAACCCCTTTACTTATTACCTTGTTAGTTTCTAATAGTCACAACATAACAGTTAGCTGTCCTCTACACAGCCTCACACGTCTTTTCAGTTCTTCCTCTGTTACTGCTACACAACTGGGTGAAACTAATCTCAGCCTGTTTGGCAGTGATTGAGGCATTCCCACCATTATCTGTGGCGAGACACGGCTCAATTCCGGCTTCAGTTTCACATCTGCATGCAGGTACTTGACGGATTGCTTTGTCATGTTTGCTGCTATGGACAGGTGATTCTGAGTGGGACACAGTTTATACTATGGTGATCATTTCACTTTTATGTGATATATATTCCAAATAACCACTTATCAAAGCCTACTGTGTAAAATTGCACTGTTCTGGTCTACCGAGCACTAAAAAGCGCTTTACAACACTTGCCACATTCACCCATTCACACACACATTCATTCATACACTGATGGCAGAGGTTGCTGCAAGGTGCCAGCCTGCTTAGGAGCGATACAGCACTTCCTATCCAAAGCGGTCACAATGACACTAAGCTCACCCATTCACACACGCTCACACACCGACAGCACAGCCATCAGGAGCAATTTGGGTTCAGTTTCCTGCCCACGACCCTCCCGCTCTACCGCCTGAGCCACAGCTGACAACAGTATACTAGTATACATATATATTATATATACTGTATATATACACAAGCAACAACTTCATCAAGAGTGAACGCATGACAGGATGCGACAGGATCAACTTCATCTCCTGTGATCATTCAAATACACAGATATTTAAACAACCAGCAGCTGTTTCACAAAATGGTCTGAGTGAAAGCGGGCAAACCTACATCCATAAGGCTGCTTTTGTTCATATGCACAGTCCTAGGTCTTCCACTGTTCCAGGCCTATACTCTCAATACGTTCTGACTGAGTGAGCCTGCAGTTTGAAAAACAACACACCCTCTACTGAGGTTAACTAAGGATTGTTTTGATTTTAACTTATCTCAAAAAATGTTATATACTTGCTTTTATCTAAAGGGCTTCACCTATTTCCCACATTATGTAGCATTTAAAGGGCACTACAGAAAGATAAAGGTTATTACTGGTATTATAATTATGACTGTGTGTTTGCGGTGGTTTTGTTTTCAATTTAAAGCCAAGCTCTCTGCTTCTAGACGTGTGTTCATACTGTTAAAATGTGTGGTGCTTGATACTGTACCTATGATAACATGTGCCCCCAGTCTGGCCATGTGGCGGACTACCTCATAGCCGATTCCCCTGCCTCCTCCTGTCACTATGGCAACCTTTCCATCTTGTCTGGGCATCACTAGCAGAGGCAGAAGAGGACACACAGATATCAGGAAGAATGTCGTTTGATAAGGGAGCTGCTTCAAGATGGGCCGCTATTTCAAGACATGAGAAGTCCTTGTAGTTAGACCTGTAGATGATCTCAGATGAACTTTATCTAGGTTTTTGAATTCCTATAGTACAGCAATGTTACTTCTCTTACTTAGAGTTTCTGAGTTGTGTTGTTAAAATGGATTAGTGTAACAAGCAGGATGGTTTCGTGTACAGTAAAAAAACAATAACAATAATAATAACAAATATTTCTATATAATATAAACATAGTTTGGTGAAACTTCTACATTGGGTACGAATTGTGCCCACTAGGAAAATGAATTTACATTTCACTGTGATTTTGCCTTATATGATTACATGTGTCAAATAAACTTGATTCATTGATTTGATTTGATTGAAATATTGCCCTCAATAAATAGATAAGCCTAATTCCTTCATTCATTCACACTTCACCAGTGCTCCCTTCAGTCAAAGAAAGTCCATTTATAAAGCCTTTATAGCTGTGCTTCAACTGGACTATATTAGAGTTTACCATGCTTTTTTTGAATATCAAATTTGCATCTCAATTAATAACAATTAATACCAATTAACACCAATTAATACCAATTAGACAAACAATCAGTACCTTCTAATGCATGTCTGACTGTTGGCCTAGCGTTAATTGCATCACCCTCTATCACAACACTAACACTAAACACTGAAATATATAGATATAACTCCTGGAACAGTATCTATTAAGTGAACAGTTAACAAAGTAGTGTATTTCACTGACTGATAGTCGGTTGTAGTAGAGATACGTTCTGTTCTCTTGCGGCACCAGTCCAAACTGCGTTATAAAAAAGTGCAAATTAAAACCCACATCGCTCGGCTACAAATGTAGACGCTTTAAAGAACATCATTTGAGAAGAGGGGGATCCGTTAAGCTCTTCGGTTAAATTCGGCTACCTTAATACACAAGAAACCCACTTTATTTCACTATTTCTCACATGTTTCGACTTTTACACTTCACCATAGCAACGTTAACATAAGTTAGCTAGCTTTGACGTTAACGTAAGACTGCTGCACCACAGTGACAGCTCACACCGAGATGGAAACTGCTCCTTTGTAACGATAACTGCATTAATTAAGTGTCTTCATGTTACTACCAGCGTTAATTACAATGATCCAGTGTTCATGACTCTTAATAAGGTTGCCCCGTTACGGAATGTGACACCTTGGCCGAACTTGAAGATGAACTGACCTGGCAACCCGAGAGGTCTGCTGAACAGCTGAACCAGCAGAACCTTCAAACCGAGCAGATACAGTTTGACAATCGGTAGCAGGTGTGACCAAATGGCAGACAACATCTCTTGCCCGGTGCTGTAACGGAGCGAGCAGCGCGGAGAGGAGGAGCTGCTCCGTAGGGCGGAGGAAAGTGCAGCACTTCCGTCTACGGGACGGGTTCCAATATGAAGTCGTCCATCCTCGCTTCCTTCCTTGTCGTACCTTTCTATAAATATTTGCTAAGAAAGACAGTGGAGAGAGTTATTTTCTATTCAAACTGAAGCCCAGCAGTGAAGTGGTGCTTAAAGAAGTGGGTGTATTCTTAATTTGTGCCCCCTCCTTTTTCCCTTTCTTCAGACCATCCAGCAAAGGACAAACGCCCTATTGCATATTTAGCTCACCCGAAAATGGGCCAGTAGTATTTGCACATTGCCACTTCTGCTGCTTGACTTCAGGGAGTAAGGCTCATCATAATAAATTAAAATTAGCCACAAAAGAGGTGCAGATCAATACTGACTGGTGAGACAATTGCATAAAATGATGCATTTTGATTGAAAGATTCCTTATTCCTTACTCCATCCACTCATAAAAACTGGACAACTGTCAATAGCATGCCTTCACCATCCCAGTTAAACAACTTAATGCTGCACATCAGAGTTGATTTAGAACTGGGTATATACCCAATGCCAACTGAAATTCTCCGTATACCCTGCACTACACCACTGCTAAAGCCTATTTTAAATGTTCTTTTCTTGAGCTTGCCTTCTTGACTAATTGTTCTGACAGCTCACTGACTTGTTGACCTTGAACAAGAAAAAAAAAACAAAAGAAAAAAACATCTCTCACAGCAATCCATCATTTATCTGTAGAGGTGGAATTAGTGTATGATGGAGGGGGACTCGTCGCTGCCGCTTGGCTGCTTGATGTGCCGTATGATCCGTTTCTGTAGATCCAGCATATTGCTCCCTTCAGCTCACTGATATCTTATTAACTGCTGCCAGACACAGGCGGCAGAAGCAACAGAGGCATGACACACTAGTTTGAGGATACACAGGCTTTAAGAACATGTTTCGGGAGCAGTACAGCTCCTGTCTGCAGCTCCCAGATGCAATTTGGCTGACTGGTGTATGTTAGGCTTCCCTCTCCTGGGATCACTTGAGTCCATCACACCAGTCTAGTCTTATTAGAGGCTAGTCATGCTGCTGTGATAATTAGTCAAACAGGACCTCAGCTGTGAAAATCATGACATTTTCTGCCATTTGAGCACAGATTCTTTGATTTAATCAGCACAAAGTTTTCCATTAAAAAAAATATGCAGAAAAAAGGTGTGATTTACAATAATGTGCTACAGGTCACACAAGATTTAATGATTAAAAAATAATTCAATCTACATATATTTTTCATGTGGGGCTACAATGTTTTGATAAGTAAATAACTTAAAATAAAAATGTATAGCACGTAACATAACAGTGCTGATTACAGCTTCAGTAACAGAGTGAAATCATTTTCCACTTCTAGACATGAGCTGCCGACACTTCATGTCACACATGATGACTTCCAATCAGTACTGTGAACAGCTGATAATGAACATCTTGGACGGTTTCACTGGGTTTAAAGAATAAAATGTCAAGAGGACATTTTTTAATAATGTAATAATTCTATCTTCTGAGGCTTACCCCATTTCCCACAGCTAACTTTTGTCACTTCCACCTCAGTCCCCTGACGCTTTGATGAACATGATTCGTAGTTGTTTCAGTGCCGGAGTGATTACATTTTGCCAAGATGCTAAAAGACTTCACACATCACATGATCGAAGTTACTATCTGTATGTAGCTAAATACATTCTGATTGCATGAGCGGCTATATCACATACAAAGAGCAGCCAAATAAAGCCAGACTTCTCTGATGAGAGCATCCTTGTAAATATATGCCTATTGGTTGGGGTTTTACACAATTAATGAAAAAGTCATTCACCCACCTGTTTTTGAACAAGGCATACCCTCCTACAAAAGCTCAGCTGAAAGTGGTTACACGCTCAAAGTAGTTACATGAATGCCCCGATGTGTGTAATTGATGACTGTGCAGCTATCAGGCAGTGATTAAAAGCGCAAAGTTGTCATTCAATCTTTTCATCTTGGATGAATGTTTATTTCAGTCTCTTGGAAATAGCATGAAAGGACACCTGCTGTGCTGAGTCACCTTCCCATAGCAAAATGTTAAAATGCTAATGGCCATCATTAAATCAATTCGACTTGTGTGAGAGTGAACACTGATTAAGGGTAATCACTCAATCTACATCTGGTTGCCGTTTTATATAGATTGACATGTACGAGTAGCTTTGCATTTTGTGGGAGGCCGTTCAGTTTGCATTGAATGATACGCATGATGTGTCTATATAATACCATTATATACTATATTATATATTATACATAATACTATGATCTTTTGCACATTTCTGCACAAATGATACAGCTTCCATTTAAAATAAGTCATACTGTACATATTGTCTATTATTGTCTTTATAATATTTTTTCATATATTATTGTCAATTTTCTGTTTCTATCTGTGTTTCTGGACTTGCAGTACTTGTTTTCATCTTTCTTTATACTTTTCTTGTTCTATGTTTATTGTTACGCACCAATATATGAAGGCAAATTACTTGTATGTGATAACCTACTTGGTAATAAACCTGATTCTGATATTAAACAGAAAAGGCTGTGATACAGACTCAGTACAGTATCAGCACATGTATTCACCGTACTACAGTACAGTTTGGAGATACTTTTACTTTACTTGAATATTTCAATATTTTTACCACATCTACTTCTACTTCATCGATGGCCAGTTATTTCACAGATTCATATTTTAAATTAGAAAAACATAATGCAAATGTAAAGTACAATGCATTGTTACAGACTAACCCAGCAGCTCCCGACCTCTTTGGCTTACAAAAAAAGTGTCTAGTTGGGACCCCTGGTCGTCTTTAAGATTCCTAAGTTGCTAGCAGCTCTACCAGAAAGACATTTCCCTTCTAAACTTCTCAGATGGTCCAAAAAAATCCAACAACAATTATTTTTTGTTTTTTGTTTTTTTAACGATTTGTGTAGCAGTACTCCATGTTCATCTTCATCGTCCTCTTTCCTACCCCATTATTAATCTTGCAACATCTCAGATTTAATGGGAACCACTAAATACAGTGTATAAACTATTTAAAACTAGCTCCACCTTGAATATCAGATACACATTGATCTAACAATGTGATACATAATAATAAATGGTCACATGGGCCATTTTCTTGCGGAATGAGTAGTTTTTAATGCTTTAATTTTGCTGATAATACTTCTGTACTTTAACTTTTAATTAGGGTTTTGAATTGGGGATTATACTGTACTTTGAATCGAGTATTGGGATCAGATTACTGTATACTATCACATTCAACAAAAAAGGAGTTGGATTGAAGTGGAGCTTGAGCAGTTACAGCCACAGTGGCTGGACAGACAAGTAAAAAGACAAACTGTATCTCACAATTCAACAGAAAATCCTGTCACAGGACCGGCCACAACATTTGACTGACAGGTGACTGACACACACCACAGGACTGATCGCTTGACTCAAAAAGAATGTCACAAAATCAGAAGATTTTCAGCCAAATGTAGGAGTTATGGTCTTGTCTCTCCAACACAAATCTGAGCAGACGGCCCACTGCTGTGATGGATTGTGTTTGGCTAGCAGGGCAGCACCAGCTGAATTATCACTGGCACTCAAAGTAGGCCAACCAAAGTCCTTCATTTCAACTAAATTACAATCATCTATGTTAAAGACAGGTCTGGGGCATTCACAATCACTTCTCCTTTTTTCTCTTTGGCAGGGAAATCATTAGTATTAGTTTGTGTCTTGCTCGCTATCCAATAGTTGAGGTCAGGCGAAAGCAGCAGTGCTGACAAGCAGTTGGCCCTAGTTATTAAAGCTGCTTAGAAGGCGGTTAAATGAGCAGCAACATAAAGAGACTGTGTCATCATCACCACTTCTCTGATGGAGGCTGAGCTGTGTGTATTTAAATGTGCACGTGTTGCTATTAATGCAAGCTGAGAGGATGTGTGTGTGTTTGTGTGCATGTGTGAGTGTGAGTGCAGCCTGAGAGGTTGGGGGTCACCGAGGCGAGCTGGCCTGCTATTGTTTAAAGGAAATCGCATCTCACGCATGACTATGGGATGATTATTTGGGATGATGGGACATCAGGGAGACAGTCCTTTACACACATAAACACACACAAATGAAGACGTATGTACGCACACACAATACATGCTGGGAACAGGACATGACAGGAGGGTGTGTGATGTAAATAACATGTGAACAGCATCCAAATAGCTCCAAACAACAGTCACCTAGTCTTATATGACAACCACTGACTGGCTGCAAAGCCCAACTTGTCTTATTTTGTAAATCCAGGCTGACAACAGCTCTACGGGATCTGTGTGTGTGTGTGTGTGTGTGTGTGTGTGTGTGTGTGTGTGTGTGTGATGTGCTGCCTGTTCAAATGTATTCATTATTTCATGTTTCACATATTATTCCTGGTGAGAAGAGAAGGTAGATGATATTGGATATTTTTGGCAGAAAATGCCACTAACAGTTTTCAAATAGTTTTGACACACTGTTCCTTAACACTTCATACCCCACGTTTGTTTTTGTTGCTGATCAGCTGCCACCCACGGGACATGGCAGGTGAAGTGTCATATTGTGAAGAAAGGGGATTTTCCGGGTGTGTCACAAGCAGTTTGGGCTCCAAAGTGCAACAGCTTGTGTGAATTAATGTTGTCTTTTTCTCTCAGTTTGAGCTGCCTATTTCAGAGCTTTTCTCCATCTAAGAGGCAGACAATCAAAGATGGACTCTCTCAGAGCTCAGAGAGTCAGCCAGAGCTGCAGGCTATGCAGTGCCCAGCCCCTAATGAGACAGCACATATGTATTTATATGTAGGAAAGACAAACCCATGGGGAATGCCTTATTTTGAAATCTGAAGCACAGAGGTCTGTATGCACCATTTGAAATAGAGAATATCTGGTGCGTGTAAATAACAGCGTCTTATGTGCATGTGCTGAGCAAACCACTGCGTCCTTATATCACTGTTGATGTACAGTATGTGTGTCAAGTGTTGTCATGTTGTTTGAAAAGGGGAATCAGTAACACCACTGTTTCTGGCAAAAGTAGAAAGTTGTAGTGAGTACACTTGGTCAAGTACTGAACTGAAGTACAATTTTAAGCTAATGACCACTTCTTAGTTTCTTGCAATAGTCGATTATTTTTACTTTGGGATGTATTGGACTTTTTACTTCAGTACATTTATCTGACAACTGTCAACAAGTGTTTTTACTGACAACTTTATAATGCTAATGCATCAGTAATTTAACAATGAGTACTTTTACTCGACACTTAAAGAAAACACCTACCAGCACCTGTAAGCTCACTAATTAACACATATCTTGGTTTATGTGCTGGAATTATTTGTGCTGGGCTAATAAACAATTTCATCATCAAACTCCTTGTAAAAGCGCAAATTCTCGTTCTCACATTTTAGTTTGTGTACGGATTAAACAAAGGAGACAGTGTGTTAATAGACCCTTTTCATGGCTTGTCAACACAGGAAAAGCACAGGTGGAATTAATAACACCCAGCAAGAATATGAGAGAGAGATGTGAGGAAGAGATGCGAGGACAGAGAAGTCAGAGGTACCAAGTGAGAAATCCTTAGTTCCATTCTGTAGCTCTACTGTGCTTCATGCCTTTTGATTAAGACTTGCGTGTAGGATGTACCTGCGTTTTCTTACTCTAAGCTCCTCCAGAAGCCTCCTCTCTCCTTGCTCCACGTCTCTTTGAGGTGCATTTACAGGATTGGAAGATCCTCCATGATGGCGGAGGGGCAACAATTTCCGGGTCAAGGAAGCATAAGTTAGGAAATGAAAAGCACCCTCAAAAGGCTTTATCACAACAACATAGGTTTCCAGCCCAGCCCCAGCTCTCATTGAAGACCGGAAAAAAACACTCAGAAAACAAACACTAACACTTAGACTTTAAGTAAGAGAAAAAATAGAAGAGACCTCAAGAGAGGCAATTCAGAATGAATTCCCCTCTTCCACAGTTGGCCGGATGTGCACTAGGAGCTGTGGGTGAGAAAAGGCAGTGGACTGTATGTGGACAGATTTTGTAATTGTTGCGTCGCCTCAGCTGCAGCCGCCACAGGCTTTCCATGGGGAGAGAAGCCAAAGGCCAGCTTGTAAACATGAAAGTGAAACCTGAGGTTTTTGCATGTGTTTGCAGTGTGCGACTACACACACCATATAACAACATCCTGGATTCACATCCGGTCTGGGAGTTTTGTCTCCATTTTTGACTTACAGGCATTTGTGACAAAGAAAAGTCACAAAATTTCCCATGAGTAATAAATTACACTTTTATTTTTTGGACCAATTAAAAGTAACCAGGCAAGAGTCATACACTACTGTTGTACATGTAATTGCGTTTTGATTGCTTGTTGATCAATTAGAAATAGATTTGCATGAGTTAAGGAAGTGGTAATGCGCTACAAGGTTAAATAGATTTTAGTTTTTTTCTATAGCCATTATAATAGTGAGCAGTTATTTTACCTAATATTACTGTGAACTTCCCACAGCATTACACAATGCATCGATATTAACTTCCTTCCACATGACCACTTGAATACACCATTCCTTGAACTGTAATTGGTCTTTGCTTTCAATTTTCAGCCTAGGAAACTGCACAGCGGCTGAAGAAATGTCAAATATCTCCAAAACATAAATGATATTTGAGGCAAGGAATGGACTATGTAGCAGTTGCAGCATTAAATATGAAGCGTTCCAACACCAATCTGATCAGGCTCAGTTGACTGTCTGTGAATGCTTTTTGGATAAAAAGAGCTTGTAGTTCTTGAGTTCGGGGGATGCATAGATATGTGCATTTCTGTGTGTGTTTGAGAGTATTTTACTGCAAGAAATGGCTGCTATTTTTTTTCTTCTTAGGCTTGTAGATAATTTTATGTGTGGGTAGACACATTGTGTGTGTGTGTGTGTGTGTGTGTGTGTGTGTGTGTGTGTGTGTGTGTGTGTGTGTGTGTGTGTGTGTGTGTGCGTGCGCTCATGTTCATCAAATACATCGTTTCTCCTTACGGTCTTCAGGGAGTGCCTTTCCATTAGTAGATGTAGAATGAGGAGCAGTGGGAGGGATATTTGCTTGCACCAATTAAGTCTGTCATTAACTATGTGCAACACACACACACACACACACACACACACACACACACACACACACACACACACACACACACACACACACACACACAGTATTTAGCACATTTAATTTAACAGTCTGTGTTTTAGTGTGTGTGCCTCCTCTGTCTGAAACCTGTTGTCAGACAGACTCTTGCGTCTTTTGCTCGCTCACTTTCTGTCTCCCACTGCAGGGCTATGTGCACAGGGAGAGACTTTGCAGCGGTGTGTTGTGTGTGTGTGTGTTTTGCTTCCTTGACTTCAAGCCCTTCACCTACCCTTACATTTAACCCGACAACAACAATGCCTCAGCTCAGGCATGCAGTCGCATAGACACACACACACACACACACACACACACACCACACTACCACATTTTGTTTGTGGTGTACAATTTCTTTAAAAGAAAATTAAATCAGATATCACTCGTCTGAATTGGATGCCGCCTCCGATTATTTGTGGTAGCATTTAATACAAAGTACTGTCTCCACTAATATTACCTTCATCCAACACACACATTAGATGAGGGCTGGACCAGTGTGGGTTATTGGGTGGCAAAAAACACTTTTGCCTAAATTTACATATTTAAATGAGACCATTTTCAAATTTAATTAATTAACACTCTGTATTCTTCCCCTGTGAATTTCATTCTAGTGAGGATCGAAAAGCCTCTGAACCAGCATTAAGACCACTATGGGACGATAAAGGTCTCTATTCATACAGCGGTTAATAAGGAGAAGAACATACCCGCACGAAAGATGATTAATAACTCTCATTATAATTCATACATGTTACCGTTTTCCCATAGGAAACATGAGCAGATGATAAATATATAATCAAACACCCTGTGTCACATCTGGTTCATGAGAAGTGGTTGATAAAGACAGGACAACATCTGAAGACAACAGCAAGCTTCACTGTATTGTTCTAGATTCAAGTCCTGGTTTCCTCATGTTTACCCATATTGATCGAACTGTCCACCTGGCCAGAGGGATGGCAGATGTGATTCATGTCTAACGTGGTGTTTCCCTCACAGTCTGCGCTGAAATGCTAATAATGTGAGCTGTTTGGGCTGGAGGGAGTCCATTACGCTGACGGTATCACATCTTTGTCCGTTAGGGGTCAAACACTGGGGAATGTAGGGACTTGGAAGAAGAAAACGGAAGGAAGAGCGAAAGGGGCAGCCGCTTGCACGCATATTCTGGGAAAAGTGCGTGCGTGTTTTGGATGTGTGTGTGTGTGTATTGAAGCTCGGACACAGCAGACACGTGTCACCTCAGCTTCACTGCCGTCAAGCTAAACTGACATAAACAGCCCCAGGCGGCCCTATCAGAGATGGACTTTACATAACGGCTGAGTCACTCACAATCTATTTTTATGGCTTTGAGGTGTGTGTGTGTGTGTGTGTGTGTGTGTGTGTGTGTGTGTGTGTGTGTGTGTGTGTGTGTGTTGCAGTGCTTCTATCTTTCTGAGAGCCAATTTGAGTTTTAGACCTTCAGAATGAGGACATATTTGTGACGTCAGGTCGTCCTGGCCAGGCACTGCTTGAAGGCTCAGGCTTGGTTTTCAGGTTAAGGTTAGATAGGGATTAGGTTAAGGGAGGATAAGGATGTAGCGCTTTTTTAAGTATGTTTTGGGGTAATTGTGCGCCTTTATGACAGCGTAGGGAGAGCTGATAGGAGAGGAGAGGTGAGAGACAAGGGGGCTGAGGTGCAACAGGCATGTAGTGTTATTGGTAGTGAATGAATAACGGGGCATAAATCCACAAACAAGCGTGCGCACCAGAGAAAAAAACAACAACTGGGTGCTCAACCTCAAAAATATGAGTATTGAATTAGAAAAAGGTGGCACACTTACAATGCAGTTTGTCCGCCCAGAAGGCAGTCTTTACATTCATCTGTCTTTACTTTCCACTTGTTGAGGTGAGTAGAGTCTAAGGATTTTTGAGGTTGATACCATTATTCATATTTTAGAGTTAAACTGATTTACATTTACACACTGCAGAAACAAACACTTTTAATTTTTTATCCCTTAAATTAATTATCAAGGAATTATGACCTAGATATGTACTGAGCAGGACATTGTTCAGTTGCTCTCTTGTGGACAAACTCTGTGATGGCGACACTGTTTCTGAACAAATCTGCTGCCGAGCAAGCACTGAGGAATACCTCCACTGTGGTTGAACAATCTGAATGTGTTATATTAATAACAGAAAATATTTATATATTTTAATCTGCTTCTGGATATACATTAGAATACAAACAGGGACAACCAACCATGGGATACGTGCCCCAGTGCAGTTCATGTGAAGTTTGAAATACTAAACAAATGCCTTATATCACAATGTTAAGAAAGCCTTTATAAAATTCCTGGATATGTTCCAAATACTAGTCACTTATTCCCTGGCCCATCGCCTAAGTGTCTGTAAGACTTCATTACAGCCAGAACACGTTTTTGAGATATCCTGCTAACTAACAGACTGGATCAAAGAACCTCAAGGGAATAATTAACAGATTTCAATATGTATAAATGTAAATTCAATGAATTAAATACAATTCACTTCAATGACCACACAGCTGTGAGGTTAGGATTAGGGTCTAGGACAGCGGTAACTTTTACTATCAGATTTATAGCCAAAAAATTCAAATAAAAAGACTTTAGAGACTAGTGGGTGAGTAGCTACCACTATTGAGGTTTGGCAAATTACCGAGTAAAAGGTTGACTAAACGTTAAAACATCTGGCATGTAATGGCTGCACATTTTTATAGTTGGAGAATGTAAGAATCGCTGTAGGCCTAAAACCTGATATATGAAAATGTTAAAACATAACCGTCGTTCATTTCCATATAATGTTTTTTTTTTAAGCCACAGGGAGCCAATGGATAGGAGCTAAAGAGCCGCAGATTGCCTACCCCTGGTCTAGGAGAATGAATGTAGTCACTAGAATTCCTTTGAAATACACACACCACAAAAACTACACACAAAAAAAAAAATCAAAAAGAATATTAATAATGTAACTTCAGTTCAAGTCCATTTACTATTGATTTTACTTAAAGAGCAGATTGTTCAATAGTCAAATCAAGTATGCTGTAATAGTTGTAATAGTATTGTAACTGTCTAAAAAAAAAAGATAATAGTTATGGTTCTAAAATCCTAAATTACCCATTATGTTATCCAAATCATGTAAAGGAGAGAGGAAGGAGTTAAAAATACAATCTTGAACAATATTAAATAAACAAGTGTATTTGAGCTTTATTATTCTTGGTGTATCTTTTAGGGAACTGCAACCTACTGGGAGTCCAATGAATATTGTTTAACTATTGTTTAACACTGTTTAATCAGCACATGTTACATACAGTACAGCGATAATCCTTTAGACCAATAAGCCATGTTCAAGTCCCTGTACTGTTAAGTATCCATGATTTATCCATTACTGAAGTGTCTTTGAACAGGACGCTGACTCTTGCTCCAGTGGTACTAGTCTGTTGTTAAACCTGACCTCTGACCTCCAAGAAAGAAAAGATTTTACGGATATCCAGAAACTATATTGTTATGTATTAACAGTCTTTTTTGTTTGTTTGTTTTTGTATTATCGATAAATAGGATGTGATATTTTAATAAACTTGGTGACTAGAAGTTGTATATTCTTGCGTAAAGATCGAGGTCTACAACATTTGTAACTGAATTGATCAACACTATGCTAAATAGTATTTGAAGCTGTTCAACACTTGAAGGACAAATATTGAAAATGTAAATATACTTAAATTATTCACAGCGAATGCCAAACAATAGTGTTATTAAATGTGTTTCTTTTACCATCAGTTGTGGATGCAGCTTCTGCTCTGTGACCTTAAACGCCACAGCTCAGCAACCCAAATAGAAAATCCTGACCTTTACAGTCGCATTTATAGTTCAGTGATGGGGAAACTTCTCTTATTATTTCTATACAAAGGCAGTATTGTATAGGACTGTGGAATGTATCAGCATGGGGGGGTGTAGCTTCTCTGTGCACTATAAATTATTTGTGAGTATGCATGGCTGATGGAAACACACACTTTGTCATATATAGTTTATAAATATTCTGAGGCCAGAATACGTTAACAAACCCAACCTAAAGCTTCAATATTTTATCTTTTCTATCCCCAAATGTTTTATGACAAGAGACCCTTCTGTCAGTGCCTGTCTGCCTCCCATATAGCATCACAACTGCTGTTACTAACTTGTGTTTGTGGGATAAATTACCTGTATCACACACGAGTTATGATAAAAACAAAAAGAAGATAAAGTGAAAACCAGAAGACATGCTTGGAAAAGAATATGGTAAAATCCTCATTTTGAAACAGTCCTTGATGTGTGTAATTGTTTTTGTTTTTTTCACACCCTTCATATACCATTACACCATTGTTAGTACACTGCATTACTGCAGTTTACACATGTATTTAATGAAGGAAAACATTTTCAATAAACTTGAGTGAATTTCAGTCATGCTCAATAGCACACACACACACACACACACACACACACACACACACACACACACACACACACACACACACACACACACCTGTCTCCCATGCTGAGTCCCACTGAGCCTTCCCTGCTCCACTTTTTTTTTTTCATCTGTCATTCTGGAGCATGTCAGTGTTTAACCCCCTCCCACGCTGGCACACACACACACACGCGCACACACTCACAGTCATTCTTCTTTAACAAACTGCACAAACATACACAGCCACTCACCTCTTTTTCCCTTCTTTCCACCTTAACATACACACACACACACACACACACACACATACACTTGCACACACACACAGACAATCCAGGGCACTGGTTTAAACAGACAGACACCAACAGTTGAAGCAGTTGTAATATACCTTTTTAGCTCTCTCTATCTCTCTCTGTCTTTCTCCCTCTCTCTCTCTCTCTCTCTTTTTATGTCATTACTGGGGCTGATAGAGTCTGATCTGTCATTTAGTGTCTGTGCGTGTGTGTGTGTGTGTGTGTGTGTGTGTGCGTGTGTGTGTTGAGGGGTGACACATGCTATTTGCACATATCTACTCACGGCTGACAGGAATCATTTTGTAGTCCGGTCAAAGAGGGCATCTACCAACCAGACTCCCTCCTTTTCTCTGCGGGAGAGTACACACAACAGTTTAGGAGGCTGCGGGGTTCCTTCCTCATGGCTGCATCCAGCATTTAGGCTTCTTATGGATTTTTAAATACTAGAGTGTGGAACCCATTGCTCAAAATAAGAAGGTTTTAATTTTTTAATCTTAAACTTGCACTTATCTCGCAAAGTGGGGGAGATGCTTAGTTGTTTAAATCCTCTGGTATTTACAGGCAAAAAAAGTGATGTAGCGTTTTATAAAAGGGTGGCTAAACTACAGTGCGAGCTGAAGTCAGTGATTACCAATCATTTATATTTTATCAGGGAGTGTGTCCTGCTTTTCCCCTGTTAAAAGGCGATCCTTGTGTTACATCAAGATGTGTAATGTAAATTTATATCATAAAGATTTACAGGAAACAAAAAATATGAGTAAACTCCTTTCTGCAAATGAAAAACTGTGTTTTGGTTTGAATCCCTATCACTGTATTCCTGCTTAAATGTCCTAAAAACCCTTAAAAGGCAACATGTCCTTGGCGTGTCCTTCACATTATCCACTTAAACTTGCCAACAGTGTGTTAATTCTTCTGGTTCGAGGGTTGCTGGAGATGAAAACAAAATGCTTTGGACCAAGATGAAAAATGGCAATCATACCTCACATGTTTAATAGCTTTGTGGGCCATGTGACAGCATGTAGAGATTGGCGGCCAACGTGCCTGCAATATTGAGAAGTCCTTCGTTAAGCGTGGCCAATAGATGCTCCGCGCGCGCGTGTGTGTGTGTGCGTGTGTGTGTGTGTGTGTGTGTAAAAAGTAAATATAAGAGCATCCTTCTAAACTAAGATTGGACATAGCATGTTGAACAAGCTCAGTGATGTCAAGGGGAATATAAACGTGCAATGCGTAAAAGCATTAGTGGGGTATTCATGATAAGGAGTCCAAAACATGGCACAAGGCAGATTAGGAATAAGACGCAAAGGAGCCAATAGAGATAATCCTGTTATCTCGTTGGATGTAAAATGCCAATGTGGAAGCATCCTCGGAGAGCAAGATGAACTGAACATGAACTAATGCTGCAGATATACGGGAGGAGGATGAAGGGGGACAAAAACAATATTGGCAACCTGGTGTAAACACTGTTGTTCTTGACCTTAAGGGACACCCACGCCGTTTACCGCAATGTCACCGGAGGTCCTCGTTCTCTATTAGAGCCCACACACGCGCGCCCGCACCGTCTTCCGTTTGACACCAGTTCGATATCCTTCCTGATGACATTGTATCACCTTTGAGGATTCACTGTCAGTAACAGCACCGGGTCTGTGATACATAAGCCAGCATTGATAGATGATCGCTGTCAAGTTGGACAGAAAGGAATTTGGGGCTCTGCTCATTCAGGGGTTTGGGATACCGGGTGCCGGTGGAGAGGCACTTCGGCCATCACCTTCCAACCAGAGCGCATTTAACATTACGCACGACGGGAATGCACGAGTGTACACACACACAGAGAAAGAAAGATAGAGAGAGAGAGAGAGAGACACACACACACACACACACACACACACACACACACACGCACAGAGAGAGAGAGAGAGATAACCTACAAACACGCATACACAACAAGAAAGACGAGACAAAAAGGAAGACATCAGACTTACGGGATGACCCTGGGCTCTGCGGGCTCCTCTGTGCGCCCCATTGTGAAATTCCCGTTATTCCCGTTTTAACGGAATCCTCAAATGCCGTGATCGCAGTCCACGTCTCTGCAAATGTACCAAAGGATCACATAGAGGATGAGGAGTATGGCGAAGATGAAGAGTGCAACTAGGATGGCCTTGGTCACCGGAGAGATGAGCGACTGCATGTCAGGAGCAGAGCCGGGCAGAGCGGCGTGGGGCTCCGCGTCCGTCCGTCCTCAGTCTGCTATCTCTCTCGCTCTCCACCTCTCCTCTCCGCCGCTCCGGTAGCAACTGTTGAGGACGGAGCCCGGGGCTTTGGCGTGCGCGGACACACACATCAAGAGCCTGGCGCACATGCACACGCACTCCGAGACGCGAATTTATACCGGCGATCCAGGCGCGCAACGCGTGGGGGACTTCCCTTGCTAGACGCGGCGCAGGAGTAGCCTGTCTGTCCCCAGATCCACTCTCTCCGGCTGCCTGTCGCACATCAGAGGAGACAGAGACAGGAGTGATAACAGCCGCGGTTCGTTCAAAGAAGGTTGCACTAATAAAAAAAAATTCAGCAGGTAGAGGTTTAAATTAAGTCCAGCAGAGACGTTTCTAGACACAGAATGGAGAAGTCCTAAGTTGCGCGCCGAGCTGCTGTACTTGTAGGCAAACAGGTTGATTAGTATTCCTCACAGCAGAGTGTGGTGTGTGTGTCTGTGTGTGTGTGTGAGAGAGAGAGAGAGAGAGAGAGAGAGAGAGTGTGTGTGTGTGTGTGTGTGTGAGATGGCTCAGCATGACAGGCTATCATCTTATCACGACCCTCAACATCACTTAAGCTGTCAGTCGAAGGATTAATAGGTGAATACAGATGGTTATTGCATTAAACCCGTTTCCACTTAATCCGCCCTTTACTGCTATTTTACATTATTCTTATAGGGTTGGTACTTATAGCTACTGTTGCCTTAACGCACCCTTTCATAAAAGAACTAATCCCATAATAATCCCATAATGAAAGGGAAGGTGGTCTAAAAATGGCATGGAAAACTATTATTAAGTCACAGTAATGCAGATTTTCAAGCAGCAGATAACTGAAAAGGCTGTTCAGAGTTTTGTTTTATTTTAAGGAATATATTATACCAAACATACAACAGCACTTGTGTAATTTACACGGTCATTACTACCCAGCAAAATAAGGAAAATCAGCGTTGTTTATAGTTTTATAGCCTCTTCATCCGGAAATACACCTCATTACATGTAAAGACATGACTGCATGAAACTGTTTTTTCATGTAGCCTCTAACCCACTAATAGGATCGTGCTTGATTTCCGCCTCGATTCAATCAGATGGCCACAAATCATATTTAGCCAGTGTGCAAGTTATTAATAGAATGCATTATCCGTACATTTAACCATACATATTTTTGAGCGACTAATTAAAAAAATATAAAAAAGCTGACTGATGACAACTATTAAGGCATTATTATTATTATTATTATTATTATTATTATTATTATTATTAGTATTAGTATTAGTATTATTAATATTAAAGATCATTCATTAGAAGTAGGTCGCCACACTGAAGCGCACGGCTCCTCACCAACCAATGACAACCACTAGATGGCGACAAATAGAAATGTTCCTGCCTCCCATGAAACGTGATGGTGTGTTTGATTATTCCGCACACCATCAGGACTCTGTAGTCTTGCATAACAATCATGATAGCTATACGGGTTTAAGACGCATAGCAGGTAAGAGAAAACTATGCAGCTTTTCACGGTTGACATATCACCTGTGCGCCGCTGAGACGGTTGTTATTGTTTGTGTTAGGGAGCGAGCGTGTGCTTTACTAGCAGGCAATAACACAGGGGGCCTATTGGAGGAGGCTTGAGGCGCTAAGCCCTTGCTGACAAGTTTGGGGCAAATGTGCAAACGAAAGTGGGGTTTTAATGCCACGTGTGTCGCTTGTTGTGAGCTCAGAGTTTTATTGTTGGACGCTGCGTGTGAGCAGACCTGTCTACAGAACCACGAGGATGCGGTTTCATCCTTTTATTGTGACAGCAGCAGAGAGACGGACGAATGTTTGCAGCAACTTGCTAGCGGCTAAGCTACCTAGCTTCCAGACAGGCCGTAGACCTACACGTCAAGTGGGAGTAAGTGAAAGAGAACTTCCGGTCGCTGCTGCCAGAGTAAAACATTTCAGTAAATTCATTCGAGATAATGCCGCTGAGGATGGTTAGTAGTGAAGACCACGCGTATGTTTAGTCGATACGGGTTGTTTAGGGCAGTTATACTCACAAACACACGTTAATGTGGACAGTTTCTCGCACTAGTTGACGGCGTGTTGGATTTTAAAACCCGTGAACGAGCTTTATTTTGAAGGCGCGGTCGCACTCTCTCTCTCCCTGCCCGCCTTCAGCAACGGTCGTAAATGTGACGCGAACATGGATGTGACAACCGCGGCTAGCTAGCTGGCTAGCAAGAGACTTTTAACCCACTTAACCTAAGTGACACAGTGAGTGTGTTTACATGTGGGGCTGAGTGGTTGTTGTTGTTGTGTTTCTAAACTGTGACAGCTACTTACCTTGCGTTGCTGCCTGCTGGGTCAGTGTATACCAGAACAGTGTTACCAAACGGCCCACTGGTGCTACGTTAAGCTAGCGATGCCGTTTTGAGATCAAGTGATTTGCGAGTTTACTAAATTTTGTCTTGTCGAAGAGCAAACGCGACATCAGTGTAGTGTTGCAGTAGAAAGAAAACGTGTAGCTGGTTTTCTTACTGCACTTTCGGTTGCGTTTGTGTGTTGTTGTCAGCGTACACTGCCGTCTTTGAGGGGAAATATTATAAATAAAACAAGCTTGCCTGACTTAACGTTACATTAAGTTAAGTTACATAAACAGACTTCAATGTTTCGGGTTAAAAGCACATTTCTTTAAATTGATTTTCAACCTTCTGAGTGGTGCCACAGTGCCTGCTATCACTTTACACTGTATAGCACATTTTGTGAGATAAGATTACAGAAACAACAGCTGACCCAGTTACAAAAAGTTGACACTTTACTGAGAAGAGGCATTGTTTGTGCAGTAGCGTTAGATGTGGAAGTCTTTACAACTTTTTTTGTAAGATTACAAGCCATATTCTTATTGATTGCAGTTTCCCAGCTTGGGATCAATAAAGTATATCTATCTATCCAAGAGCTAGTACTGTATGTGCAATTTGTGAGTTACTGAACGGGAATACGTGTATTTATATTTTAACAGTATGAGTATCTTAAAGACAACTTTCATGGGGTTGGTTGGGGGGGTGCACGTCAACTAGAGTAGAGCTAGTGTTGTTGACTTGCTCCTGCCGGGGTTCATTACCAACGTGGGTACCTGTGCCTTTAGGTTTTGTGATGCCAGGAATTAAAAAGTGACCTTTGCACATTAAAGTAATCAGTAACCATCACAATTTGCAGTGTGCTTATCATCTTAGTTGCATCTTTGACTGCTCCATCTTTGTTATCTTTACAACAAGAGACACAGCGGAAATACTTATTTTGACTTTCGTTATGCCTTGATGTTTTTATTGCGTGTGATTCCACATCCACCTTCTCATGTCAAACTAAAACATTTCAGCGTGCCGACATTGTCCAGTCATCTCTCTATTTCTGTCTTTTCACAGACTCAAGAACTACTCTATGTAAGATGAACACTGAGGACAAGCTGGAGGGTATGCTGCTGAAGTGCAGCAGTGGAGGAATAGATGGAGGAGGGAGGGTCGGGCTGGTCAGCGGAGGTGGACTGGTGGTGATGACTCTTGGGGAACGCTCGCTGGCAAACCACCCTCTGCTGGCCGAGGACGATGACGACGAAGACGAAGATGAGGACTTGACTGGGAGCTCGCTGGTTACACATGACCTGGTCCCTCCGGAGCAGCTGATGATGCAGGAGGAGATGACAAAGAATGGTGGAGGAGGAGGAGGAGGAGGAGAAGAGGAGGGAGGAGGCGAGGTGGGAGTGCATTTCCCCCTAAAACTCACCAATAAGTTTCCCTGCTTGCTTCATATGCCAGTGAGTTCATGCTGGTTAAGAAAGGAGTCCATGTATAGATAAGATTATATGTGTGGATACTGTATGTACGGTCTCCATGCCCTCATAGTGAGTTTCCTTTCATGTCATCTCATGCAAGGACATCAGTTCTTGCAGCACTGAAGATTTACAGAGGTATTGACACATATATGAAAACCACCCTTGGCCCACTTAACTACTGTTGATACTCATGAGCTGGCTTAGTGCCGGTTTGCAACACAATGCCAAAGTTTTACGTAAAAAAGTGGTCTGAAATGGAATACTGTATTTAACATTGTAGTTAAGGAACGTGATATAAAGTGTATGACATAAATATTAGAAGTAGAAAGCCCCACAGAACATCATTAAATATAACATTCTTAAACAATGAGGATAATATGTTGTAGTAAGGGATCGCCTCACTCACACTTGTGTACCTGGTTCGCACTCAGAATACAAAAGGAGGAGGAGCTTTCACAGTGAGAAAGGCAGTAGCTGAAATGATTGTGCTTTTAAGTCTTTTGCATTACAAAAGAATAAAGACACAGCATGTGTGAATTTAAGAGACAACCTCTTACTCTGAGTGTAAACATCAAGGATAACCTGAACTGATCCACAGAATCAGGCTTAAAGTCCTGTTTATTACAACTTGGATCTAATTTCTATAGTTTCTGCCTGTAAGAAAAACTTTGTACTCACCAAGTTATTTTCCTAATTCTTAGAATGTGGCAGCATAATTTAAAATATGTCAGATGTGAGATCTGGAGATGCTCCTGGAAGACTTTCTAGGGCCTGAGGTTTTTCTCTGATGTATTTTGCCTTCAGCAGGGGGTCATCCTCAGAGGATGCTTGAACCACATCAACTGGCTTCTTAGAATGTGGGGAAGCAGCTGCTTCATGGTGAGGTCCCCTCACATTGGTAGATTATCCTCTGCTTGCCCTATTGCACCTGTCTGACCCGGATAAGCTGCTGGATGTGTGGGTGGGCTTTAAAGTAGGTCATGTGCCTTGTTAAATGTCTTGCCTATCTATGGTCCTACTTTTACAGTTGAGCATCAAGCAGGAACTGAAGCAGTCTGAGCCATCGGCCCAGATAAAGAAGGACAAAAAAGGAGTTAAGGACCTGATGGTGTGTCCCAAGAAGAAAAAAAGGAAGCAGCGTTCACCAGCAAAGGTGCAAGTCAGTTTTATTTTGGAAATCAAATTTCTATTGCTTGTGTGTGAGAATTTTCCACAGTGACGGCTGGAGGAGTAGAATAACAATAGTATTTGTCTTTGTTCCCTTTGCTGTTGTAGATTCTCAGCATCAATGATGATGGATCATTGGGTATACAAAACCCCAAGTGTCACGTCTGTGTGCACTGTAATGCTGCATTCAGAACCAACTACCATCTACAGAGGCATGTCTTCATTCACACTGGTAGGAATTACTCAGTCATGTTTGAAAATGCTATTGTATTTATAATAATTGCTTTGAAATTAGATGTTGACAGTGGATGCTGGTTGTTATTTATGTAATAGTGTTTATGTGTATTATTCAAACTCCAGGTGAGAAGCCATTTCAGTGCAGCCAGTGCGATATGCGCTTCATTCAGAAATATCTTCTCCAGAGACACGAGAAAATCCACACTGGTGAGTGAAGAATGAACAGCAGTCAGCATGCAGTTGGATTTTATTTGTCGTTTTAATTTCACGTGAGTCAGCTTGTCTTTTTCTTTTTTCTTTTTCTCGTGTTTTTCTTTAGGTGAAAAGCCTTTTCGTTGTGATGAGTGTGGGATGAGGTTCATCCAGAAGTACCACATGGAGAGACACAAAAGGACTCACAGTGGAGAGAAGCCCTACCAATGTGACTACTGTCACCAGGTAAGCTCTGTTTTTGTTTGCTTGTCTGCTAGCTTGTTAATAGTGCATCTGCAAGCAGTGAGACAATAGACCTTTGTCATAGCAGCCACTTTGACATCAAATAGTAATAACTTTATTTGTATAGCACTGTTTAAAAAACAATGTTTACAAAAGTGCTTTACATACACACAAAAACAGACAAACAAATTTTCCCCCAGGGATCAACAAAGTATTTCTGATTCTGATACTAAATCTTACTCTTAGCTAGTGTTGTTTTTGGCAGCCTGTCTTAATTTTAGTTTTAGTCTAGTCTTTGTGTCAAACTGTCATTTTAGTTTTTATTAGTTTTAGTCACGTTTATACTCTTTTTAGTCTAGTCAAGTTTCAGTCGACTAAAAGTCTGAGCATTTTAGACTTATTTCAGTCAGAATTATCCAAGACTATTTCCGTCTAGTTTTAGTCAATGAAAATTGTATTTTAGTCTCTTTTTAGAAATGCAATTCTATTTAACCCAGTTAATATAGTACAAGTACCTAGTATAGTATAGACATTTTAATTTAATTATAAAATTTTTTTTTAAAAAAAAAAAATTTAAATAAAATAAATAAAAAATCAAAAAACAAACCAGTTACGGTCTCGTTTCCGTCACGTGATAAAGGTTCGTTGACCGTTTTTTGTGTGGGCGGGGTGGGGGTCTTATATATATAATTTTTTTTTTTTTTTTTTTTTTTTTTTTTTTTTTTAAAAAAAAAAAAAATATTTTTTTTTTTTTTTTTTTTTTTTTTAAAAATTTTTTTTTTTTTTTTTTTTTTTTAAAATTATTTTTTTTTTTTTTTTTTTTTTTTTTTTTTTTATATCACCCCTTTTTTTTTTGGCTTCGTTTTTTTTTCCGTCTGGTGATAATGGGTTGTTGACGACGATATTTAGTCATAATTTTCGTTGACGAAAGCAACACTACTCTTAGCCAGTGTATATGTGCTAAAACTTTGGGTATTACGGTCTCTATGTAGGGTAATCGCAGGTGGTACCAACAATACTAATTAAGGTTCCGTCCCGTTTAGTGTAGTCACAGTTTTTCCTTGAGCCAACACGCAACACAATAGCAGCACCTTGGCTCTGTTTGATCTGAATGGAACGTTACCCTAATTACTACCATTGGTAACACCTGTGTTTAGCCTACTATTTTCATGTCAAAATGGCTCCTGTGAAAAGGTCTTTTGAATATAGTGGAAAAACAGGTATTTAGAAGTGGTGCTCATATTAGTGGTCTTTATATGTGTCAGGATGTAAACACAGAACATACAGAGTGAACGGATGAAAATACTAGCCAAAGCCAGTGTGTAAATAAGTACAGTAGAATAAATGTATTTTGTCCTCTATCCACAGTACTTCTCCAGAACAGACCGGGTTTTGAAGCACAGACGAATGTGTCATGAGAACAGAGAGAGAAAGGCCAACAAGGCAGCTGGTAAAGTTGGGCCTTTGCGCGAAGCAGATTCTTTAGGCCTCCCCTTTCTCGCCAAAGAGTGCTCGCTGCCCAAGAAAAAGCGCCAAAAGTGTGCAGATAAGAGTTCAGGCGCTTCCACTGCTCCCCAGACAGAAGGGCACACTGTCGCTGTCGTAGAAACGGAGGAGAAGGACGAGCAGAGACAGAATAAAATTGACGGTCTACCTCTCTATGCTGTGTCCTCCAAAGTAAAACACGAGTATGTGATTGCAGGCTACTCTGTGGAACTTCCTGAAGAAACGGGTAGCCAACACCAAGAGGGAGAAGTGTCAACAGAAGACACAACTCCTCCAAAACTAGTTCTGAAGAAAGTCCCCAAGAGGAGTCTTAAACAGTCCAATGAGCAGCCTCCCCCCTGCCTGTCCACTTTGTCTTCCTTTGAGGAAAATACTAAGGTCACACAGTACACCTTTGAAATCGTGGACAAGCAAGGCCTTTTAGACGTAGAAAGCAACACTGAACTCGAGTCAGTTGAAACTCTTCAAGGAGGACCAGCAAAGCCAGCAGCCAGCAGCACAAACTACGACGACGCCATGCAGTTTCTCAAGAAGAAGCGTTATCTTCAGGCAGCAATGGCCAACAACACTCGGGATTACAACCTGAACACGAGCAGCATTTCTTCTCAGCCGCCTGTTACACAAACTGTGGTGTCAACTGTCATCGACGAGACTGTCCCCGCCACCATCCTAGAGCCCCAGCCCATCAACGCGGAAATTAAAGCGTCACATGACAAGAATGTGCTGCCAGACGAGGTTCTTCAGACACTGTTGGATCACTACTCCAACAAAGCCAACGGGCAATCAGACATTTCCTTCAGTGTGGCTGACACAGAGGTGACGTCAAGCATATCTATTAATTCCTCTGATGTTTCAGACAGCAGCCCGGTGGAGAGTATGGGAGCCTCTAGTGCCCAGGCTCAGCCAGCTACTGAGAAGGTCAGCCTCTTGCAAGAGTACTCCAAGTTTCTCCAGCAAGCACTGGAGAGGACCAGCCAGAACGACAGCTACCTGACCAGTCAAAGCCTCAGCTTGGTCTCCGAAAACCCCACCTTAGCTGGACAACCTCTGTTCTCCACCGAGAAACAGTTTCCTTCCCCCAGCAGGTTCAAATCAGGGATGAGCTCTCCGCTAAGGTCCACTTTAGAGAAACCTCACTTTGGATTACTGGTCGGGGACTCCCAGCACTCATTTTCATTTTCAGGTGATGAGACCACCCCTCCCTCCGCAGTGTCCCCAGCTGAGGAGGACTTTCTGGAGCAGGTCTCGCCCTCCAAAAAGACAGACTCTTCACAAGGCATACTGCAGACTTTTCAGATAAGCTCCTTCGATCAGAACTTCAAATCTCATTTCCAGGCATCGAGATCTGGATCCTCGTCACAGTTTACTGTTGCCAATGGACAATTAAGTCTCCGAGGACACAGCACAGACTTCTCAGAGTTCCCTTTAGTCAGAGTCACTGAGACCAGGTCTCAATTGAACTCCTCCCCTGATGTTTCATCCAGTGAAACCTTTGGCTGAAGGAGTCTGGGGGAGGGTGTATTCATTTCTGTTTATAATTTCAGCAGCACTTTATCTCATGTCTCCTGTTTTGCCAAAACAAGTCCCATTGCAACTATGTGCTCTTTCTCAAAACATTTTGTTTAAAAAAACATACTAATGTTTTGGGGTTTTTTTTCTGTTTTTTTTTATTTTTTAAGTGCAACCTCATAGAACGGGAATACTGAAAACGTATCAATCATAATTAGCATTTCCCCTTTAAAAAAAAAAACAAACTGTATTTGTTATTAGTATATTTCTTGCTCTAGAATGTACATTTGAGAGATTAAGCGACCAAAGTGTAATGCAAGAGAGAGTGAAATATTCTTTCATACCTTTGCCGTAAAGTTTATGTTTTGTCAATCAACACTCGCTCTCGCTGCTTAAAGCAACATTTCCACTTATTAAAATATAGGCCCCTATTTATTTATATATATATATATATATATATAAAATATATGCCTTTTTGCTCTTACTGCATCTACCTCCCCTCGCTGTCTATCTGGTTAAATTAAAGTTCACTCCTTTTTATTCCAGCTGAAAACGACACCATGATTAGGTCATAATTGATTCTTCACTTTATGTTGAAGTCACTTTACTGTCACCTGAAATGGGTGTTTCTACATGATCTGTGTAATGAATGCTACAGGAAAGATTGAACCGATTGTGTTTTTCTGATATGGAATCTAGTTTATTTTCCATTGACAGATTGGGCCTAATTTGGTTGGTGAAAAAAAAAAAAAAAAAAAGAAATTCTAATTTATAAATTGTATTACATTGTGTGGAATAATGTATTCCCTTTGAATCTCTTGGCACTGTTTTTGTACAAATGTGACTCTAGTGCATGGTAGGCTGTGTAATAAAAAGGCTGGGCTCTATTAGATTTAAAGTTTTAATAGTCCCCCCCCCCCCAAAAAAAAAAGATTTGGGTATCAAATAGCTGCACGCATGTAATGGTTGCAGGATAATTCTTATTCTCCTTCAGAGGTATTGGTGAGTTGTAGTGAAATTACTTAAGAAGATTGTGCTTCATTTCTGCACAATTTGCACATTTTCACTACAGGGAATGTAGTATGTACTTTCACAGTGGAGGAATTGCATAATACCTTCACTTAAAAAGGCAACTTTTTGTCAAATCAGATTTCTGAGACTGACCCTCGCGTAAGATTTAGTTCATGTGAAACTACAGATAATGCTCTTGGCTTTCGTCACTTATGATGTAGCTCCTGTAGCTGCAGTTTTACAGTACTCTGATTGTTCTTCTTGGAAGATGCACAGGTTTTGGGGAAACAACAATGTGATTAGACCCCCTTGTATTGATTGAAAGTCATAGTTTGATTAAGGCTATATTATGAAAGATAGTACATGTGGAAATGAGGTGCTTGGTTTTCCAGTTTTATTAGTTTTGCATCTGTGCCTTTTTCTTTTTTCTTTTACTCATTCCTGTATATGTATATGTATTTCTTTTTTCTCAGTCAGCGCTCTAAGGCTACTAATTCCACTTGCACAATAATAACAAAACACATAAGCTATCAACCTATTCAGTCTGTAATACGTTGAGATCTGGGAGCTTTATTTAATTTTTCGCCCATTTTATTTAGAATTGTATCAAGAAATAGCACCAAGTTTAAGAAGGAAATGGTATTTTCATTGACTGCTGCAATATATGTATATGAGTACAGAATCATGTTCCAGATATCTGTAGTTTTGATAACTATCACCTACTTGCTAGAATTCATTAGTAAGCCACATCTGTCCAGGCCTTGTTGAAGAAAATGCAATTGAGTGAGGTCTCCTCTCTGCTTCATCACTTGTTTTCCGTGTGTACATGTATGTGTGATGTCTTAGGTGCTATTGTGTAAAACACTGTTTTTATATGCGCCATCAAATTAGGTTTGAAAATTGATGTTAAACTCCCTCTTGTTACAACTCTACTGACAATCAGGGACAGACGGCACCCACGTTAATCATCGAACACTTTATTTTTCTTCATTGATCATTCCCACTAGAATTTATAGAGAATATTCTGCTGTAAATACATTGTATATTTTTATGTTCTGAGAAGTACTGTTAGATCTTTTGTGTCTATAGAGTGACAAGTCTTGTGCAAGAGACACTTTTTGTCAGTGGAAGGCACATTAATTCGTTTTCCAGCATTACTTACATTCAACAACGAATCATTTCACTTGCTGACACGATGTGGCTTTCTGAGGTGTGTATGTGTATATACAGTATATCTCAACACTGTTATCAGAGGTTTTTCTTTTTGTAAGTTAATGCAGTTGATTGTGCATTATGATGGGATTTACTGTATACAACTGTTGGTAATGAAAAGCCCCTTCCCCTAGAAAATGTTTATTTGGTTTTAATGTAATAATCCACCTGAAATCTTTTGTTTTCTTTTTTTTTTTTTAATCAAATATTTAACCTTAACAGCTGAATTCATGTCAGTTAAAATAGATTTTGGGTGGAGTATAGTTCAAAAATAAGTTTTGTGGTTGAAATAATCCACTAGCTACTCATTTCATTGTAAGCAATTATTGAAAGCACAGTGCAGATGAGTGATTCTGCTTTGGTAAATTGTATCCCATTAATTATATGAGCAGTACCATGGTATTTTTTTTCTCCTTTTTAATTAACTCTTGTCAGTAACCTGGCCATAAGTGTCCTTGTATAAGCTACAGAAAAAAATATTTGTTTTGTGTAAAAAGATCTGAATTACGAATTTTTTGATAAAAACTATTTTTGAAACATGTCATTTATGGCACTGATATGTACAGTATATCATATGCAGTCACTATTGCTACCTTCATTTATCTCCGTACAAGTCGTTTGTGTCAAGATCTTTGAAATGCAGATGAGAATCTCCTCCTAGAGTCCAAGCTTTGACTTTTTTCTTACTTTTAAAAAGAACTTGACGAGGAGGCCCTACTGCTTCACTGTAAGGTTGATCTCAAGTTAGACAGTAAGGTTCATTTGCATGGTCTCTAACTTGTTGGGTTGAGTGAACTCGTTTTATGAATAATGTGCAGCTTTAATTGTAGCTGATTAATTTCAGTCAAGTAACCCAATATGATTAGATTTTTGCAATATATTATGATTTGTAAACAATCTGATTAAATTGTTGTTTTGATTGTTGTGTGTCATGTCCTTATAAATAAAATAATTCACAGTATTTGACCTTGAATTGTTTTTGATATGCAAAAGCCATTTTCAGTAACGATTCATCTTTTTTTAACAGTGATATAAAGAGCAAAAAGCAGCAAATCCTCACACAGGAGAAGGCAGAAATAAGTCAGAAAACATCCAAATCAGCCTTAAGACCCAAAACATAATCTCCTTTCCCAAAACCTGAGATCCAAACATATTTTGGGAATGAATTCCAGAAATAAAAAAAGATAAGGCTATTGAGTGGTAGGGGCATTCTGCAGCTTTAATCATTAGTCAACCTTGCCTACTGCAGGGCTTGCCAAAACTAACACAGGATCCTTGTGCAAATCAGCAACACACCCTGGAAGGCAACCAGTGACAACACATCATCTAAAGTTACCTGCTGACGTTTTCATAAAACACCTTGAATAGCGCAGGAGAGGCTGGGAGTCCTGTTCACACTGACTGGAGCCATCACTGAGGCACAATGGAATAATCAACTCTTCTGTCATTCTGATAGCTGATTATTACTCTGGTTGTTTTTGTTTTTTTTCTCAGCATGGAATGATATGGGACCCTGTGAAAGGTATGTTCAGCCAACTGTTGAGTTTTGCTCAAACACTGTTTAAATACCTGTGTTTTTTTTAAGTATTTGCCTTGCTAAATATGAATAATTTTAGGATTTCTATAGCGTTAGCCCACCAACAAGCACTTTATCTGATAAACATTTTACACACTTTTTGTTTCACTCTCCTGCCACGCTTTTTGTGTGCGTGTGAATCAATTTAGAAAAAAAAAAGAAAAAAATTCCAATACAACTGTATTTCATATAGTAGCCGTATTGGTTATTGCCTTATTTAAGAATGAATCTGAGTACTTCACAAAAGGTTAATGGAGCTTTTCTTTACTTTCACCACTAAGAAACATTAAATTGACTCGTTTGTTAATGAGGTTTGGCTGCGACGGTACGTAGCGATGAGCGTGGACAGTTTTGCCAGTGAAGAGGACAGCCATTGCTCAACATGTACATAACATATATACCATAGCCTTAATGCTGACATAGTAATAATTTAATTATTTTTTAAAGGGACAGTGTCAAAATAGTTTATTTATAGCTACAAACGGAGGTAAAACTGTTAAAATCTGTTTCCCGACCTTTGATGCAAATAAATGATATCACTGTAAACCACTTTCGAGACTGATTTGTTGTTTAAGTCATTTGTTAGTAAAATGTGGACCTGGCTCTTTCCTCATTATCAGCTGTCTGTCAGGTGCACACCCTGCTGTATCCGGGTGTCTTCCTGCCGCACCTGTTGCTGTTCAACCGGGATAGTCAGTTTACTCAAATAACTTCCCTCAACTGAACAAATGAACGTGGTCACTTATTGTTCGATTCAAACCCGAAGTTGGGTTTTGTTTTTTTGTTTTTTTCCATGTTGTGTGTTTGACATTCAATCTCTATGATTAACCTGGAGCAACTGTTTGCACCTGTAGGTTGCGATGGAAACCCTGCCAATAGGTTGGACTGTGCACACCTGTGACCAGGAAGGAGATGGGGCAGGACTGCTGAATGGGGGAGTCCCCGACACCAGCACAAACACACATGTCCATGATCTCTTTCATGAAGATGCACAGGTGGAATGTTTCCTCTGAAATGCCCCTCTATTCGTTATCATTATCATTATGTGTCGCTTAGTGGGTCTGAAGCTTCTTCACTCTTTGTTTTTCTCCAGTCAGTGGGTTTTAATTTACCTATTTTAGTTCATGTTTATTAGTTAATATGTCAGATCATATCCAATCGACCTTTTCTGTCCTTCCATCATGTGACATTTTTTTTCCTTTTTGAGTTTTAATGGAATTAAAGCAAACAACCTTCTTTCAAAGCACCAAAAAACTGCAGTGCAGAGGCTATGGGTTGTTTTTTTTTATTATTTTAATCTTTGTGCTGTTATTAGTTTACTGTACACAGTATGCCTATATCTCAGGATTTTTTTAGAAAACTAAATGAAATTGTTATTTTTCAAGGCTATATTCACAGAGCCTTCACTCTCTGATAAACAAGCTCACAACCAATAGAAATAGCTAACTAAAAAAAACACTGAATTTGTCAAAAGAAAAGAAGCCTATTAAAAATATATTATGTTAAAAACGAAATATAAAATACGTAATACAGATAATTGTATAAAAAGTCAGTAAACAATATCAGGAAAACTAATCTCTGATCAGTATTCACAGGAAATAATCTGCTCAGAATTCATTCAAATCGCTCATTTTACACAAACTTCCTGCAGTTTTTGTGTTCACTGTTTGAGTTCATTGTACAGTTTATCAGTTGTTCTCGACTGTTATTGTTATATTGAATAATATATGAAATAGCCATGAAATATGTCACGGTCAGTGGTCGTCACTTTACTCAATGATAGATAAGGGGGCAAACGGTTGGGAATCAGTGATTTACCATAATTTTTCTGACATCTCATAATGAATATTATAAGGTTTTCTGACATCTTTAAACCAGCCATTGCTTTAACTATTGTGTTTCCTTGACCAGCGCTTCCAGCAGTCGAGCCAGCCATGGTGGAGGATCAAAGTGTTTGTGTGGGAGCCGGTGCTCTTCGGTACCTGGGATGGAGTTTTCACCACCTGCATGATCAACATCTTCGGTGTGGTGCTGTTCCTACGTACCGGCTTCCTGGTGGTTTGTATGCATGCGCTGTGTTGCTCTCTCTACCACAGTTTCTCTTGTAAATATCAGGAAACTTATTCTATTTATTTATTATGGCCATTTCTGAAGCCATATCCAGGCAGAAAAATTGCACACTGTGAAGAAAAATCTGTTTATTGAAGACAAAAATACAAACCTGAAAGATTTTAATTAACCTGAATGTTATTTTATATATTCTTATCATATTACCATGACTGTATATTTGTAGGTTATACTTTACATATTGTGTTTTTGATAAAGTGCAGTCTTCTAGAATAATGTCTGCTTACACAGTGTCTGCCAAATAATGAGCAATGGTAAATATTCAGAGAACCTGGAGAAGGTGACTAAATAAAGAAGGTAACACACATTTTGAATATAAATTCACAGCTAATTGGAGCAACCCCTGCACCCCCAGTTTTTGCAATCTGAATTTATATGAGAAAATTGTTCCAGATCTGATAAGCCTTACTGACTACATTCTTATTTTGATGGTCTTCCTAAATGGTTTGCCCCCAGTAATAAGAAATTGTGTGCTGTGCTTTGTTTGTGTGGAAATGCAGTTAAAGGTGCATATAAACCAAAAGGCGTGCTTGAATGGTGCATGTGTGTGCAGTTTTAAAGAGCAAAGAAATTACTCTCCTTATCAGAAATGTTCAGTGTGTGGGTGGTTGGAGGGTTCCCACTGGCACTCTACCCACCCACTCACCAATAAAGCTAAACTCTCAGTCTGTGGGACTTCTGTCTCCCTCATTGTAATGTAGTCCATTTGTGGTTGATTATAGGTCTGGGCCAATGGGTGAAACAGAAGAGACTGCAAACATGATGTTTATTTTCATTTCTACACTTACAGTATATCTAGCCTCTTGTCTCATAATGGCTGTGAAGCTTGTATGTGTCATCCCGTCAGTTGATCCCAAACACTTTAATGTGCATGTGTCATCACAGGACACAGCTACAAAAGACCCTGTGATCTTAATTGCTGCATGTGTTAAGGTTGGATCTGACAGCTAAAATATAGTTTGTCATGTGGGAGACAGGGTTTCCTATCCAGAGTATGATGCATCTCATCATAAATGACTTGCTTTCTCATTAGTTATAATGAGTTGATCTTTTCCCTGGTTTAATGGGACTTCACAAGAAGGTCTTTCAAGCATGAACCCCATTCCTCTTCATTAGTAATCCTTAATACTGAAGCTGAAATCAAATGTTAGGGTTTTTAAGTAGCAAATAGTAGTGTGATTTTAGTAGAAATCTCCCCATTTCCCACTTTTCTCCAAGAGAAGACAATGATTTTTAAACATAGCTGACAGCTTGAACAGCGTATGAAGTAAAACAAAAAGGTATCGATGGAGACACATTGGGGACATACTGGAGAAAAAGCTACATGCATGTGCAGTGAATTAAATACAAAGCATTAAGGTACAGTATAGATTATCTATACGCTTAGACTTTCTATACTATAGAAAGTCTAGGCGTGTAGATGTGTGTGGTAGAAGCTGAATAAAGTGTATTTAAGTTACATGCTGCAGATTTAAAATGTGCATATGTGACTGTGTGTTATTTTTTCTCCCAATCACCATGCAGGGGAACACGGGTGTGCTGCTCGGGATGCTGCT
Source organism: Dicentrarchus labrax (assembly GCF_905237075.1). Classification (NCBI taxonomy): domain Eukaryota; kingdom Metazoa; phylum Chordata; class Actinopteri; family Moronidae; genus Dicentrarchus; species Dicentrarchus labrax. Next base: position 12,028,882 of record NW_026136706.1, read on the forward strand.
GGTCTCTTTGGTCGTGCTGGTTGCTTTAGTGACGGTGATGTCGGGGATTGGAGTGTGTGAGCACTGTGGCATTGGGAGTGGAGGAATCTACTCCATGATCTCCACAGTCCTGGGTGGCAGGGTGGGGGGCACTGTTGGCCTCCTTTATGTGTTTGGACAGGTGAAGGCTGATACTAATAGTTTTTTTAATTTAAGCTTTTTGTTTCTAATGCAACCTTTTACATTTTCCTCTCTCTGCTTCCTCCCACCTTGCAGTGCGTAGCTGGAGCCATGTACATCACAGGTTTCTCTGAGTCAGTGGCGGAGGTGCTGGGTCTACAGAGCCAGTGGGCGGTGCGCGGCATGTCTGCGGTGGTGCTGCTGGCACTGCTTGGAATCAACCTCGCCGGTGTTAAGTGGATCGTCCGACTCCAGCTGCTGCTGCTGGCTGTGCTGGCCGTCTCCACGCTGGACTTTGTCATTGGCACCTTCACACACCTTGACCCAGGTAGGCTTTGGGGGTTAGACATGGGAGAGTTAAGTCAGTACTGATGTTTTGTGTCAATATTCAGTGTCTTGTAATAGTATTTTCAAGCCATAATAATCCTGTTTGCCTCAAAATTTTATTAATGTAAAAGCCTCTCAATTAGCATTTAGCCAGATTCCAATTATTTTGGCATTTACACTATTGTTCAGAACCACTTCCAGGAAATCAACAACCGTTACTGTATCAAAGAAAAGAAAGTAATACACAACTCTATCTACGTCAATTAGCCGGTATAATCCTGTTATAACACCCACAGCTAAATTGTGTTTACGGTATATATATGTGTGTGTGTGTGTGTGTGTGTGAGAGTGAGAGAGAGAGAGAGAGAGAGAGAGAGAGAGAGAGAGAGAGAGAGAGAGGTTGGGTGGACAGCTGCAGGTCAGGGACAGAGGTGAAGATGGAAAGTTGGGAATATTCTCCAGTTCTGACTGTGGAGGTAATATCATCCTACCATGAGAGATACCACCTTGGTGCAGCACAGAATCAGGGGAAAATGTAAGGAAAAAAAAAAAAAAAAGAAAAGTGGAACAAACGTCAGACATTTTGACACAGATCAATAAATTAATTGCTGCACTGCTGGAACGCAGTCCTCGTTAATGTTATTAGATCGCCCTGTGCTTTTCCTGATGTAACCAGTCAAAACATCTGCTGTAGAAAAAGGAAATTAACTCGGTTGTTCAGGGAACAATAAAGAAACGAGTGCTCTGATGCGAGCAAGGCTACCAATGTTCAGATTAACAAGATTTATCCAGAAAATAAAATAAGAGGGAGAGCATAAGATTTTGGACAGGGAAAACAAAGTGAAGTAAAAACGCAGAATATGAAAAAGCATAAGTTGCTCTGGAGTTCTCTTGCATTTTTTTATTTCCATCAGTTACTGAAATGAGGAGTGTTTAGTTTAATTGTTTTTTGGTCAAATTCAGCAAGGCTCCCTTTGTTTCCACAGTGCTGTTGCTGGTTGACTAGAATGGTAACTGTCTGTTCAGGCCAGTAGGTGTAGCTGTGGTATCACTTATTGTTTATTGTCAGTATTGTTCTACTGAGACTCTCTACAGTTTACTTCTCTATGAGACTGCTGTCTGTGTAGCAACTTTGATACATATTTTACCCATTTTGTCATGTCTGTTTGCCTTTTTCTCTAATGAGAACAGTTTTTTATAATACATTTTAATTTGTAATGTGCTTTTCTAGACCACAAGCGCCTCTGTCCTCAGTAACTGGTTGGTTTTGTTAGAAACTTCTGTAAAGTGCCATTTTCCTTCTCTTGTGGCTTAAGTCTGAGACTTTCAGTGTGTTTATTGAGAAGATTTTTTTCTTTTTTTTCTTCTGTGGTGAGGAAATGTTGCCTTTTTGTGGTAGATTGTATTCTTCTGTTGCCCTTCAGGAAGTCCTTCCCTACATTTCCTGTTCTCACTGATTATCAACGTCCTGTCAGTGGGAAAAGAAGTGTTTCAGAAAACACGTAGCACACACTATAAAAAATACACATGTATATACAGTATATCAAATAGAGAACTGTCTTGCTTCTTTTACCACAACTCAGTGTACCTGTCCAACTGTGGGCAGTGGCTAGTTACTGCAAGATAGAGCTTAACTCTTCATATGCCTGTTTAAAAACAACAGCAACAAAAACCAGTCCTTGTTCACTACTCCCTCGGGCCTTCTTTATAGTACAGTAGGCAGAGGCAGGGCGTGCACAGACCTTTTGGGGGGCTGGGGCTTGAGCAATATAAGAGGCATTCACCCCACCTACAAATTCTATATTCCCAAGACGATGTTGCCACACCGCCAAATGACACATAACACGCCATGTTAAAACACACAATTCCTTGACGAAACCCTAAATTTTGCAGGTTTTCATGAAATTAATTCATTATTCAGTTGTTAAGATCAGGTCAGAGTTTTTTTTCCAGAAAGGAAAATCTGAAAGGATGCGATTTTATGCGATCCAAACAGATTTAGGTAAGTAGATATAGTACATTTCGGAACTGCAAGAGAAGAAAATAGACTTTTTCTATGCAGTATGTCTTAGGTTTGCTACCTATATTGCCTTTCCTTTCTGTGTATTGCACTACAATCAGCAGATGATCAAAATTAATAAATCATACCTGTTTATCATTAGATCTTTCAAATACAAATGAAAAGCCTGTACTTGAGAGGAATAATCTTTTGAGCTTAGATGATGGTTTAAATAGAAAATTCCTCAGAATTGTGACTTAATTAGACTAACTGTAGTGCTTCAAATAGCTTGGACTCACACTGGACAATAAACTGAGCTTTGAACAACACACCACAGACATTCACAAACGCTGCCAACAAAGACTCTCTGCCATCCGCAAACTCAAGGCTCTGTTTACCCCCACCTTCTGCTGCTGCTTTATGAAAGTATTACACAACCCATTCTCCTCTACTGTTCCACCTGTTTCTTTAACATGTTAACTGCCTCCAATAGGAACAAACAGCGCCTCCAAAATTATTGGTCTCTCTAACCCCAACCTGTCAGACCTTAACAGCAAAGCCATCACACGCAGAGCCCACATCAAAGCACACAACCCGAGGCACCCCCTCAATCAATTTTTCATATTGCTCCCATCTGCGTGCATATACAGATCACTGGCCTGTAAATGAGCTCACTATGGCAGAAGTTTCATCCCTTCTGCCATAGCATTACTCAATAAAACTCCCCGGTAGCTGTTATGTGTAAATACCTGAATGTATGTACAAATGTGCTGTGTTTAGATGTCTATCTTGTGTTAATGTTGTGTGTATACGTATGAGACTTTGTACAGACTGTGGCAACACTTTTCTTGGAAAGAACAATAAAGAATGCATTTATCTAAAACCTATTATTAAAATTTCCAGAGAGAAATGTGGAAAGTCAAGTTTAAAAAAAACAACAAAAAACTACAAACAGATGTAACCAGAACAATTAGAGCCACTTTTCTACCCTACCACACCTTGTCACAGCCAGGGCTTCTTTTGGAGGGATTTTATTGCCCTTAATGGATAGCGTCAGCTGTAGAGTGACAGTGAAGGGGGGAGAGAGAGGTGAGAGGGGATGACACGGAGTCATAGGGTCGGAGTTGAACCCATGGCCACTGCAGCAAAGCTTGTTTAAAAACAAAAAGGAGTAGCCTATTGAGAAAGTATCACATTTTCTGTTGATGCTAATGTACCTTTTCCTCATTATGTCAATTGATTAATAATATTATACAATTAACATCAGCCAATAGGGCACAGTCTCGGGGTCAGGAGCTCAAGCCCTCTTGTATTTTGTCCCTCGAAAGTGAAATCTCTTTTCCAAGGGAGACCTGGCCAAGACAGCACTCCAGTTACAACTTGGGGTCGACTACATGTACACGTGCCAGGGCAGAGGCCAGTTTTCAGTCCTAAAGAGTTGTAGGAGAACCAGCCATAATGGCTCCTCCAGGTTTTTCCAATTAAGAGCTGCTGTGTGTGTTGTGGTTACCTCATGGTTGGCAGAGGACCAGCAGGTCCACTAGCTGGTTCAAAACAGCCCAGATTAGTTTGCGCGCAACACTGAGGCACATCCTGAAGGAAAAGCAGCCACTGCCAAAATCATGTGGTCACGGTTTGATAACACGTCCCTTATATACATTTGGCAAAGCCGACGCCGTGGTAGGTTTCAAAAACCATGATACATCACTGCCACAGCTAATGTATTACCCGTCAGTCAAATGAGGCACTTTATCAAAACTATAATTACAGTATATATTGGCTTGTTGTCAATATGCTATTTGTCATTAATACAAAATAAGACATTGACTTGTCAGTATTTAAGATCTGAATAAGGTTAAATTTAGGGCTGGATGATTAATCATTAATCTATTGGTCAATTAGAAGAATTAATAGATCAAGCAAAAATGCCAAACGTTCTGTGGTTCGAGCTCCTTCAACTTGAGGATTTGCAGCTTTTCTCTGTTTTACGACATCGTGAACTGAATATATTTGGGTGTTGGGCTTGGCAAAATATTAGATGTTTGAAGATCTCACCTTGGACTCTTTTGATCAATTTGGTATACATTATTATTTTTTATTAGCATTATCATCTTAGGTTTTAAGAGATTAAATTTCCCTGCTTTTGACGCAGATTCAGTAGCGTATTAATCTCTACAATAAAGATATTTGAAGTGGAAAAACTGAATTACTGGGGTTTTGTTACAAATTGAATAGTAAAGATTATTAAGAGCATCAACAGCTAAAACAATTTTGATATTTGTATGTCTTTACAAATAATGCTCCATGTTAATCATATCCCATATCCCCCACACTACAGTTGAGGCATTATAGTCAATACACTCCTAGCCACTATGTCCATGTCTACAATGTGATTCTGACGACTCTGCGTTAATATAGTAGGGGGATTTAGGTATTATTATATATGTACATGAACTCTCACCTGTAGACTGACCTGGCTTCCTGATTACCCCAGCAACAAAGATCTGTTAAGTGACTTATTATGACAAGTCCTTCCTGCTGTTTTGATGACAGGTGGAGTTAGAATTTAAAAACACGCAAGACTGCTCAGAATAGTGCTTGATCATCCCTGATGGGAGGAGAGTTCGTTTCCCAATTGTAGTATTCGAGAGTAGTAAATTATTTAGTCTGAGACATATTGTCTCTGCAGCCAAACAATTAAAACCCAAAACCCTCTGACAGTCTGACACGCCTTACCCAGTCCCGGTTCCTTTAGTTGAAGCCTGCTCCCCACAGAACAGGAAGCCATAATGTGCTCTTTGGGTCTGGGGTTTAGGGTGTTAACCAGACTCACCCACATTTTTGGAAAATGACAAAGGGAGAACGCCGGAACTGAGATCTGAGGCTTTCTGCTACTCCAGAGACCGCTACATCATCTCTCCCTGTGATCCACACTATAATATATAGTTCTCAATCGCCCCTGTGGGACCTGCCCCACCTCTGTAACATCACAGCCTGTCCTGTTCTCCATGCACAGCATTTTATACTGGTTAGTGTGGGAGAGTAAGATGTCAGTCAGACGGAGGGAGAGGCCTCAGTCACTCATGTAATCTGACTACACATTCCAGCCTGTGTCCGAGGAATGCTGAGTACAGAAAGAAGCTCTGCCTTTACTGTCGCTCTTTAGACAATGTGCTGAAATATGCATGCATTTCTGCCCTTTTTTTAATAGATTAAGGTCATATGGTAGACAAAAAAGGGTTTACGACCATGCAAGCAGCTAAGTGAGGCTGTACATTACTTAGGCACAGCAGTGCTTTGAGCTACATGCTAACATCTGTATGCTAACATGGTCACAATGACACTTGTAATATGTACTGATGTACATATAACATTTTCTAATAAGAACTCAACACTGAGGCTGATGGGAATGACAGTTAAGATAAGATGTTATTGATCCCATACCGGGGAAATTCACTTGCTACTTGCAGCCCGGCCTCTTCTCCACGCACCTGCCCACTTACAGTTGTGCAGGTGTTTGACCCAAAGTACTAGACAAATTGAATTGACCGGATTATAGCAATAGATTAAAGGGGGATTAAGGGGTTAAGATTAAGGGTGTAGGACATGAATGTCTGCCAAATTTTATGGCTTCATTCAATAGTTGTCAAGAACTTTCACACAAACTAAGTGGGATTCATTCTCTGTGGACCATGAATGTCTGTACAAAGATAGAGATATTTCAGTGTGGACCAAAATGGTGGACCAACTGATAGAGTAACACTGCCATCCTTAGAGCCTTGTAGGCAGCCCAATACCAAGCCGATAGTGTGTCACTTGGCCCCAGACCTCTAGAGGCCCCTAAAGCCCCAGGCTAAGCTGTGTTACTTGGTATTTTGATCACTTGCAATGTTGTTTAGGAATTGTAAAAGTAGCATAGCCACAATGTAAAAATACTCTGTTACAAGTAAATGTTTTCCATTTAAACTCTTACTTAAGTAAAAGTACAAAAGATTTAGCATCAAAATATGTACTTATTACGTTACTTATTATGCAGAATGGCCCATTTCTCAATCATATATATCACAACACTGGATTAATCGTTGCAGCTGGTAAAAGGTAGGATTCATTTTAACTAAATAATACCCTGCCAGGTATCTAAATCCATAATTATGCATCATGATTTATTACTTGATTTATGTTTTGCATTAATCAAAAGTACAATATCAGCCACCAAAATGTGACCATTCCTTATGTAGCAGCATTGCATGATGGATGCGAGCATGTAGATGTCCCAGAAAATAGGAAACGTTCACTAAAGTGCTACTTAAAAAAACACATTTGTTTGCAGTTTTTTGCCCACATTTCTTGAGATCAAAGGCTCTGACAGTGTATCTAAACAATTCATTTTCTGTTCATATAAATAGTTTTGCCTTATAAATATGTGAACGCCCTAAACTGAATACTCGGAGAGTCAGGCATGGCTGGAAGTTGGAGCATGATGTTGTAATGTGGGTGGGGAGTCCATGGTGCAGACATGGACACTGACTGCCCTGGATTTGTTAGATTCTGATTGTTTGGACAGAGGGCGGTATCACCGGGTCACAGAGTGAACAAGAGTTTGGGCTCCTAGTCCCATTTGATGTCAGTTTTCACAGCCTTTTTAAATTCCTATCCTGGAGAACATGTGCACTTGGAATAACTAGTTAATCCAGCCCTTATGGTTTTGGCTTTTGTCTGAAAGAAAAAAAATGTGCTTTCTCACTCTCTCTCTCTCTCTCTCTCTCTCTTTTCTCACTCTCTGTCTCCCTCTCTCGCTCGCTCTCATTCTTTCTCTCAAACTTGGAAGCTGCTGAGCTTCTGAAAAGGGTGGTGACTTCCTTTTGGATAAACATGTCATTAATCTGAGAGAACACATTCTTTCCCATCGCAAGATAACCAAGGGGGAAATGTCCGGTGTTGTAACATAGGCGGGCCCTTCAGATTGTGTGGTTTTAAATGGCCCCCCTACCAGTACAGAACAATCTCTCCTCCTGCACGTTCAACAAACCAACCTAGACTGAACGGACCTGTCCTGACTTTAGGCTGCACGCTGCAACATTTTTATAGAAAATACCTGTAACAGTCTAATTGCAAACTTGAGATCCCAGTTTAGGTGGTACAATAATAAATTAGTAACAAAGGGTATTAGTATGCATTTCTCTGGTTTTTGGATTGCTGAAAATGGTAGATGCATAGATTTGAGCAGGAGGAACATATAAAATAAATGATAATAGCATCCTTCAGTCATGCACCAGTTGTTCAAATTTTGATTTATTTTTCAAATGCAATATTTTTCAGACCTATGGTATATATATATATATATTTTAAGCACCTGGTGTCTGGTACTGTAGGAAAGTCCTCTGGTGCAGACATGATGTGTTTACATCTCCAGTTAGTCTCAATTTCCCCAAAAAGTTCACTGCAAAAACTTACCAATAATCATCTGGGGGAATAGATGGTGACTAAATACTAAGAAAATTAAAACAAGCAGATGAAAACACCACAGTAATGATCACTTTACACCAGTGATGGTGACCGTTAAATCATACAGTAGCTGCAGGTAGTAAATACAGCAACCAGCATGCAGTCTAGCACTATAGTCAGAAATGGTTCATTTAAAAGTGTTGCTTTTTGACAGAATTTATTGTTATTAAGTCAAACACCATTCAATCTTATATGAACATTTTTTTGGATGAGACTGGACCAGTCTGCATTTTTTTCAAAGAATTGTAATCTGAAAAAAATGTTTTCATTGGCTAAATGCATCAGGTCATTGATAACATGTCCCTTGACTCATAAATTAATTTAATTCATGATATTTATATTTTTTGTATAAATATTGCTCCAGATATGATGAAAAATAGTGATGTGTGTTCTGAACTCAAATCATGATAAATTTAAACTTCCTAATAAAAGAATTGCTTTCCCCAGTCTGAAGAAGTGTACAACAACTTTGTGTGAAATTATAAGGGAATGTAGAGAGTTGTAATTCATTTCCCAATGACAATTTGGCTAACTTAATCTGTGGCTGGAGATCATACGGATGATGTAATCAAAAGATCCAGAACCATTACTAAATGGACCTTTTGGTGAGATTGTTTTCTGAAATACTGAGAATAGTTTCACAATATCAGCTCTGGTATCAGTATGCTGCAGCTGACAGGTTTATACTGTTGATACTTTTCACTGTTTACTCAGAGTTGATGTTCTTTGTGTGCTGTTGTCCCCGCTTTCAGAGCATGGTTTCATTGGTTATTCAGCCGGGCTGCTCAAAAGTAACACAATGCCAGATTACAGCCTAGGAGAAAACTTCTTCACAGTCTTTGGGGTCTTTTTCCCTGCTGCTACAGGTGAGGTGGCTCCCATCATCTTTTTTTGATCCAATATTGTGTGAAAAACAAGTAACACACTTACACTTAGCATATGCGCAGAATGTATCAGGAATATCTTATCTGCCCTTTTTCAACACTCTGTCCCTCTTTGCAGCTTCATAATGCAGTGTAAAAATACTTTTGGTATTATACAGTATGTTGTGTACATTTTTGTGGTGTGTGTGTGTGTGTGTGTGTGTGTGTGTGTGTGTGTGTGTGTGTATCTGTGTGCGTGTGTGTGTGTGTGTGTGTGTGTGTGTGTGTGTGTGTGTGTGTGTGTGTGTAGGGGTTATGGCAGGATTCAACATGAGCTCAGACCTTCAGCGGCCTGAAAACAACATCCCTGTGGGAACTCTCGCAGCTGTCTTCACCTCGTATGATGACACCTCCACACACACAAACACACACGCACGCACACACGTTGGTTCTCCACACAAGTTGGAGTACCAACATGTCAGAAAATTAAAAGTAATCTATTTATTTGACTTAATTTGGTACTACAAGACTTTACTTTTGTGGTGCTGTTGAATCTCTTTGTGGGAACTTTTTTGGCTTCGTTGGAGAGAACAAACAAACCCACATTCCCAGCCTGGCCCTATCAGGCAGTGGAGCTGCCATGACACAATTCTCCTATTAATAGTGAGAAAGCAGCAGTTGTTAATGCTTCTGCGTTGTTAACTGTTGGTCACCCACAGGTGGTTCCTGTATCTGGTCTTTGTCTTCCTCCTTGGGGCCATCTGCACCAGAGAAGCTCTGCGCTATGACTTCTTGATAGCAGAAAAGGTAAACTCCTCTCTGTTTCCATCCCACCGTATTTAAAGAGGCTTTGTCAAGAGAAGGAGTTGAGATGGGGGGATTCCCCATGATGGCTCACTGTGTTGATGTAGTGGTTAGTTCAAGTAAAAAATAATGGGTCTTTCCGGATACCCACGCACACATTTTCATACACAACCAGGTAGTAGACAAGTGTGACCCACTTTGGAAAAATACACACACGGGTCCTCTAGGTAGGAAAAAAATTATACTTGATACCTCTTTCAATACCATGGCAAAATAAAAAAATAAAATAGGACTTTTTTTTGAAAAAATGTACAACCTGCACACAGTCTTTGTACAGAAAAAGTCACTGGACACATAATGAGTGCCAGTTGATATTCTTTCCCATTGTTTCATCTGTACAACCTTAGGTTGAAAATCTGACTGCAGATCTGTTACTGTACTTTGATACTATCGAACTATTATACTATTTTCTGGCCTTTTATTGGCTTTATTGGATAGTGACAGCTTTAGATAGAAAGGTGGGTAGAGAGAGAGGGGATGACACACAGCAAAGGGCCGCAGGTTGGATTCAAACCCAGGCCGCTGCAGCAACTCCATACATGGGTTGCCAGCTCTACCAACTGAGCAAATCGGGCGCCCAGTATTCTATGTTTTAAACAAATGTAATGGGAAAAAAGTATTAAATATACTTTTGCCAATCTTACTAGAGAACCTACAGGCTGATCTTTGAACTGAAAATAATCAATAGACATGAAAAGTTTAAGTGTGTGACACTTATCAAGGATGTGGCAATTTAAAATGATATCATGTTTGGTCTCTTTTGTGTACAGTAGACCTACGTGCCACGTTGAACCACCATGTATCTGCTGTATCCCAGAAAGGAAAAAGCAAACACTGACTGTAGACAGGGTCTTCTGCGAGTTTCACCTCCACCATAGTTCCTCTTTCTCTCTTTTTCTTTTTTCTCCTTTGTGCTTGGTTGAGTCAAGGGAGTTCAGTTGGTTGCAATCTCACCACTAGATGCCACTAAATACAACACACTGGTCCTTTAATTCATTACTTTGAGGGACTGTTATACAGATCATGCTCCAACAGTCTCACACACTGTGTATATTACATATCTGTTGGGAAGAAGTGTGACATTTGAACTCTGAATTCTCAGCCACACTAAGCCTGGGTTTGGCTCCATATGGATAGCTGACGTTAGAAGGACTGGGCATGATGGTTTTAGTTGTGTGAACAGTCGAGCTAATGTTAGATTCATGCACATACAATAACACGCACACTGCTCACAGCAGTAAAGTGATTAGGCTGTGGTGAGGAGCAAATCAAAGAAGATGTCGGGTGATGCAGCTAAACTCTTGAGCCAGTTGTCACTTTGGTTTTTAATCCATCTGCAGTGAATCAGGTAGTTGGTGGTGCTTCTAAAGACAGCAGCAAGAACCTGCAGCACTGAACAAGGTCACTGACCAGTTGTCACCACATTACTTTGTGGACAAGTAGTGTGTACAATCATTGTAGTATTAACCCAGTCTTTTCCCTGACTTCTCCATCAGTGGCTAGTTGTCATTGTTTTCATAAGGGGCTGACTGCAGCGGAACTCAACTGGGTGTAGCTGTTGTGAGCTCTCAACCCCACCCCATCCTCTTCCACCCTCTGTTTGTTTTCCTTCTTCCTCCAGGTCTCCTTGGTGGGTTTCCTCTTTCTGCTGGGCCTCTACATCTCCTCCCTGGCTTCCTGCATGGGCGGCCTGTACGGAGCACCCAGGATCCTCCAGTGCATCGCTCAGGAGAGGGTCATCCCCGCTCTGGCCTTTCTGGGAAGAGGGGTGAGTGGATGGATAAATGGATGGATGAAGCCATAAAGGGAGGGATGTCTGGACATTGGCAGTATACTGAAAAATATTAGCAATGGTCACCATGATGTAAATGCAGATTACTTAATGAGGGTGTGTGTTTGTGCACCAGTGAATTCACTTACTTATGCAGAATGATAATCGGCTCTTAACCCAATTGAAGCAATATTGCACTAGAACCTGGTTAACACCCCATTTCATTTGTACCTTTCAACCGTATTCCATCAACCTTTGATGCTGAACTTATAAGTCAGCATGGATGAGAAGTCCTTTCATTACTTTGGATGAATCATAAACTGCTACTGAGCTCACTATTAGTTCCACCTCAACCAACTACAACAGTAAAATCCTGCTTTTACATTAATGCATGAGTAATAATAATCATATATGTGATGTCGCTCTTATTGTATAACTGTATAACCCGGGATCTAGACACAAAAAGGGCATCTGCGAATTTATCTGACATAGAAAAAAAAATACATCTTTTTAAAAATTGCGTAATCACTGAACTATTAGATAAATCCTATTATAAGTTTGTACCTGCACTAATTGGCATGTTGTAAGCTAATAAGTGTGTGTAGCCTGGATGTATACAGGGGTGTGGTGGGTGGACTCAACAGGAAACAGTGACAGGACTGCCTAACTATAGACTGCAGACTCACTCCATAGAAGTGAGTGGACTGTGAGTGCATTACAGTGAGTGAGTTACCAGTCACTGCTGCTACACAACCACACACACACACAGTCCGGTTGACGTCCTGACCCCGTCCGCCTCCACTCTTCCTCAGACTTCCCTGCATGGCAGTGGTGTCTGACCTCTCTCAGCGGGCTGGAATGAGGCCCTAGACATCTTGGCCCAAATCAAAGCTTCAGAACAAACGCAGGAAGGGGGCGACGGGCAGGGCCCTGCTCCGCTGTGTGCTCTGGAGGCCCGCCAGGCACACAGCAGTGCTCCTTAAACTGTGTGATAGGACCTGGGAAGTGAAAGCAAGCTGGATAACAAACCACATGTTAAAACAATTTATCCATTTTGAGAAAGGGATTATTGTTGGGACATTGGTTTTGCCCTCTGGTTACAGATGGTGTTTCACCTATATTTAATGATTTTTAAATGATCAGATTCAGTTAACTCTTACCTAAGTCAAATTACCTACCTATTGTTATCATTTAATTAATTATAATGAAGGCAGAAAATTGAGGTAGTTAATAGTGTGACTTACTTTCTCGGGGCTCCTGAACAAAGAAAGGCCGGATGAAGTCATGGGAAGATTTTTTTAGGTAGCACTACTGTCGTGAAAAAACAAAACGAGTTTCAAGTATGCATATGGATAATCATTCCATTGCTACTTGTTGTTAATGGCAATGGCCCACAGATGCTATGAGAGGTTTGATAAGAGGAGAGCAGGGTTTTGGGCTGTCATTTGTTTGGCTGATGTTTGCACTTTTTTATTAAGTGTGATGTTAGTAATGGAAATATTTTAAGAATATTGCACTTTCTTGTTCTTGAAATGATTATATCAGCAGTGGCCCGAAGACATTATGAGTTTGAGACCTCTGCCATAAAGGAACACTTAATCGTTAATTTTTGGGGGGGGTTTGTGTTCAACAACACCAACAACGTTCATATGTAGTGCAGCCATTACTTTCCATATTGTGACACCCTCTCCCTCTCCAACAGAAAGGCCCAAACAGGACTCCGGTGGCAGCTATCTGTCTGACCAGCCTGCTGACCATGGCCTTCATTTTCATCGGTCAGGTCAACGTGCTGGCCCCCATCGTCAGCATCAACTTCATGCTCACCTACAGTTTCATCGACTACTCCTACTTCAGTGTGGCCATGACCTTCCAGCTGCAGACTAAAGAGAAAAGGGACACCCTCATCCCAGCCAAAATAAACCACCGTAGGTCAACCAGGCAAAGCTCTACGCCTCTGATTGAGGCCACTCTCCCAAACTACGGGAGTGCAGGCGAGAATTCACAGGGTAAAGGCACTTTACTGGAGTTCACCAAGGACATGGACCAGATCTTTCCCTCCACGTCAAATGTTGATGCTGGGGCTGAGAAGTCCAACTCCATGCAAGAGCTGGGCGGTAGATGCAAAGGCAGAAAGGCTAATGTTACCACTAAGCAGAAGCTGATGGACAGCTTTGGCTTGGACCAAAACAGCAACATGTTCTCGGAAGAGAGAGGAGATGAGACAAGTTCAGCTCCATCGCTTAAGGAAGCTGAGTTGCGGTGTGAAGGCAGAGAGCCCAGAGCTGCAGAAGAACCACAAGTAAAATGCCGTTTCAAAATACAACAAGCTGAACAGGATCCTTCAGCTGAGCATCATAATCACAGCACAGGTGATCAGCTCCATCCATCACTACACTAGACTTTAGGAGACTAGACAGGAGTAGAGATCATGGAGTTTTGTTGTAGCTGTTTTTAATAATCTGACCCTTTAATAAATCTTCCAGGTGCTGGAGGTAAACCAGCACACCAGAGCTTTGAAATCCAACCCATGCAGGATTCAGTCTATGCAAAGTTCTGCAACCACTGGGTTGCTCTTATCGGGGTAGGTTACAGGTTTCATGCATTATTTATTTTTTTCTAGTTTTCATCTTTTTTTCAGATATTTACAGAATGTATAAAGTAGCCTAATGTGAACATATAATTTGTTTTCTTGCAGGCATTGAGCTCCATACTGATCATGTTTGTTATTCAGTGGGTTTATGCCGTAGCAAACATAGTCGTGGCCTTGCTGCTCTTCCTCTACATCGGGAAAACAAGTCCTGGATTACCTACAGGTGATTTCCATCAGTTCATTTCCGTTTAGACACACTTTGTATTATTAGATGATTTACATTATCTTTTATGTTTAAAACGCCTCCTGATTTGCAGTATATGTTTTTGGATCTGGTCGCCCCACGCTCAGTTGTTATTTGACCTAGTAATGTACTCAGCCACATTGCTTGGGAGTTTCACTTGCGGTCTTTTTGCCTGGCAGGCTGGCAGCTGTTGTGGCTTAGGATTTCTAGAATATCTGGATGGGACACCCAGCATCTGTGCATTAAACTCACCACATTACAGCATGCCTCAGCAGTCTGACTCACAACATTTCTCAGCAGAGGCTCTGCAAGTGTTACCCTCTTGTTCCACAGGTGGTCTAGGTGATGCTGTGCTTCTCTCCCCGCTCTACTACTACACTTCTTGTGCACTAACTTAAAATATGAACGCAATAAAAAGGTTCTCTGTAGTAAATTTAAACTTATTATCATATTTTTTCAACCTGTTTCTGTGGCTATTTTTGATATTTATTTGCAGGTATTGCAGCAAGATTCAGCTTCTTCACTTGGCTCAAATCAACACTGAATAGCATTTTCAGGTATTGTGTGATTGCTATAGTCAGTCAGTTTATAAGAATGGGTGACAGATAGGTAAGAGATGTCATCCACCGAAGACATTTCTTAGTTAAATTATCTGTCCAGCATAGACTGAAACTGAGTTAATTTTTTGCATACTTGTCATAATCTATTGGTTCTTGTATTACAAAGTCAGTGCAAAATAAAACATTTTATCTGTAAATATGTCTGTCACCTGAAACCGATCTCTTTTTCTTTCAGGAGGGAAGGATCTCCTCGGGACGAGATTGTAGTCACACCCTCTCTGTCTGGGGTCGGGATGAAAACCAAGCAGCTGACGGAGGAAAATGCTGACTTTGCCTCTCGTCACCGCTTTCACCAATCCTCATTCATCAGGGCCGACAAGATGGTGCAACCACCGCTTCACTGACTGACTCAAACACTGCCTCTGTTACATGTCATATATGTCAGCCTGAAACCACATTTTCTGCCTCAAACTGCGCCTCATGTAGCCCTGTGGGCCACATTCTGCACACATATTGTATTATAGAGACGTTCAGTGGCTCAGGGAGGAAATCTGAGTTTCTTCTAGAGTTGCGCTAAATGTGTTGGTGTGAGAGAAAACGAAAGATATATTTGTGGACTGGAGAAAGCTGGAGGTGGTTGAGTTTTCCATAAAAGTAAACCTAGTTTATTTTGTCTTCTACTTCATGGCTTTAACTTTGACTGAATTATCGCTATCTTTAAAATTCTTCACTGTTTTGCTGTCAGATTACTATACTGCTGGGTAACTTCCAAGAAGTCCAGTCACCATGGTGCTCATGTAGCTTAAATATTCTGTGTACATGTGACACAAAGGTTTAATTAAAATTTGTTAGTTCACTTCTGCATGTATACAGTTTATTGTTCACTGAAAAATATTCCCCAGGTTGTTTTGAGTATACTTTTCCTAGTTGTCAGTTGCATTCAGGTCTTGGTGTTCTTGCAGACATACAATAATTTAGAAATAACAAAGAATTTCCATATTTGTTGCTGGCATCTAATTCAAAAACCCAAAATGCAATGAAAATATGACTTTTACATAAGAAAATGTACTTACATAATATAATATAGTATAATATAGTATAGTATATAATAATACAATATTTTACAAGAACAGAATATAAAACCAAGATCAGGAGGTGAAATAAGCTATTAGATCCAGCTGGTTTAAAGCAAAATAGCGAAAGTGATTAAGGCAAAAATAGTAAATTTACTGTAGCTGAAGATGATCAACAGCCTACTAATAAAACAAATCTCATTTTATTGTGACGCCCATCAGACTGATGTAAATATTTAAGCACTTGAACGCAATGGCAAACATTCATTCTTCAGATTTTATCCAAATCAGACTAGTTGTGTCAGATGAAAATGAACAAAGGAAAAGATGCCATGTATTCAAATAGAAGCCTTAAAGCAGGTTGAATCAAAACCAAAATGTGTTTAAATTGATCAAACATGAATCTGAACCACTCTAATGTTAAAAATTACAACCAGATTCCTATTGTTGTTCCTGGCTGTGTTAAAAACATTTATTTTGATTAAGATATTAATACACGAGAAAGAAGGTCGGATCAGCAAAGAAGGAATAAGAAATGATTTGAAGACTGTATTTGATTCATTTTAAAACGTGAATATATTTCAGTACATAAGGTTGTGTTATTTGGGTGAATTGCTTGCATTGCAGACTTTAAAAGTCATTGTTCTAGGAACTCAAGCACAAAGCTGCGAAACCACTTCCTCTCAGCATCTTATTGTCGGAGCTGCAAAAGGAACATGACAATCTGTAAAGATACATGTACTGTGTTTCCTCATCGACTGATGTCTGGATGACTCGATCAGTACTGAGAAAATGGTTTCAGATGGGTGGGCTGAAGAAAGGGACTGTGCACAATGAAAAAAAATGGATGATGCCTTGAATTGTCAGTAGTGTCAATGAAAGACACTTTAGGGTCAAGCCTGAACAACATACAGTCATTGACACACAGATATTGCTGCTTTATGTCATAAAGGATAGAAATAGTAACAGCAAAATTGCAAGTGTGATCTGAACATTACAGGCAACTGTTCTCAAATTACAGTGTGTTACAGTAATACAAGTACAAGTACAGTTTCACCAACCATCTCTTCCTTATATATTAGTCTATATATAATTTATCTGTAATTTTTTTTTAGCTTGAAAGCCTAAAAGCCTTTTTTGTGAATTAAGGTTTTTCTTGTTTGCTTACACTGAGAGTTATTTTGTCACCCAGTAAATGATGTTTCTGTCATGTCACCCATAAACCTTATCTTGGCACAGCAACAGCTTTTTTTTTTTTTTTTTACTGAACCCAGCCAGAACACATCCTATAAACAGTCTGGGCTGTAGATCAGTCTGACTACAAAAGATGGAAGCTGGGATGCTTTTGAAGTAGAATCAGGTGGAGATGTATATCTTAGATTGATTTATTTTTTCTCTCCATTAACATTGACTGTTGTAGCCTCAATAATATTTGTTAAGGTGCTTTACCATTTTATTGAGACTAAATTCATGAGGTATGGCACTTGGTGTCTCCATCACATTTAACTGTATCATAGAATTAGTAGAGCCTTTCTTGTTAAGGAGTATGAGCGTTTAAAAGCTTTTTTTAGCTGCCGTTTGCACCCTGTTTTGCGTATTTATTGTACTGGAGGAGCTCATTCATACCAGAACAACAAATGAGTTGTTAAAACAGTTATAAATGATAAATAAATAAAAATTCTCATAGTAATGGCCCAGAGAATCTAGATTATGGCTTTAAAATGTATTAACCCTCTATGGCATGATTTTTTTATTTTTAGCTTGGGGGTCCCTGATAATATATCAATCATAAAATGATGCACCCACTGTAAGTAAGTGCACCCTTTGCCCTTTTGGATTAAATGTTAGTACCTCAAGCCTTGGAGGTGATTGGCAGAGTGTGGACAGTGGTCATTGCAGAATTATTTACAAAGAAACCGTCTCTGCCCAAAATAAAGACCAATAGTGAGACATGTACTAATCAGGAAGGATGACATTCTGGGTAATCAGTGATGTTGGCACTGTGGGGTGTTCTCCACCGGGGTAAGTGTGGAACATCTTCCTGTGATGCATCATCATCAACTTCATCTTTCCTCTTCATCCACAGACTCATTGTCATCAGATAGGCCATCTGTTCCAAAAGGGAAGATTAAAATTAGAATAGGTCATATACCTCTCTTCACCCATACACACACACACACAAACACACACGCATGCACATGCATGTTCATTACATACAGTATGTTACTCTACTGACTGAATTCTGATCTCCTTATTCTCCCTCAAACCTGATTCTTGGGTCCACTCTTCCTCACTGTCACTCTCCTCAAGCTCACTGTCCTCACTGTCAGAAGGAATAAGCCTAACTGCTCGATCAACTTCCTTACACCCATAAAATGTTTGTGCATACATTTCCTGTGAGTAATAGTAGATAGTAAAGCAAAAAAACGGATCATGGTGATAACTATGCATCCCTGCACTCCATCCATGAGAATGTTTTTGTTCAAACAAAAGTGGTCTAACTGCGCAATGTTGCCCTGAGGCAACGAAGGAAAAACTACAATTTTACTATATAAATAAAGACAAAAAGTGTCTTTACTCAATCAAATATGCTTCTTCACATATTCATGTACATCACAGATATTATTTATACAAACTTATTCAAATTTAAACATGTTAAAAAGTGAAATTTATCTTACCTTCTGCTAGCAGTGTGTCCAAGCCTGCGATGGTTCCAAAAAGGACTGTTCCCACCACAGACAAATGGTCAAACCCAAGCCCACCTCAAATTTCATTGGTCACAGACTTATCATCAAGCTTTTAATTTGATTAGTTATTTTTTAAAATTTAAAGGGGGGGTGTGTGGGCCAAAATAGTGGTTTGTTGCCTGAGGGCAACACCATGCCATAGAGGGTTAATATGATTTTAATAATAGGACACATAAAGAAGAGTTAGTATGTCATTATTGTGATCACTCATTGGAATTAAACATGTGCCTATATGATTCCTAATTTAACTCTTTTCTTAATGGCACTAATGAGTTGTCATATGACCCAGAGCATTGTGTGGTGTGTTTAACTAAAAACTTCAACTTCCTGAAGCACCAGTCGCCCTTTGCTGAAAAAGGAACAGTTCCATTTTTTTTTTTAACTGCCGGACTTCCGACAACACCTGAAGGCAGCAGAGCAGCCACAGGGTTGAACAACAGGACAGAGTGAAAACCACCACAGTGTGTGTGTGTGTGTGTGTGTGTGTGTGTGTGTGCAGGAGGAGGAGGAGGAGGAGCCCGGGCTCCTCCGCTGTGATAACAGGCTGCTGCCTCGGTTCTGTTATCTTCCGTTCCCCGCCGTCCGAGCAGCGGACCTCCTCCGGACCTGTACCAGGATTTATTTGATTCTTATGAAACTTCACTAATTGCCGCCGCGCTCCTCCCATGGTGTCCCCGGGAGACTCCCCGGCCTCTACTCGACTTTTCGGAAACTATCGGCGACCGTTTTGGGGTCTTGGAAATCATGGAAACGTGGTTTTTGAATCACGTCCTCGGTTTGTGTCTGTCGGTCCTCCTGCTGGGTCTACCGGGGCCCCTCGGGGCAAGGACCCCCAGTAACGACAGCACCGATTCGGGAACGGCAGGATTTTATTATTCGAGCGCCACAGAAGGACTCAACCACATGGAAAACAGTGCAACTTCAACTTCATACTCCAGCGAGAGTTTATCACCATCACAGAGGAACATCCTGCTCACACACACTGCTGAAACACACACTGCTGCTGCTGGAAACTTCGGTAAGATCACTGTCAGCGAGGCCTGCAGTGGCAAGTGCACTGCAGGCTGAGTGTTGGTTTACTTTCACCCCCATTATCCCATATGAGAATCTATTTCCCCCATGCAAAGTAAAGGGTCATTAAATGTGTGTTTTTCACTTCCACCCCACTAGAACGAGCCATAAGCAGATCCATAAACATTTTGTGTGTCAATAATCTCTTAATTACAACTGTAGGCTATATATCCTGAGTGAAGATTTCCTGTTGTGGCAAACTGAAATGCTGTTTCTAATGCTGCTCTGCCACAGGTTGCATGCCAAATTGAATTTAACTGAGGTGCATCCAGTGTCCTGAAACAAGTGCATTGCTCTTTTAGTTGTGCATGCTTCAGTATAGAGATGTAACTAACAATAATTTTCATCATAGATTTATATGTTCATCTGTAGATTGTCAGAAATAGTTTACAAAAGTTCCCAAAGCCAAAGCTGACAAACTGTTTCATTAGTTTAACCAACCAAAACCCAAAAGTACTTAAAGGAGGGAGAAGACTTGAAAATATTTACATTTGAGAAACTGGAACCAGTAAATTGAAGAAAGAGAACAATTTAAAAACGTAAAAGGGTTTCTAAGTGCTATAATGTATCACATTAAACTCACTATTAGACAGTTTACTTTTTGGAATAGATCCTCTTCAAACTGACCTTTCCAGGAGGGATGCACCGATTGGGAAATTCTGGGCCGATTCTTATTCAATGTTTAAAATAACAATTTGGCCAATAGCGGATGCCGATTCCGATGTCTTTTGTTGTTCTTTATTCAACATTTTGTCCCAGCGAAACAAATAAATCTACAAAGATAAGAGACATGGTTGCAGCTCAGTCTATTTCTCTTCTCATCCAACATGTCCAACACATCATTTAGCAACAGATAAACACTGATGAATACAATCTTATTTGCTGGTAGTCCAATGTCAGGCAACAAGGCGAATATCGGCCGATATATCAGTGCGTCCCTACTTTGCAGTGAACAAAGACTTCAGATTATACTGAACATGTTAAATCTGGTTTATCAAGTAAGACTCATTCACTCAGTTTGATGAAACCAGTAAACATGTACACTCATGTATCACTCGCATCATTACGGGTGGAAGACAATATAAAAACATATCATATTGCGATGTTTTGTTTTGTGATATCGATTCTCAAAAATACTGTATTGATTTTTGGGTTAAATCCCCCAACCGTTAAATAGCAGTGTTGCAAACATAAACTGAGGGCTGTGATTTTGGAAACAGATTCCACTTCTCTGGTTGCATAAAAAGCAAACTTTTTACTCAGATTTTATGCGTATGATGGTGTGTTCTTCATACTGTATCGTGATGCGTATTTTATCGCCAGATTCTTACCCATACACAACCCTACTTATCATGAGCTAAATTTAAAATCTGATAAGAAGCCTCTCCTTTGTAACAAGTTTGCTAGAGCCGTGTTAGAAATGAAGCCGAGGTGTTGCTGTTGCTACAAAAAAGTCAGCTCATACAGGTGTTTTAAAAGGTGAATGGTTCCCTGCATGCAGTGGTCAAACCTTTGCATGAGGCGTTGGTTAGAGCATCCAGGTTAGAGGGATTGTGATGCTTTGAGTTAATATATATGTTGCTCCTACAAAAGAACCTTCAGCTGAACTATTTTGTATACATGATCAGAGGGAAACCACATCTGAACCACATACAGCTTTTCACTTCACTTCACAGCTCTAAGGGTTTGAGTTCCCTGTGCACAAGGCCCAGTATCAATCATCACACTATAGGAAGAAAGTCATTTGCGGTAGAGGCCAGAGTTACACCCACAGCTACACTATTGTCTTATCGGCTCATAGCAATCGAAGAGAAAGAGGCTTTTAATTACATTTACACAATTAAAATACATCTTTTTAAGAGAGTCAGGGACCAATTGTATCCCTTAAATAGAGGTTTTGGTGCAGTGCTGCTATGCTGGAAGCAAAATACTCATGAATATAAACCCTAGACAGCAGAAAGGAAGAGAGATTTAAGTTTTTAGCGCACAAATGAAGAATCTTTTTAAATTTTTTGTTTGAATAACACTTATTATTACATAATATAACATCTGATAGGGACCTTACCCCATGAACAGAGATCAGAGCACTACACCTTTATAACAGTCTCTTTATAACCTTAATATAGTTCCAGTGCAACTGCAGCCAGATATTAACACAATATTACTATTATTACTACTGTACTTATGCTTCTGCCAGTTGGTCACAATACAGTATACCATATAGCTTACGTATAATAGACAACCTTAAAGGTCCAGTGTGAAACATTTAGGAAGATCTATGGGCAGAAATGGAATATAATATTCATATGTTTTCATTAGTGTATAATCATTTGAAAAGAAGAATCATTGTGTTTTCGTTACCTTGGAATGAGACACTTTGACCTACAGAGGGAGCGGGTCCTCTTCCACGGAGGCTGCCGTGTTGACCCGTCATGTTTGTACAAACACTGGCTCTAGATAGAGCTTTGTTGTGTTTTTTTTTCCCTTCCAGTTTTGTGACCACTTTAGTTTCTCCTACACATTTGGAACGCTGAGCTGTGATCAAATGGTTGCAGTCCGCAACTTCACAGATGCCACTGAATCCTATAAATCCACTGAGATTTTTGCCTGGTTTCAGTCATGCAGAGCTGCCGAATACAGTTCCTCATACTGCAAATGGGATATGATTCACAATGAATGGGACTTCCTTCATTTTTCCATTACAATTTTAGTTTCACTGGAAAAGAAAAATTAAATCATGATAGTGTGACATTTGTTGGGGTCTGTACCAAACAAACATGTTTTCTTACATCTGGAGAACAAGATTTATAGGTCAGGGAATCTCTGCAGCTCTACAGTACTTCATTATAATGCTGTTTCCTCTCACACTTATCACACCGTTATCCAAAAACTGCAGCTTCTTGCAATTTGCGTATTGTACACATGTTGCATTTTCGATAATACTGCGATTAATTGTGCAGTCCTACAATGATAAAGTGGAAATGATTCACCACTCAATGTGGTTGAGTCACCATGACTTCAACCACATTCGCCTTTCCTATCCTGGAACAAGTCTTAAGGTCGCTGTTATAGGATGAGAGACCCACAGACTGAGCTGTGAATTTCAAACAGCTCAACAGTTTATCACTCAGTAATAGTCCGTGGCAACAGAGGACCTATTTTATCTGTTGGCAATAAAACATCAATCATTACATTTACAACACTGCTCAGTCATACCATCGTCGGTGCTCATTAGTATTCTGAATGCACTGCACTTGCCTAAATTAATATGCAGACCACAGAGTTTCTGAAGTGTAGCAGATGTGAAAAGACGACACAGTTGAGAGCTGAGAGATAAACAGCAGAGAATCTGGGAGTGTCCGCCACTTGTTGCCAACACCACGTTCCAGTCTGAGTTGTGTTGCCCGGACTGGATCCAGGGAGAGAGAATGAAATAATGAGAGAGACACATGCAGAGGAAGTGAGAGAGAAAAATAGAGTCGAGTGGCCCAGTTCTCCCGACAGACTCCCAGTGGACGGGCCATTCTGTAGTTGAACTCTCCCCTCCATTGGTTTTTTGATGGTGACTGCTGGTCACTGTCAGGATGCTGTCCAGCACCGATGCTCATCATCAGAGTGCTGTTGTTCCAGTCCTGGGCTATCTGGGGACCGGCCAGATAACAGGCTGTCAGACGGCACAGCATCAGTGATAGGCAGAGAAAAAAAACAGGTCGGATAAAGACCTCACACAGACTTGGTGCCCAGCTGACTTGTGTGTGAAGTCATTTTCTCACTACACTTGATATTTTAAGACTATTCACCTTTGGATGCTCACTAGTTATGTAATTTAAAGCTGCATTCAATATTTGTATGTAAACACTGACTGTGTATAACATGCATATATATCCATTTGTGGTGATGAACCCACAGAGAGTTATCTGCAGTTCCCCTCAGCTTTATGTTGCTTTTTAGCATCTTTCAGCTCATTGTTTTGGTTTTACAGCCCACAACTTTACAACTCAGTCTCACCACTCTTATTGCATCCTCTTCAGCAGCAGCAGGCAGCTGTTATAAAGCTTTCATAAACCCACTGTACACTACCTGCCAAGCATCAAACACCAGTGAAAAGTTAATAGAGAGCTAGTGGACATAACAGAGCAGGGAGATAAAAGGGGAGTAAATATTGGACTTTTATTTGTTAGATGGCAAGAAACAAGGCCCCAAAATGTCCAAATGAATGCTAAAACTACATTGTGACTGTATGCTAACCTGTACGCCAGTTGTCTGCTGCAGACTCCCTACAACCCACTCAAGGACCCCTGTTAGTCCCTGGACCCCAGTTTGAAAACCACTGGTCTAAGACACAAATTATGCAATTGCACCAACTCCAGGTTGATTCCAGGTTGCTTGTCATCCCTCTTGCTCACTGTTTGTGGTTCTTATGTATCTCTAACTGTCAACTATCGAAGGCAAACTGATAAAAAATACATTTTAAAAACAACAATCTAAAACAACATCCTTTTTTTGACACTCCAATCATGTTTGGGGTTTTTTTTATGACTGAAAAACAATTTTAAGTCGGGCTAAAAAAAAACTATCCACAGTCACTGAACATGAAAACACACCCAGATCCATGGTGACTGTGTTCTGCCAGTGCCTTGTGCTCGCTCAGCTTTAGGAAGGAAATGGCTGATTCCCAATGGAGACAGTCACCGCCATATTTAGGACCTCATGCCATTGTTAGAGTAGACAAGCCTTGCTGCCAATTGTTCTCCACCCAAAATCATTGCCTCTGCAGCAAGCAATAGTACTTCTGACAGGGTCTTCCCACTTTCTGCAGCCTGAGCAGGCCAGACACAGCCCAGTGAGCACCCTCTGGTGGCCACGGGTGGAAGTGAACTACAATATGTACAGTTTGTAAGGACCCGTGTGTAGGATTCAGTGGCATGTATCGGTGAAGTTGCAGTGTTTGGTTTGTCGGTTCTGGGCTCCGATAGAAATATGGCGTATCGTTGAATGAACTGAGTGTCAACATGATCACTGTGAGACTCCCTGATTTGAGCATGTAGCTTCTTAGACAACATATTATGATGATAATATAAGTATTTCACTACATGTTAAAGAAGTTTATATCCTGCATGTAACAGCGTTAAGAGCTCAGTAATCATGTTTTTTTTACTTCTTGAGTGGATTGATCAATATCCTGTGAAGGGTTGCAACTGTAGTTTTTTTAATTTGTCTGTTCTCCAATTGATGGATTATTGTTTGATCTGTAACGTGTCGTAGAAATTGCCAAAAGTTACCGTACTTGATGTGTTTAATCTGTTGTCCAAAATCAAAAAGCAAAATTCAATTTACAGTGAGAACAAAAGCAAGAAAACATTACATTTGAGAAGTCCTGGAATTTGTCTTGGCATTTTTGCTTTATTAATTGACTTTAAACAACTTTTAAAGGATTGTGTTAATTGATTAATCATTGGTTTATCTAGCAACATATTTTTAAGATATGATATTTGCTGTAAATACACCAGATGCATGCACAAGTGGCTATTTTTCATCTGTAGTCCCTGGACAGATGTTACATAGTCACCCTGTGAACTGAAATTACAAAGTTATTAAGATCATTTATAAACATGCAGAACAATCATAAAAAGAAAAGAAAATACTAATGCTAAAAGAAACCTAATTCTGGACACCCTTATACTACATTTTCTTTAAAAGAGCTCTAAATACGCCATGTGTGTCCAGTGCTCTAATAGTGGCTGGGACGGAGTTCATTTCTGGTGCAGTTTTAACAGAGAATTCAGACTGACTGAAAGCACTTTTTCTGTTTGTCTGAGCTTATAGTAGCTAATAGTATAAAGCTGTTGTTTGGTATCACAAAAAAAGCAATAATACTCTTGAGACAGAAATAAAGAGACCTCAGAATGTTTTCAGTGTCTTGTCTGTAGTGAGTGATTGGACAAACTTGATATTTTTATTTTTCCACAGACACTGAGCAGACACAAACCTTCACAGAAACAAGCAGCACGTCACTAGAAGCCACAAGTCTGTCTACTGAGCCGCTCTCCTCCACCCTCGTGGTAGCCACCACTGAGGCCAGCAGCAGCAGCAGCAGCAGCAGCAGCAGGGACTGGAAGGACTTTGTTAACACAGACCAGGTGCCACAGTCCTCCCCTGTTGTGTTCTGGGAGGCTAGTTCCCAGATGTTGACAGAGGAAGCCAGACTGCCCCAGGACAGCCCAGACACCACCCTCCGACTAGGAGATGCATCGTCCTCAATGTCCCAAACAGCCGTCCACACCGACAGCACTTACACTTCCACCGCCATAACCCGAGCTGGGGAGAGGAACCTGCTGTCTGTCACCTCCTCTTCCAGCAACAGCACCTCCTCTGCCTTTACAGAGGACTCCAACTCCCATCAGCCCCCTTCTACTTGGGGTATTTCTGCTAGGGCTACAGAGACTGAGGATTACACCCACAGTGCCCCATCCACCAGGACTGACAGCGGGGACACAACAGACCAGCACATGACCCAGTCCTTCAAGGGGACATTTTCAGAGACTGGGAGCCCAGGGGGCAGCAGAGGAACCCAAAGTTTAACCAGGCAACCTAATGCCACCCAGCATCAACACACCTCAACATCAGACGAGACTTCTGACTCGACACCACCTCTCAGACTGACAGAGCCCAGCACTGACCAATCAGAAGTGTCCGTTTCCTCCACACCTCCCGTCACCTCTCCTGCAAAAGGTCCTACAAACATCTCAGGGACAGACCAGGGGTCGGGCACTAGTGTTGGAACTTCCACCGAGCCCTCCACTGAAGCCCACAGCTTTAGCACTCAGAACCAGGAGAGCACTGAGGGGGTTTCATCCCAGACCAGGGAGCAAAGCGAGGACTTGGGTCTGACCACAGCATCCCCTACAGTCAGCAGTAGTACATCTGAACTGGACGACTCTCTCACAGACACTCCAGTGCTGGTAACTGAGGCCTTCTTCACCACCACACCTGTCACCGTTACAGAAAGGTACATTTTATTGTTGATTAAACTTTGTGCTTGATTAATTATGAAACAAATAATACAATAATGGTTCAAGGGAAGATATTTGTTCGCAGCAGAGAGAATGATTCATCATTATGCTTAATAATATTGATTATATTATATTATTTTCTAGAAGTATTGATTATTAGACAACATTATTTTGACTTAACTCGCAAACTACAGTAACTGCATATTCAAAACAATAAAAACTGACTTAAAACACTTGTTACATGTCACTTCCTGATGTGTTTCACCACATAGAGACTTATTATTCTTTAGAAATGCATCATTTGTGCAAAAAACAGCTTCTAAAATTTGCAGCAATTACAAAATTTAATTGACCAAACTTTAGTTAAGGGAGAGACTAAATCCAATAATGTTGGAGATTAAAAACTTATTTAAATAACATATTTAAATGTATTAAATGGTAAATTAATTTACTGATTTTAGTGTAAATATTAAAAGTAAATGGATGGACAGACAGACACCAAGCAAAACAGAAGTGCAGTTAAGGATTTATGAGCTATGGGCTGTAAATAATCAAAAGACTTGATTGATTTTCTCTGTAACAGATCACAGATAACGGAGGAAAACACTTCCAAAGCCAGTGCCTCCAGCACCACCACCACAACTACCATGACCACCACCACGTCTAATCTACCTGCAACCTCATCCTCAAGGTTCAGTAGCACCACCAGCAGCTCTGCTCCAGGGCCACCTACCGAGGACACTATCCCATACACCACACCCTCCACCACAGCCTCCACCCTGGCCCTGCAGACCAGTACTGCGCCCCCAACTCACCGTGTGCCAACCAGCCAAACCCAGGGGCCTTCAACTGGGGTGGCTAACCCCACTAACGTCACAACCCTGCAGATAGAGACAAGCACAGGCACTCTGGGGATCACCACGGCTTATAGCCAGCACATCACCACCACCTACATCCACAGCACCCCAACTGAGAGTACAGAGGCCCTGCAGACCACTGGAAAACAGACAGACAGAGGAACCACAGAGCTGGTGGTGACGACATTTCCCACTGACGTCAGATCTACCAAGGCCCCACCACCACCACCAAGTAAGTGGTGTATACTCTTCCTTCGTGATAAACCTTGACCTGCAGTTTTTACAGCAAGAACGTTTCTTCTTACTTTATTTTCTACAGTTAACTGTGGTGACTGTTGCTGTTAATGCTGACCAATACCTTCTTTTACTGGCTATAACCAACTGTAAATGTAAAAATACACAAGTTCATGTATGCCAGGGAATTGCAAAGACGCACCAAACACCTGGTGTTTAGAACAGCAAAAGTAAAACCTTGAACCTACTGGATCAGTTTTGTTTCATTTATAAAGCTTTCCAAATATTAGGAGGGTTAAGTGAAATGCAGGTTAGTCTATTCAAATGACTATAGATCGGAACTCTGTGGTCTGAAGAAGGGGATATCTTGTAGTTGATGAAATTGGAAATGATGCATTTGTGTCACATTCCTCTTATGTGCAACTTAAAATGACTGAGATGGATGCTGATTACTGCAGTGATCTTTATACTTATTTGTATGAGAGAACGATGCAAAAAAATGTAATACTGAAATTAGGTAAGGTGTCAGAATGTGCATTATAAACTGCTGTGACTGGGAGATTGATGAGACATGATGAATGTCTGCGTTAAACCATTGTATGTCTTAAGTCATTACACCGTTTTTAGCTTTTTCAAAAGGTTCAGTTTCTTCTTTGTGGTAAAATGCCTGCTGTCCTCTCTGAACTCAAGGAAACCCCTGTGTGTCAAACCCTTGTATGAACGGAGGGATGTGTGTGAGCTATAAAGGGCATCAGTTCACCTGCCAGTGTCAGCAGGCATGGACAGGGCCGACCTGCAACCAGGGTGAGCTTCTCTTCTTTTCTTCCTGACAGCTTAATAACACTGTCAACATGCACTTTAAATGTTATGTTTCAGTATAACCAAGCAGGAAATAAAATATATTTTTCCATTTAGTTCTGAGGGTTAAGATTCAGGTTTAAGGTCCTATTAAATATAATATTGTGATACCTACATGTGTCCAGATATAGATGAGTGTGAGAAGGACCCCTGCCCCGTTGGGTCCACGTGTGTGAACACGCGAGGTTCCTTCAGCTGCGAATGTCCACTTGGGTTCGACCTGGAGGATGGACGCACCTGCACCAGAGGTAAAACCCCTTTTATACATAACAATGTTAAAACGATAATTCCATCACAGATGATACAAAAACTGTATAATAATTCACAGGTCAAAGTTGTTTTCCCAAAAGCCTTCTTTTGATTCACAGAGAGTATTTTTTCCCCTCCATAGCAAAGACATTCCTGGGAACTTTTAGTGTTAACAGACTCCCACATGACCCTGTTGTCTTCAAGAGCACCACCGTGCATGAGATCCAGCGAGAGATCATTCAGCTGGTGAGAGGCAGTCCACATCACTGTATCTTCTTTCAGACGCGTATTATGTGTATTATATCTTACACACCACTCTCTTCCTGTCTTTACCTCAGCTCAACGCTTCATTGTCAGTCCTCCGAGGTTACAGCCGCTCAATGCTGAGTAAGAAGTAAGTTCTTGTCATCACTTAACCATTACGTGTCTGTGCTTTTTCTAAAATGTGTTGTTATATATTCAGGATGTTTGTTCAAATGTTATTGATTAAAACTACTAGGTTCAGAATGAGAAAAAAATCACTGAGCCTTAAAGATTCAATATGGAGATTTTGTCAGCGTAGACCTCTGTATTGACCTCTGATCTCTTCCCTACAGAGAAGAGGACGGGATTCGCATCTCAGCTGTCAACATGTTTTCTATTTCCACCAATGTGACGAGTGCTGAGGTCTACAACAGCATCCAGATGTCTCTCAGCAACTGCAGCTCCTCAATGGCTCACTGCCGGATGGTCCTGCACCACAAGCTCACTTATCACGGTAAATGTAATAACTAGTAATCATAATTAACCCCCTGATGTTTGCTCGTTTTAAATCAATGCAGTTTTAACGACTTCAAATGTGTGAATGTAATAATACCTTTTTGCCCAGGTGGTCATAATGTTATGGCTGATCAGTGTATGTGTTAATGTGTATAAAGCCACTAGGGGGCACAATTTAGCCATAAATAGCTCCCTCATGAAAGGTACCATGTTACATTTTGAACAAGATTAGACAGTTACATTATTACATCATGCAAAATCTGCTATATCTCACAACCATACACTACAGGGAATCCTACATTAACAGGACTATGAGGACTGTAAGCTCAAATACATAGTAGCAATTTTATGTAGGACTACTTGTGTTCAGATTCCTGTGTTGTTATTGTCAATACTAATTGTGTCTGCACTATCTTCCAGTGGAAAGTCTGTGCGTGGCCCAGAAGACTCAGTGTGATACGGAACGCTCCACCTGCACAGACAGCAGCGGCACAGCCCACTGCCAGTGTCTTCAAGGATACTACAAACACAACCCTGATGACCTGTCGTGCTTAGGTAAATGTGTGTTTCTGTTTAAACATTGCTGGTTCACAGATCTATCCAACTACTTACTGTGAGTCCATGTGTTTTTTTTTTGTAAATACAATAATTAAACTGAAAAAGCAAATACGTATTAACCGGATGTTGAATGTTCCACTATGGTTTACGCCTAAAAACTAGGTGCTGATGACAATCAAGCTTTTACTCCCTGCAAAAACAAAATACTGAGGAGATTTCACATGAAAATGAATCAAAATTAAAGACACAGATTGAAAATTAACTCTTTATACCAACTCTTTTTTCTAAACAAAACATCTTGTTTCAGAATGTGGGGACGGCTACAAGCTGGAAAACGGCACCTGCATTCCGTGAGTTCAACATTTTTTCCCCTCATGTTGCAAATCCAGGTACACTGAAAGATTTTAGACCACATTCTCACTGCAGATTCTGTTTCTGCTTTCAGGTGCATGTTTGGATTTGGAGGATTCAACTGTGGAAATTGTAAGTGATGCTAAAAATACCTGAACAGGCCAAATATAACAATATAACACATATTCAGTTTCGTTAGAAGATATTTTGGTCTACATTTGCTGTTGTGATGCTGATATATGTTTTTTAAAGTTTAACATATGATTTGTGTTATTTGACATTGCAGTTTACAAGCTGATTGCAGTCGTGGTCTCACCTGCAGGGGGCGCTTTGCTCCTCGTCCTCGTCATAGCTCTCATTGTCACCTGTTGCAAGTAAGACTGCTATTATTGTTGATACCAGTGCAGTAATCTCCCTTGCTCTACTGTATTTTCAAGTTGATGAAAAAACAAGTCATCCTAGACCAAGGACTCTGACGCTGAAAGAGAAATGGAGCAGGAACCAGCTAATACAAATATTGTCTTTAATAGTGTAAACTTGGCCTACAATAATGTGTTATGCATACAATAATATATTCATATTTTAATTTTAAATATACATGTGGAATCTAAAATGTTGGATTCATGTTAATTTTCTGACAGTGTTGTAAAATAAAAACTTCCAAAATATTATCTAACAATGGGTCACTAACCCCCTGTTGAAAACCCAGGTCCGACCTAGACTATAAAAACAAGAGTAGTTCACCCAAACTACCAAAACAACACAATCCCTTACTTTAAATGGTTTTGTGAATTTTGCCAAAGGTGTAACTTCTTTAAAATGTTTTCTCCAAGGAAAGACAAGAATGACATAAACAAGATCATCTTCAAGAGTGGAGACATGCAGATGTCCCCGTATGCAGATTTCCCTAAAAGTAACCGCATATCCATGGAGTGGGGCAGAGAGACCATAGAGATGCAAGAGAACGGCAGCACGAAGAACCTGCTGCAGATGACGGACATTTACTACTCTGTAAGGAGACGTACCCCCACTCACTTCATTTGTCTTCATCGTTCAAGTGAAGGCTTTGTTTTGTGTGTCTAGACAGTGGATACAACTGATAAATCATTATATTAGACAAGAGGAAACTGGTTGTTAAATACATTGTGTACATTTTCTCCTTCTCTGTCCCCACAGCCTGCGTTACGCAACTCAGACCTGGACAGAAACGGCCTATACCCGTTCACAGGCCTGCCGGGCTCTCGCCACTCATGCATTTACCCCGCCCAGTGGAACCCCTCCTTCATCAGTGACGACTCACGGAGAAGAGACTACTTCTAACTGCCCAACCTTGAACACGCATGCAGGAACCTACCATCTCTTATACTGACAACTCTGATGTGTCATTATGGTTTTCTGTCACAGTGACAGTGCTAATGTGTGAGCCGCACTGTTTTAGAGAGTCCATCTGCATTCAGGGCTGCACACGAACTATGTAAACGTGTGTGTGTGTGTGTGTGTGTGTGTGTGTGTGTGTGTGTGTGGGCGTGTGCATGTTATGTGAGTGCACATTTTTGCAAGTAAAATGTTTCCTGAGAGTGTTCTTGAATGACCATTTTAGTGTTTTTGCATGTTTTAGCTCATTTACTTCACCTCACACATCACATTGTTGCTGTTGCATCAGACTGCCTAATGTGTTTTTCAAGCTTTCCAGCAGCCACTGATTCTCATTTACTCCGCAGTGTGATGAAAAACAATTTGCAGATGCTTGAAACGTGCTTGAGGTAGTTGATCCGTGACGGTAAACATTATATCTTCCAGTTGTATTGTTGCTGCCCGGTAATGCAGCACAGACTTGCTCAAAAAATCTGCACTGCATTAATGCACAGTGATAAATAAAATCAGATACAGTGTTCACTGTGTTCACTAACAGCACATAATGTGAATTATTGACCTCCAGGAATGTAGGAAAAACACATTTGAATTAAATAAGCAGTATTGTAAAGCATATGTGACGTCTAAGAAATAGGCTTGAACATGCAAAAACACTGAAGTGGTCCTTAAAGTGCTGAAATATGAATGAAATGTGCATGCCACTGCTGTGAATTTTCAGTTTCTTCTTAGATAATAATCTGAGAATAAAGTATTGAGGGAAGAAGACAATAACAAACCACTGAAGGATGCACAAAGTTCTATTTAATGCCAAAAGAAACTGAAAAACTACTTTGAATTCTGATGCCGACTTTTATTTATTCCCTGTATGTCCGAGTCCTTGACATGTAGCATAATGGACCACTCATACATACACACTGACAGACGTAAGAGGGATAAATCAATTGCTTTAAGTGTGTGTGTGTGTGTGTGTGTGAGAGAGAGAGTGAGAGCGTGTGTATTAAGTACTGCTGTTTGTGAGGTGTGTGTATGTGTGAGAGGAATAATTATCTATATACTAGAAGGATCATATGTCAGTGAGTGTTTGAATGTAAAGATGTATCATAATTAGTTTGCTATTTCTGACATGGAGTATTATTTTTATTTTATATTTTCTTCCTTTGTGTTCATATGATCTGTTCATTCTGGCGTTCTAGTCAGACGGGCTTATTTAAATAAAAATAAATTGCACAGCAGTTTTTTCTCGAATCCATTTAAAAATATATATTATTATTATTTATTAATGACATTCCATACTGAGTAAGTAAGTAAGTAAAGCATTATTTATTGGTTATGAGAATGCACAGTGATGAAGACCATGCAGTTGAAAGCTACAGGAAAGCTAATAAGTGCATCTGTCAAACTATAGTGTCACATTAAAATGAATTGAAATGAAACTGCACTAGTTAGGTTAGGTAAGTTAGGAGTACAGGGTAATATAGATAAAGCCTCCAGCTGAAGATGGTGTCCAAGTTCCATATTAAGTGCAAGTGAATAATTACAACTCTAATTTTATTTCATACTAGGGATGTGCTGATCCAAAACTCAGCATCAGTATCGGTCAAATATTAGACAAAATCACTGGATTGCAGAAAATAAAATTATAATCTGACACAACCAATTAGCCTAAACTATTACATGAAGGCTTAACTGTACTTTGGGTTATGTATTTCTTCCTTCATGTGAGTAGAATATTTGTTTCACAGTTTAAGCATTATGTTTTTTAGATGGCTAGGTTACACAAAGTGCATCCATACAAATGTATTATTAACAGTTTAGTTGTTTAAGAGAGGGGAAAAGAGGGTATCGGTATCAGACATGAAATACTATTAACGCTCTAAAGTACTTGAGCTAATTGTTTATTTATAGTCAGTGACAATCAGTTCCAAATACAACAGAGACCCCTTTGTTTGTAAGACAATGATATTGTATGTGGATATCTCCTCCTCTGTGGACAAAGTTCTTTACATGTACTCCGCTCCATTAAAGTTGCTTTCCTGTAGGGTAATGTATAGTCGTTGGCTAAGGAACATATGGCTCACCGCTACATTTGGGTACTTTGACGACCCAATGCATGGAAGCTCCAGACCACAGTTACCATGGAAAAGTTAAATTAGAAAAAATCATGAATAAATATACTTTTTGTGGTATCTTCTTAAATGTATAGATACAGTGTATAATATGCATGGTTGCATGGAACTCAATCAAGTTAAATCATTTTATATTATGTCTTCATGATCCGCATCACGCTGTGAAGCTAAAGCCTTTTTCATGGAGGACATCTTGACATGTCACAGAATGAAAAGCGCAGGTGTACATAATAAGATTATTGATGGCTGAGGTCCATTTAGCTGCTTCAGTGTCAGGGTCCTGTTACTGTTTATGCTGGCTCCCTGTGACATTGTCATGGCTTACGGACAGACAGAGTGTCATCAGGTACACCTGTGCATTTCTTGCTATGACAAGTAAAAAAAAAAAAAGTCTGCTATGAAAAAGGTGTAGTGACAAGAGTGCACTTCTGTTAATTACCCCTGAAAACTGCTCATATGCAACTGTCACAACAGAGCTATGTGCTCTCATCCGTGTCTGTCTCTCTGCCTTTTATTTTGTGCAGCTCTTGCCAACGACCAACAGCCAGATTTACTCTTGTCCGACGGGCCTCTTGCTCGGTCACTCTCTGCTTTTCTCTTCTTAGGGTCCTCCGTCAACATCCCCCTCCCTGGCAGAGTGTCACTGATCTACTCATCGATGGCTCAGTATGGGTGCTATTTCTGAAAATATTGAACTATTCCTTTAACTGTGTCTTCTTTCTACAGTTTGGAGATGTAAGGGAAAAGCAGACATTCATGGTTTTGTCATTTGTTAGATGTTAATGTTGTAACTACTGTTTATTGTATGAAGTGTAAGTGCACAAGTTGTTGACTGTGTGTCCTTTTTTGAATATAGACCCCATGAAGACTAGGTGTTGCCAGGGCAACAACTAATGGGGATCACAACAAACAAACACATCACCATAGTAACCCTCTGTCAACATTCTGTTCACTTCCACAAACAGCAATGTTTCATCTAAAATATGACTGACATCAAGCAAATGTCTAACATGACAATATATACATTGTCAGATAAATCTCAGAAACAATGTGCTACATATGCTAATATTCCTTTCTGCGTAGCTACAGTTGTTTGCATATTGACTTTCCGTTCTGGCTGTTCAGGTCAATTTACATTGGTTTTCTTGGTTTCCTATAAAGGACTCTCACAGTCTAAAGCTCAAAAGACCAGAGCACACGCAGAGAGGCACAACTTCCTTTTGAAATTTTCAATTCTCTAAACCACCAATGGAACGTACACTCATAAATCTGAGTGAGCAGGCTTTCCTATTAATCAACGGTCCTCTCATCTTCCTCAACCTCACTGCGAATATTTTCTACGCATGTTGCTTGATCTTCCCAACATGCAACAGACAAAGGTTCAAGCAGCCTTTAAATATTCTACTGGGATATCTTGTCTGGTGCACAATTTTTTATTTTATCTCTTTGATGTTGGTGGGTGGCGTGATTAACTACGTTGGTGACTTTAACGTGTCTGTTGTGTCGTGGATGATTTTGAGTTGCTACGTGCATTGCAGCATGACGTGTTCTGTTTGGCTGAACTTCTACTACTACATCCAGATTGTCCCTTCACAGCGAGCTCTTTTGATCTGGGTAAAGAGGAACCTCAGGTCCATCACCTGCGTGGCTTTGTTCCTTGATGCAATACTTTTTTGTTTTGATGGTGTCATCAATATTGTACATCTGACCACCTCCAGTGGGTTCACCGATATCAATGATACATGGACTGACAATCACATTGAGGAACTGTACTTGTCAAGCCAAGTTTGTTTCTTCATCCTCAAAGTGTACATCTGGATCTGCCTGTGTATAATGATGGTTTCTAGCTTTTCCACGGCACACTACCTGTACAGACACATAAGAAGCATGGCGTGGGGCGGCAGCTACTTCTCCTGTCCAACGATTCGAAGTCAGATGAGAGTTACCATCACTGGGATCTCTCAAGCAGTACTCTACCTCCTCTATGCCACTTTTTATTTCTTTGATGCATTTACCTACATATTCTCCTCGCAATTTCATCTCAATACTTGGGTCTCCTTCACAGTCACCTCCCTGTACTTATCAGGCACCACGGTCAACTTGGGCATTGGTCAGACTGCATTCAAGCGAAGCGCTGCCGATGTCTGGAAGGCACTCAAAGCACTGTGTGGGGTTGGCATGGCAACAAATGATGTGAAAATGCACTCCAGCCAGTTAACATCAGGTGAAATAGCTAATACTGTAACTGTCGGTGTCCAAATGTCATTGCGTTGATTACTGGATGTACGATATGGTAGTGGTAGTGCTTGAAATATATTTTATACAGTGTGAGGTTTAATTTGATGAACTTGTGTTTTATGGAATAGCAAATATAA
Source organism: Dicentrarchus labrax (assembly GCF_905237075.1). NCBI lineage: Eukaryota > Metazoa > Chordata > Actinopteri > Moronidae > Dicentrarchus > Dicentrarchus labrax. The sequence goes on from NW_026136706.1 coordinate 12,065,409, forward strand.
ATGTCTCATTTTAGTCAATATAATAATTCACATGATGTAAAAAAATGATCCATACACAGAGAAAAAACATTGAGTAATGACTGTGTACCTATTTCTGTATGATTTCACAGTAGTATGCTTCTTTGCATATTCTGATTTGCGTGGGATGCAAATACTGGAGAGTTGCTACATTGCACAGAGTTTAAATACCTCTCAGATTCTGTCTGTAAATCATTTCTGTTATAAATTAGATGATACATGGAATAAAAACATGGAGTGAAGTCTTTATTCCTGTCTGTATGTTTTATTAAAATTTTCTGATTTGCGTGTGATGCAAATACGGCAGATTTGTTACATTACACAGAGTTTGAGTGCTCGAAGTGTTTTATTTGTAAGAGCACTACAAGGGAAGAGGACTCCAAAGCAGAAAGAGCAAACAGAATAAAGATTAACTATGTAACATGTTTCCTAATTAATGGACCTCTTGTTATTGTAACTGGCTTGGCTAATGCATTTTACATCTTTTGCATGGTCTGTCCACTTCAAGGAGAAAGGATCACGCAACCTCTGAAGCTTCTTCTGGAGTCCTTGATTTACTGTACAGTAACTTACCTGATGTCTGTTTTTGTAATGGTCTCTTCTGGACTAACAGTTGAAAGCATTAAGCTTATTCAAACCATATATTTGGTCTAGTTAATATGGCAGTATGGCCTCCCCTTGTCTGAACTTCTTCTACCACACCAAGATTGTACGCTCTTCCTCTGGAATAAGAAGAATATTAACCCATCAGCTTTTTCATTTGGGTTTTTGAGAGAATTTACCGTTTGTTTGATTTTACTCTCGGGCGTTTCCACTATTTGCTTTGATGGATTTGGATTCAGTGTGTCACAATGTCACAATGGATCATGAAATACGTTTGCCTGCAAGAGCTTTCTCAAAATGGCTTACATACATTTTTATCTGACTGTGTGTTATGGCGATGTCCACTGTGTTGACTCTGTACAACCCCTTTTTCCTCCACGCTCCTCATTAAGTGTACCCATTTTGACTTGTACATGGCAGGCACTACGTTGCAGACATCTGGCTCAGAGATGGATGTTGCTGAAGCACAAACAAGAAGACACTGAGGTTATTACTGGAATAAAGAAGTGTATATTTTCTAATAACAGTTAGTTTGTAGGTGCACTGTCTAAATGTATATTTTATTCACACCTCTAATTCATATGAGAGGTCATGCTTATATTTTACATAATCTGATACCTCTTAAATGATAAAAAAAATATATATATAGCTTGATAAATATATATAATGTAAAAATTTCCAGTGGTGAAATTTTGCTTTATTTTCCTTTCATGCCACTTTATACTTCTATATAATTTAGAGGGAACTACTGTGCTTAATTTACAGAAATGTACATTGCATTGTTATCAATTAGACTGCCTGACAGTATAATAATATATCATTTATTATAGTTTAACATTAATAAGGGACATTTTTCTACATTTAATGCTTTTATTTTGTATATTCAAAGTGCATTTTGCTAATAATACTTTTGCTTAAGCAGCACTAACTTTTAAATGCAGGACTTACTGGTAGTGACGTGTTTCTATAGTGTGATATTGCTCCTTTTTAGCTCTAGCAAAGGACCTGAATACTTCCTCCCCAACTATTGATTTAGACAGATTCACTAGCAAAACAATGATTTTGCCCTTTGATGCTGGCAGAGGTCAAATGTTCTAAAGTGCTACCTTCAAGTCCGTCGGAAATATTGCCTTCCAGATTAAACAAACATGAAAAACCTATGAGATGCACAAAAATAGCATTGTAAAAATGTTTTTTGCTGAATTGTGGCAAACCGTTTGAACTGCAAGCGGCAAAGGCAGTATATTTAATTGTTTTATATTATTGTTTGTGGTTCTATATAGTGGTACAGTTGTTTGCTTCTTTTGTTATCCTTGTTTAACTTTCAGTGTTCACGCTTACTGTATGTTTTTCATCATTAAAATGTATTTGGACGTTAATTACAACGTTAATTACTACCTTTTTTGTAATAGTCTACATACTGTTTTTCAAATTTGACTGCAATTGAACTGTAAGTGACTTGGACTCAAATGTTGGTAATTGACCTCCAATTGGCGCTTAAATCTTCCAGGATTACTTATCCTTATCCTTACCTATAGAAGTTTTCAAACTGTTGTCAAAGGCTTAAATAATGAGGAGCCATAAAAAGGAAAAGAATGAAAATTATGATGACTCATAATTATGAGAAAATCAAACTTTTTTGTCTTATGAGAGAAATATCTCTGAAGAATTTTTATTTCCATTATTATGTAATCTCTATTTCACACGATAAGGATAGAATTACAAGATACAAATCTCATAATTATTAAATAACCTTTAATTGTAACATGTCGTGTCATATTTATGACTTGGTATCTTCTAATTGTGAAGATTTGTGATTTATTATAACTTGAAAAGCAACACAAGTCACAATTATGGGATCTGCATGTTTATGACTTAGATTCTGTACTGTAATTATTGTATATGTTATAATATATGTATCTCATAGCTCGAAGAATTATGAGATCTACAGGTCTTATCTCAAAATAACGAGATCCCAAAGTTAAAATTCTGAAATGACATATTTTTCTTGTAATTATCAGATAACTTTGGATTTTCTTGGAATTACGAGTTAATTTCAATGTGATTAAAACCATCTTTTCTGCCATCATTTTGAAATTAAGTGTTGTTAATTATTAAATGCTACATAAAAAATGTACAAGATACACTTCTCACCAACACATGCAACAAGTTAGGAACATGTCGAGACCAGATTGGCTCTTTCCTGTACAGTCAAAACCCCATCTTTTCTCAATGTAACGAAATGAAGAAGATTTTATTGAAGGCAAAAATTGTGTTTGGAAAATGGAATAATCTTTCACTCTGAGTGCTCACAATTCTGAGCTTCCGAGGAGGTCGTGAAGGCATCCTGACTGTGGTCCGGCCCCTCCCCGCTCGGATGTATTCCGTGGTCTCGGCGGTTGATGAGTGCAGGAGAGGGGAGGCATAATGTCAGTTGAAAGGTAGAGGAGGAGATTCATCGATGTTACTCTGGGCGAAATAAAAGTCTCCGTTGGTTTGCCAGATAAACCAGCCGCATCTGAGTTTCCTAACAAAAAAAAAAAAGGATCAGCAAAGGGTTGGGGTGGTGGGAGAGGGAGGGGAAAGAAAAGAGAAAGATTAAATGAGATTGGAATAAACTGGGATAAACGATGTTAAGTCAACGGCTCACCTCCGTGGTCAGGTGAGTAACGTTAAACGAGAGGACTTTCTGTGAGTGTTAACGGCGACCAACCGTTATTGGACACGGTTTTTTTTTTTTTGCTAACGTTAGCATCGAGCTATTACACGGTTGAAGTGTCTTTAATTTGCTTTGATACGGACCGTGGATGTAACGTTACGGTGCAGACCCTCTGAATCCGCCCACTACACCTTAGCAGTTAACAGTTAGTTGACGTGGAGTTGTCTTAACATCAGACAGAGACTAAATGTTCATGTTCATTTTAAACTAACCTATCGTATAAATCCCGTTTTATTCTGGATCTTCTTTAACGTTTGTTGGGTTTTTTTTTTTTTTTGTTGTAGTTTCAGATCACTTCAAAGCGGACGGGAATCTGCGTTAAAACAGCAGTTAAATGATCCGTTAGTTTACCGTAGGTTAACTTTAACGTTAAAACAGAGAGAGAAATAACGTTAGAGCAAATGAGCAGGAATAAAAAGAAAAATATGTGTGTCATCACTAAAATATGTGCCCGATAACAGGGCGCTGCTAACATGAGTTCACTAGTTTTAGCTCCACCAGCTTAAAGATCAGTTATTGGACGTGGATGTCTGTTTTTTCCTATCATTAAATCATTGTAGTTTATCTCCAGTTGTTCTAACAAGTGACTTAGATTTTAGTCTAAGTATTCCTAGATTATATTTTACAAATCTGTGTAGAATTCTGTTTAAAATTATGGTGGGATTAGTAATTTATAGTAATTTAGGGGTTGTTGTTTTTTTTTTCTTTTTTGCTGTCAGGTGATTTTGCCATGGCTACCTAGAGCACCAGTGGTTCAGAAAGTGGCATGGCCCCAGCCCTGACCAAAATCCTGAAAGACGGCCATGGCGTCCACCTGTCCTCGCCTCCTGCCATTGTCAGAATGGACTCAGATGGGAGAGCCGTGTGCAATACTGATCTGGAGTCTCAGATGAGATCGACGGATGATGCTGACCTCCAGAAGATGTGGCTGAACCTTTCCTTGTTTCCCTCTCTGGACTCCTGTCTCCCCGTGAGCCCCCTGGACGTCCCTGCCAACGCTGTGCTTTCCCCGTGTTTGCAGGCGTCTTCCAGCCAGTGTGAGACGGTGCTGCTCCCCAGCCCTGCTTCCCTCCTCAGCCTCCTTTCCTTCAGTAAAGGCCTGATAGATTCTCATCAGGTGGCCTCTGTCTTCCCAGGTGTACCAGACATGTTTTTAGTCCCTGTCCCCGAGCACAATAGCCAAGAGGCTTGTCTGCTGCATGGACACAGTGCTGCTCCTGAATGTGGGCCAGATGGTGGTGATGTGCATCACTCCCCTCTTAGCCTCACCATTGTTCCTCCTTCATATTCCCACGGGGAGGTAAAGTATCAGGGCTACACTCCCTTCTTTGCATCCCCACATACGTTGACCCAGGAGAAGGTGACTGAAATGGGCTGCCCCCCTCCATCTGCAATGCATCCTAGCATTGGCAGGGTGAACCATGACCAGCTGGCCTCCAGAGCTGTGCTGGAGGAGGCCGTGAAGGAGCAGCTCTCCAGGCAGGCAGGGCTGCATGGCCGAGCTCAGAGGCTGCAGAGGAGATTGCAAGCCCTGCTAGGAGAGCACGCTTTGCTACACTGCAGCCAACAGCTGGAGGGGCTGAAAAGGCACTGTCAACTCGGAAGTGTGTCTCTTGACAGCCTGGACTCCATACATCCTGGTTTACTACCTCCAGAAGTGGGCTGTCAACCCCATTTGTCCTGGCTGGAATCCTCCACAGCCTCGTTTTCCTTCGCAGAGCTCAGAGATTTCAGCTGCTCTGGCCAGGCGGTGCTGAGAGGCCTGCAGGAGGCTTTGGACTCTGAGGCCACGGCCAGTAGCAGCTCAGATGAGGAGCAAGAGGACTTCAGGAAGATTCACAGCAAAGTCAAGACTTCCCCTGTGTGAGTATCCTGCAAGTGGAAGTACTTTATATATAGCTGCATGTGGTTTGTGAAAATATGCACACTAATCAACAAGGCTAAAATAATAAAGCACTGAAACGGAGCTTCTAGAGAAAGAAGTATACCAAAATGCTGAAGTATATGACTCAAAACAAAACCAATAAATAGCTGCTAAGAATCTGAAAAAATATAACTTGCACAATGATTCAAGTTTTGTTGTTTCATGAGTTGTGGGCCGCTTTGAAATTGGGGTCTGTTTCTTATTTTGAACTTTGGAGCCACGGTGAATATGTGGCTCTCACAGCTGGTTATTACAGCTAAATAAACAAGCTACAAAGGAGAGACTTTAAAAACCCCCTGAACCATGTATCCTGATTATCAAGTCAAGGTGAATCATATCATTTCACACAGTGTCACACAGTTATCAGCCAGTGTTGAGAAAAACAATAAGAAATCATTTCACTAACATCCCTGGTGTTTTACTGCCAAAAGATTTTGTTGTGCTTTGCTGGGATTTGGTTGCCAGAAGCCAGCTGTGGTTCACACTGGAGCTATTGGCCTTGTTTTAATTCAGGCAAGTTTGGAGTACACAGACGTAGACTCTCACTCTAGGCAACCTTTCAGTTCAGGATAATAAAAAGACACTGCAAAGAAAGTGAGAGGGACCTGATTTCAAAAGAGGTACAAATATGGTGCCAATTGGAGAGAATGAGCATATTTATGTGACATGACAAGAAGGGGAGTATTTAAATCATGCACATCTACAAATGTCAGGGATGAGTCAAGAAGTCCAAGTTTTATTTCAGGTTTTGGAAAGACAGCTTTCTTAGTGTGAGAGGTCCACTGTGCCTCGGCAGTGTCAGACACTTTTACTTGGCCCTCAGTGAAGTTTACAGTGTGGCTGACATAAGTACAAGTTTTGTCCTCCCAGCTGTGGAGAGTGTGATGACATTTTTTAGCCATGCACACACACACACACACACACACACACACACACACATTCTCTTTCCATGCTTCAGTCATAACACATTCAACAGACTCGCAGCTCCCTTTGCCCACAGGCTAGGAAATAAACACAAGACATGCCAGCAAGCCTGTAACATGCCAGCCAATCTGTGCCATAGTGCTCCTCCTTCTTCCTAGCAAAAATACTTTTGAAGTGTGTGCCAGTGCGTGTGGTGTGGATGGGCGGTGCTCTGGTGTGCTTGTGTCCTTGCTCAAAGTGAGTTGTATTGCCTCGGGAGAGGAAAGAAGATTGTGCGATTATGTGTTGTGACGTCCTGTAACCAGTAATAAAAAGACACAACACAGTATCACCTTGCAAAAAAAAAAATTGTGCACATTCCAAAGCATGATGAGAATTATACTTATATTTTACCAGTTTAGATTATCATGCACCGTTCTGGGTAATATTGTGGCAGATGTCCACAAATAAATATGTTAATGGGAAACACTGCAGTACAAAGAGAGCAGTAAAACCCCTGACAGCAATTAATAAACAATTACAACTACCTGAATGCACATTCTGGATTTGGTCTAGGAACAATTAGAAGAAAGAACCATTTTTTTTAAAGATTGTTTTTCTTCCTGGAGAGAGGGAACAGTCAGGGATATCCAGTAAGGGTCCTGAGCCTGAATTGATCGGCAGACCTCGATATCCGCCTTAGGCTGCTTGTCCACCAGGACATCCTGGAAAAGGAGCATTTACATTGGGCAGGATGAGAATGAAGCTCTCTCACTCAGATGGGTGTACTGCATAGTTGTTTTAGAAATTCCAGAGAAAAAGATACCCGCCCCTGTCCACGTAATGCTTATTCTATGATTTTAAAATGAAACTGATAAGTATAACCAACTTGCACAACAACTGAGGGATTTGAGCCTGAGCTGTGTAGATGGTCAGTTTCATTCTTTTTGTGCCATGTTACCATCCTCGTGTTACCCAGGTTAATACACTTCCTGTGGGGACATCAGTGTTAGGGCAGGAGGGGTAACATGCTGGTGTTGGCTTTAGTCCAATTAGACCTTTCTATTTGGACTCAAGTCATGTCTGGTTTAAGTGCAGTGTCATTTACTTCTTCAGTTAGATTTAGTTCTTCAACCCGTCTGTTTGTTTCCTATGGTGTCTGAGTCAGTGCAATAAACAGGAGCCATTTACAAAACTGGGGCATGTTTATTAGTGCTGAGAACAGGATTGAGAAAGGGTGTGTTTTATATGTGTGTAGTGGATGTGTGTCTTTTTTATTTGGCCAGATTCAGTCATCTTGGAAGTGTCAGCTTGCCTTTTGTATAAGTCTGTTGAACAATGCTCTGCTCTTTACCCGTAAACCTCCCCCGGGGAGTTTTTTATGGCAAGTTCCTCCTTGAAGAGGATATCTCCTTGCTGGAGAGGGTACGGGTCGTTGCCCTCGTTTAGAAAATGTGGAAATAGTTGGCCTTTAACATTGTAAGTATGAACTTATAAAGCGGTGACATGGTTTGACTTTGAAACCACGTGTCCACATTGCTCATTTTCTGCACGGGCAGGAGGCCTTCACACTTCCAGCTGTTGCTCATTTTCAGATTTCAGTACGTCTGTAATTTCAAATATACTCTATGGGAGTATTTGTGAAAGGCTACATGTTGGAAAGTTTCCATGCAGGACACACCCAAAAGCCCTAACGCCTCTGCAAGAGCCAAGAAACACTAACAGGAGAACTCGTAACCCCAGAACTACTTGCTGGGGCTGGCCATCCATTCAACCAGGATTTGGCTTAAAAGAAACCCAAACTGTGGAGGGTAGCCAGCGGGTTGCTAGACCCCACACCTAATTCAGAATTCTTAATATGTTCATGAAAAATATGTGTGTAAATATGTAGTTTGTGAACTTGCACAGGTTTAAAGCAACTTTTCCTCTCCCATCCTCTCCTCCCAACTCGCCTACTGCTTGGCAAATATTCCAGGAATTTTCTCATTATACAGTTGGAAAGAGCTGCAGGGTCATTGTCTCTCTGGAGGAAAGAGAGAACCTACTTCTTAACAAACATATATAAGCTTTGGGTTGAGTGAAACTATATATAGCCAACTACATGCTTTGTTTTCATTTGCAAAGTTCTCCTTCATATCGACCAGAAACTGGCTGCTGTGATCAGGCAAGCAAACAACATTTTGCATATTTGACATATATATAACCTTGATGCTGATATTAAAATGACTACCTCCTATTACCAAAGGGCATTGTCAGATACTCTGTGTAGCCGCTTGCTGACTGGTCTAACCTTTCTGTGTGAAGTGGGGGAGTCCCCCCTGTCCTAGCCAGGGTCCAAGAGCGCTGCCATAGCAACTATTGCCCTGCTGAAGCCAGCCAACCAACCGCACGCACGCACGCACGCACGCACGCACGCACGCACGCACGCACACACGCACACACACACACACACACACAGAAGATAAATGCTAACTGAGCAGGTTAGTACCATGGAAACATACTATAGATACACAACACCACACAAATCAACACTGTTTGACTCTGTGGCCTAGATAAGCTTTTGTGCTCTTAGGATGCTAAACCGTTTACACACTATAAGGCAACTAAAATAGGTCATGTGATGACAGTGCTGCATTACCAATGTGTGAATTGACAAATGGTTTGGACCGTCAGTTATCTCTTTGTCCTCCTCTCCTTTTTGTGTTACTTTTCTCTCTGGTGGTGACACACATTTTCCTGATTATGATTCTTAAGCTAACCTCTTCATACACTTCCAGTGGTTGAGTGTAGTGGCCATACAAGATTTTATGACTTATGTCTTTAAATTTCCAAAGCGCAGAGAATGATCGTCTGGTGAAGTCGTAATGTATCAGTGTTTTAAAGCATTTGATAGAAATTAATACATTGCTATAATACTACTGTACATGGGTCTGACTCTCCTTTTCTGTCATCTATCACCCTGCCCCACCTGTCAACAGTGGCAGCTGTGAGGGGCGGTGGTTGGAAGAGAGAGCGGAGCTGGGCAGCAGATGGAGCTGGTTGCAGCTGCGTGTGGCCGAGCTGGAGGGGAGGACACAACAACTGGTGGAGCTCCACAAGCACATCCGCTCTTCCAAGGTAAGACAGAGTTCTCTGTAACCCCCCCCCATAAAGGGCAGTTGACATAATGTATAAACTGGCAGTCATGGAGGGCTTTTATTTAAGGCTTAGATAGGCCTTGATACAAGTCAGTTTTGTGTAAGAAAATATATATAAAATATGTAGGGTCAGCCAACTTTTCTGTTTCCCTGTAACAATGTAGCAGTCACATTTAGTTAAGTACATTAAATAATGCATACTATGAAAAGTTTCAATAATAAGAACATGTGATATACAGGATCAATAGATTAGACTTTAGGTTCAATGCATAGCAGTGTTAAAAAATCTAAAATATGGTGTCTCTCTAATTTTAATAAATCATTGAAATGTCCAAAGTCATTTGGTGGTGGGTTAGTGTTAAAAGGTTAACTCACGTTATTTGTGTGTGTGTGTGTGTGTGTGTGTGTGTGTGTGTGTGTGTGTGTGTGTGTGTGTGTGTGTGTGTGTGTATGTGTCTCTAAGGGTGGTGTGGTACTTGCAGAGTCCCAGCCACTGACAGACAGACAGATTCAGCATACCCTGCTGAGAGAGATGGCGGGGTTATCCTGCACAGCCTCGGATGCTGACAATGAACCCTGCAGCCCCACGCGGCTCCTGCATAACATAGAGAGACAGGTAGGATGGAGGAACTGGTACACACACACACACACACACACACACACACACACACACACACACACACTATAATACTGGGTGTGTGAAGAGTCTGGAATCAATAGGGTTAGTAATCTACAACTCAATATATCAGAATATCCTTTTAAAGCTTATTGCTTTGTATAAAAGCACAGGATATTGTGTATCTGTAATGTTATATCCCGGTGCCAGGTTGAGAAGATTTAACTAATTAATTATGGTATGCATGCTGTTCCTGTGTGTTATTATGCTAAATTCCTGCTGCTTTATGAAGCCTGCAGGAAAAGACCTTGTTCATCCTTCCAGCTTTAGAGGGAGAGATGATGCTGCGATTTATCTGTTAATCTAACACAGTACAGACTGCTTCAATGACATTAAAAGCTGTACCTAAGATGTGCATTTGAATCTGTTCTATTTTTAAAAATGTGAAAGAGAGACGATTGTATTGTATTGTACACCAACCACCTTGTGTTGTGTGTTCCAATTCCTGTGTACATTGTACATTTGGCAAATAAATCAATTCTGATTCTGCTATGTGCTGTCTAAAATCAGAACTGTGTATGTATTGGGGAGCATTGGGCATGTATGAGCAACATCAAGCTCAGCAGCTGCATTGAAGACACTAAATAAATCATTAATAACCATCAATAATCAGTCATCATAAGAACAAAAGTAGAAAAATAAGACAGAGGCTAAAATAACAAGAATTATCCTTTAGCGCCGCACCAGGCAAATTTGATTGGTAGCATTAATAGCAGAGCGGTATGAATAAAATTAGCTAATAAAAAGATTACTCACATGTACTCACTCACTGTTACCACAGACATGGATTGTATTTCACAATAAAGCTTAATGTGCCACTTGTGAAAAGCATTATATGGACGATGTCTTCATTGCAGAGTGCTCAGCTCAACCACATTGTCAACAGTCTGATGCCTCCTCTCAGCTTCTCGCCGCTATCAAAACAACCACACACCTGCAGGGGCAAGAGAGCCTTCACAAGGTAGAGGACACACACACACACACACACACACACACACACACACACACACACACACACACACACACACACACATCTAATACTGTAACTATCTGAGCATGGCAATGTAAGAGTTTATCACACCTACAATGGGATATTCCGCAGCATATAGACTAAATAGATGACAGATCATAGAAGTTAGTTAGTTAATTAAAGCAAACACTTTAGCTGGGTTGGCAAGAACATAAAAAAATCATCAAATATAATAAATAAAACAGAAAAACTTCTCATTTAGGCCTAAGGCTAAGGTATTAAGGTTTAAAGCGCACTGCCTGTTTCTAAAGTAACCCAGTGAAACAGACTGGTCGGTCTCCACCATCTGGCCCAACTTGAATCATCCCTTCATGTCTTTCCTTCCTGCTGCCTTTTAACTCCCTCTGTCTGTCTGTGAAGATAAAAGCCACATGATAAAAAAAAAAGGCTTGTTTATGCATGTAACAAGGGGTTATAAGTAGGTAACATATTGAAAAATGTGTTTTTTTGCTTAGTACTTGTGATCTTGGCATGAATCATATCCCTGACATTTCCATGACCTCATCTGATCTCCCTGCAGCGGTCAGAAAGGAGACTCTGTTTTTGTGCCCGGGAGCTCTAAGAGAAGGAGACCGGGGACCAGGAGCCTCTTTAAAGCTGATTTGTCATGCGTGTGTGCCCGGACCCGACCCCTGGTCACCTACCACAAACCCAGACTGTTCGCTTTCAGCACCTACATCCCCAGCAGGACAAAGGTTGGCCACATGCCGTCTCCTTCATTTCCCAGTCTGTCCGTCTGAACCATTTACACACACACAACTGTCAAAGCACAAAGGCACACACTCTATGACATTCATCTGTAAATGTGATAATGTGTATAGATGGTTACGCAGACGTGGACACATTTATCATGATTCCTATAATTACAGTAGCTAGCGGGCATGTGGACGCTAAAATGTGGTGGTCCCGTTTTCATTCTCTATTCTGCAGAGGTGACACTAAAAACAGCAATGAAGATGACACCAGCACTATGCCAAATGACTGTGTCGCTGTCCAGATTTACTGGTTGACGGTTGATCAAAGTGTGTCAATGCGTGGAAGTTGTAAAACATATTCACTAATTTGTTTAATTAGAATTATTGACATATACATGTCAAATGCAGCTTCGTGCAGTTGCTCTTAGTCAGGCTTCAGGGGTGGAATGCCGTATCACTAAAATAGGTCCTCAAATTAAACGGGAATTAATGTTTAAAGCCGGACACCTGCTTTTAATTAAACAATAATATCTCTTGGATTAGCATCAAATAAACAAGTGCATGTGATTATTTAAAAGCTCAAGCCTTTGTTTATCCTGGGGACATGGCATAGTGCTATGTTCTTACTGGCAGTAAAAGCAGGAGGGTAGTGGTAGAAGTGGCTGGCTTTGCTCTGTTTAGCTTCACACAGTTCTAGTAATAGGAACTGATATCATTGTACAATTATATACATATGTGCAAAACATTTTTCTGATAAACATAGTGGAGCGTTTAGATGCTCAACATCTGGCTGAACACTACTGTTCTAGCAGATTAGAGCAATTGTAGCCATTGTAATAAGAGGAGCACCAAGCTGCCAACACAATTGTGTTATTGCCAAATGACAAGAAAAGGCCTTCAACGACATAATTACTTTAATCACTGTACTTAGGCAAAGAGCAGCTTCCTTATGACTTACCCATACCCTTATGACTCATACTCTAACATAACACAAAGAGAAAGTCAAGTTGATAGTCTATTAACTGTTTAGCACTATGTAAAAAAATAACTTTCTCTCTTCTTGTCTTTTCTCTGTGCTTCAGGACTCGGGGAAGTCCACGTCTACCCTCTCCTCCTCTCTCTCATCACCTTCCTGTTCACGTTGTTCATCTTGTGATCCTGTAGTACTGTGCTCTGATCCTAACTGCAGCTTCAGTAGGGCCCTAACATCCAGGGCCCCCAGCTTGTCTCTCTCAGTTGGTAGGAAAAACATCAACATATTTAACATGGATAGTGTGTAAAGGCTTAACAATCTAAAACCTGTTGCAAGCAGAGTAAACTTGAGTAGGCTTAGCAATGTGTTTCTGTTGAAAGAAATGTGTAATGCTTAGCTCCATATTTGGCCTGCTAGACTTACTCTGAGGTGCAACACACACTGGCCACATTGGATCACATCTGTTGCACACTGGACGTGCCACACTAATAGTGGCAGCTGGCTGTTCCATTCCGGGGAGCGAATGTGATAAAATTGCTGCTTTTCAGGCTTTGATGCTGTTCAACATCATGTGGTTCCTAGCATGTCAGATACCCCACTAGGTCTGTTGTGTTAAATACAAAGGTGGTAGAAGTGGGGAATGGATAAAGGAGGAGACACAAAGGAGGCAGATTGGAAACTGATGAAAATGTCACTCACCCACCACTCTGTCAATTTCCTGTCAGTTTGAATGATCTTATTCTCCCTTTGTCAATAACAGAAGAAGACTGTCTGTCAAGGGAACGTCACCTAAAATAACAGCCTGGCAACAAACATCTTATCACAGTTGATCGTAGCTAAAATAGAATGCGATTACATAAACAGATAAAGCAAGCAGGAGATGGAAATATTGGCTAATGACATGGAGAATAATGACTAATGATGTAACTATGGTAGCAGTTTGTGCAGGGTCACAACACAACGCACAGGCACTGTGCAAGTGATTTACTGTATCACTGTTTTTTATTTAAAAGGTAGATCCACGTGTCAGTCCATTAATTCCTGTCTCTCGTTCCTTCATTATCTCTGCCTCTCTCCTTCTTTTCTCCAAATACATCTGTTGGAGTTCTGTTTGAATCTGGCAACTGGTAAACAGAACAGCAGCGTTCGCTAATGCATCAAGATGCTGCCAATACAAATAGATATGGTGGCCGGTGTGTGTTGCCCCTGATTGCATGCTTGCATTTAGAGATTTACTGAGTACAAATCGTGGATTGCTTGAAATTGTGTCCTCTCCTTCCAGACACTCCTCTGTCCCACCACTTAAAGAAAACCCTGGCCAGAGAAGAATGGTCCCAGAGGCCTTTGGTTGTCAATGTCCAACCATCCAGAGCAGCGCACTACAATAGACGCAGCTCCACACCACTGCACAACAGTAAGATCCTGTCCTTTACCAGTATTGATTACCCTGTTCTATGGTGCTCTCCTCTCTTACATTCTGCTTAGTCTACTCTCTGCAAAGGCACTGAATTTACACTTTTTTCTATGCCATGTACTGAGCCAATGTGTTTAAGTGTTGCTCGTGAGTGGGGCAAAAAAGTGTTACCGTTACCCGCTGTGCATAGTCAAATGATGAGTAAGATGACAGGAAGGCAGAGGTGCTATTTAAAAGGCCGCACCTGCATTCTTGTTGTTATTCATCTCGTAGACAGGAGCCTCACTGGCTTTTGATCCACTTGTCTTGCTGTGGTGGAGCTGTAATGAAGTCTGTTTTTTGAAGTCAATGGTAATTTGATATTGATGCAAAGTCAACACTACTTGCTGCAGCTTCACTGTAAAAACCTTTCCACAGTGTCTTTTATTAGAATTACTATTGTTCTGGCACTTGGTTCCTAATTTGATTAAGCATAGCAAGGAATAATGTGAATTATTTGTACTTAATAAATCGTTTTTTATTTTCCATTCCAAGTAAGTTAATTAGTTACATAAGCACAACATAATAGGTTTAAATTACTTTTTTTAGTTGACACTGTTTAATAATAGTAATAATTTATGACTATGTATAATTAAAAGATACAATTAATCTTGTTTAGACAGTTCTCTCATTTGGTTGTATTTAGTGAAAGCAAGCAATACCACTGTGAATAAAATGGCTGGTTCAAAATCGACCGCTGGGTCTGCTTGTTATCTCCCTGTGTGTCATCATAAGTGGCTCATAGCATGTCAGATACCCCACTGGGTCTGCATGAGGCGTCCCACTGAGAAGTAGATGGAAATAAAATCATTTGGCATTTCACCAATGTCAGTATGTGTTTTTATGTATTAGTCTAAAGCTGATGAATGATTGTTTACTTCTAGCCCTCGTATACCTCTAGTTTCTGGGCTTTAAGAGGGTCTTGCTCTCATGGTTGCCCACAGTGTATACTGATGATCTAAAGCCTTCTGTAATTAGTTAATTTAAGAAAATTGTCCCTGTTAATCCAAGAAAGGTGGAGTAAACACTATGTTTTTGATGGGTGATTGTTTTTATTTTTTGTGAGAAATACAACAGGTGGGGTGAAAAAAAGAGATTGAAAAATTGATGTGGTAGAAGTAGAGAGAGTAAAAGAGGAGACACAAAGGAAGCAGATTAGAAATGGATGAAGACGTCACTCACCCACCACTTTGTCGATTTCCTGTCGGCTTGAATGATCTTATTCTCCTTTTGTTAATAGTGAAAGAAGACTGTTGACTAAATGTCACTTAAAATAATAGTCTGGCACATGGCAACAAACCTCTTATCACAGTTGGTTGTAGCTAAAATGAGATTACGACAAAGCAAGCAGGAGACGGAAATATTGGCAAATGACATGGAGAATAATGACTAATGTCGTAACTTAATTAATAGTTAATTATGATAGCTGTTTATACAGTGTAAGAATAGCACAGGCACTACTACACAAATTATGTAAACCTAGTGGAAGTGTTTTAGTGCAGTTTATTTGATCATTTTTCACCTACTTAAGCAAAAAAGAAAAGATTTAACATGTTTTACTTTTGGCAGGCAAGTTATCTGCACTGTGATTACTTTGCTGTTTGATTTGAGCAAGGAACAGAAAGCTGAGAGGCCATCATCTGTCAAAATAATAAGACTAATGGTGAAGGATTAGCTTTTGTACACTTTAACCAAAGCGTAAAATCTCTGAGGAACTGAAGGTTAGATTGGAATGAAAGGAAATTCCTGTGGTGTATTAACTCTGTGTGTGTGTGTGTGTGTGTGTGTGTGTGTGTGTGTGTGTGTGTGTGTGTGTGTGTGTGTGTGTGTGTGTGTGTGTGTGTGTGTGTGTGTGTGTGTGTGTGTGTGAATTATAGGTCACAAATACAAGCAGCATGCAAGACATAATAAAAGCCGAGTTATGGGTCTGTCACCAATCGGGACAGTAGGGTCTGCTCAGAGTCAACACAGGAGAGCCAATCAAAGAAAAAGGAAGAGAAGACACATCCACAGGCTGAGAGAAGGTGTGTGTATGCAAGTGTATGTTCACCCTGTATTCTGGAGCTGCGGTTCATTAGTCGTTCAACATGCCCTCGTTGACTTTCCCTCTGCACTTGCCCTCGGGGGAAATCCCCCATCGCCTTGACAAGTGTCATTCTGTTTCTGTGGAAAACTCAAGTGCAGTTTCATGTCCTATCTGCTATGACATCAACGGGCTGCTGTTTTACAGTATTTAAAACATATTGTGATTGGAAAAAAAAAAATGTCAGCGCAAACAACCTACAAGTGTAAGTAACACTATTGAGATAATCAGAGTAATCATAAATTCCAATAAATTGCAAGTACTTAACTAGAATGTTACAATTACCCATTGTTGCATTTAGAACAATCCACATTACTGAATTATACAGTTTTGCTCACTTTTTCACATTGTAGCAATGTTAATACCCCACACAATAGTGATTGTTTATGTTATTATGGTATTCAAAGGTCAGGTGGAGGAGATGGAGTTCCTCATTGAAAGGCATTAGTAGTTATTGTGAAGTACCTGCAAAGCAAAACTACTGACTACAAGAGCAAGTGAATTCCATTTAAATCCCCTGCTCCTCCACTTTCCCTCTGCTTTCCAAGTGACCTCTTATGCTGTTACGTAATACCAAGGGCTGAGGATAAGTGAATAAGGCGAAGTGGAACTACTAATGAAACGCAGCTCAGTTTTTTAGTAAATCAGTCTGTGATTGGTAAACACAACCATCTTGAACCTATCAGCCCCCCCCCGGAATTAATTACAGCATACAGAAACATATGGGAATGTGTGTGTGTTATACCCAGATAAGGAAGATGTTCTGTACCAGTTCTGTGACACCGAGGACAGTTCAGAAGAAGTGCTGGAGGAGAGCTTCACACAGGTTTCACGCAAGCAGGCCTCTCAGGTAACACACATATTTTTGAATTTGTACACTTGTGAGAACTCTCTGTGATATACATTAATGCCCAAATCCTAACCCTTACCAGACCTAACCTATCCTACACCTAATTATAACCTGTAAAACCGGGTTTTAATCATTCTTCTGGTGAGGTTGGGACCAAATCCTCACTTTCCAAACACATCCTAGGCCTCAAGGACTCTCGAGGTCTAAAAACCACAATTCCAGATATGCCTAGAGCACAAATGTTTTAGCTCTTACAGCATAAATGCAGCACAACATAAGCTCAGAGGCATCACTTGATGTGCATATGTGAAAAAGCTAGTCAGTCTACAAGCCACCTTGGTTGAATGTGTGCACCTATGTCATCTTACTCCAACTTTTAACTCGGCCATTTTTTCCTTTTAGGGCTTTGTTCGCAAACGCCAGGGAGAGAGTGTGTACAACATCAACAACATTGTCATCCCCATGTCAGTGGCTAAAGTGGAAAAGCTGCAGTACAAAGACATCCTGACACCCAGGTATGGGACAGAACTGCTTCTGAAGGAGAACTCTTTAAATCCTGGTTTTGTATTTTTTCCCAAGTTTCTTAAACCAACAGCTTGACATTTGCTATGGGTTTTCCATTGTCCCCAAAACATTAATCACAATGTAAGGGCTCAAATTTTATTTCTGGTGCAAGCAAAGTCATGTTAAAGAAAAGAGTTGCAAAAAATGGAAATTGTCGCTTTTTGTCCAGTATTGATTTTGTTGATCCATCTGTAGCACCTTTAATTTAGGAAGTGCTTTACAGCGTGTGTCAATGTATTCATGACTGTATATAGTTGCTTATAAATTAAATTAACAGCATTACATTTTTTTAGGGTGTTTAATGCACATCTATTAAGATTAAATACAATGTAATGCAATGTAATTAAACCCACCACTTTTACTTGAAATAGAAAGAAACCGCTTTGTCCGCCATAATTATCTGTCACCTCAAAAAGTGTGTCTTTGGTTGCAGTTGGCGGGTAGTTGACACCCCGTCTCTGATAAACAGGGAGGCAGAGAAGGAGGAGGACAATGAGGAAGGACAGGTAGTGTCTCACCCCTGTGGAAATGAGCTCTGTATTGTGATTTGTGAAGAAGAAGAAAATATTGTCTTTATTCCACTTTGTGTGTGTGTGTTTGTGTGTTTCAGGTGGAGGATCTCATTGATGAAGTCTTTGCCCAGAGACACCTGGCCTTAGAGCAGACAGAGAAATTGCGCTGGTCATCCTGGGGAAAGAGAAAATGCTGCTCACGTCCTAAAAGGTGGAAATATAAATATATTGGCTATTGGTCTTTTTTGGCCGATTTTTGTCATTTTATTTTGCTAAATTAACTGGCTGCCACCCAAGAATGAGAGCTGCTCGGTGACAGACGTGAGAGGAAAAACAGCCGTAGAGCCAGTGTATTTTCACATCCGACTGTGGTGAATAAAGAGTTTATTTTGAGTAGTTTGGCAACAGGGAATACAGTAACAAGGTGATTCACAGAGGCTGCAAACAAGACTCTTAACTCTGGGGAAGGTGGGGACACAGCAGTGACAGACCAGAAGAGGAGAGGCATGAAGCGGGTAGAAGAGCAAGGGAGGTCGGGGGCATCAGAGAGGCAGCCAGAATATTAAGACACAGTGTTGAAAACTGCTTTATTTGAATACTGTTATATCAGGTGACACCAAATAAAATAAATGAAATAAATTCAAAATAAATTGGCTCTATTGGACGTGGTCATATTTCATGCTCATATCAGACAATAATAACAAAGAGATGGATTTGACAATTGGGTTAAATTCTGTGCTGACAGTGCAACTTTTGCTGACTTGGTTTGTTCATCTCCGTGCATGTAAATATAGCCCGTGTGAAAGTGGAGTGTTGAGTAATTTCCCAGTGAAGTTTCATGGGGTATGTTTGTTTTTTCACTCCAGATCTGGCAGCAGGTTGTCAGGCAGTGGAGGCGGGATGTGCACATCAGGAGAGGAGAGCTCTGTGGAGCTGAGTTGTGCTCAGCTGGATACCGATGAACAGCAAAGCTCAGAGGAGTGGCTGGTAAGATCAAAAGCACCACAGCTGAAGCCCCCCCAAAGTCCCCCCCTAAACGGACTGAATATCAGAGTATGATGATCCAGGTGCCATAGGAGGGAGCTCATCCTGAGTAATACACATCAATTTTCTATTGGCTTTTATAGCATGTTACTAAGTATAGTAACATGCTTTTTCTTTCCTTAAAGAGGAGACTGAGAAGCTTATAGATGGTAATTTCTCACTTTAACCCCTAAAAGATGTTTTCTGATACATCCCAGTCAAAGATAAGGCTGCGTTATTTGTATTTCAGAAGAGGGAGGACGAGTATAGAGTGGAAAAAATGGGTTGCGGTCTAATCAATACTCTCTCCCAGTCATATCGTGTCAGTTTCAAAGCGTCGATGGATGCTTGAGAGCCTACACAGATACTTGTCTCCACTCTGCTCCTGTTGCATGATTGCTCTGTACCACTTTGCTTTGATTGGAGAAGGAATGAGCTGCTACTGAACCAGATTGTCCTAATCAACCTTCTCCACACCACAAATATCCCCTACCTCACGGCTTTGCACTTCTCATGCACTCCAGCACCCATACAAACCCTGATTAAAGCTCAGACTTTGATTTTATTTTTTTTGCCCCACCTATGATACAGCGTTCAAAATCTAAATTCAATGAAGGGACCGACATGGGAAGAGCAGTTATCAGGGTTATTATTTCACAATTTAATATGTGTTGCACTGTATGAGGCAGATGCAATTCCACGCAAATGTAAGTGTGGTGGAAATTATGTTTACTTGATTTGTTGATTAATTAATAAATTCATTAATTACTGTCATCTGTCCTCCGGCAGCCTCAGACACCCTGGGAGCCCCGAGCGTTTCCTTTAGATGAGAATGAAGAAGCCCTGCTCTCTTATAACCTAGAAGAGGTCCCATCAGAGTGGTCAGAGTGGAGCTCTGCCAGCTTGACGTCGAAGAACTCCAACTCCCATCTCTCCCCAGCTCGGTCCTCTGGTGCTACGCTGCCATCTGGTGGACAAAGCAAGAGCAGAACACCTGATGGAAGCTGAGAGAGCAGTGCCTTACTTTTTTTACATGTGAGTTGGGAAATACAGCGAATTTAATTCCATTTGATCGTATAGGCATATGTCATGCTTACAAATGCTGTAACACAAGTGCCAGTACTTTTGCAGATTTTTTTTAATGCTTATTTCAGTTCAAAAGTCGGTTTAGTAAATCATTTTGAGTTATTTAGTCATTAATTTAATTATCTGTGCATCTATTCATCTGTCCAGTATGTAATTCATTGAACAAATGATTGATTAAAGTGTTAATGGATTTCTGGTTTCATTTTTCTCTGCACACATTTGTTAATTGATTAATTGACTGATGCACTAGTCATTAAGAAAGACATAATTCATTCTTAATAATTCAGAGTACAATATTTTAGTAAGTTAAACGGTCAACGGATCTCAATCAAACATTCAGTAACATTTTTTATGTTTCTAACAGTTACTCAAATGGTTATATTTGTCTTTCCTCTCCAGATCACCTCACGTCTGGGACCATGAGGAGAAAATGTACCCTGGGAAACTTTTAATCGGGATACTTTCTACATTCCACGAGTACAGTGGTGTTATTTGCTCAATACTTTGAAGCAAATGTGTTTATTTAGTTGGTATTGTAACATGTGTCACAATAGTTTGAACTTACTACTGTAGCTTTTTTCTATACCTTCAGGTTTTAATGTACAAGAGGTACTGTATGTAAAGAAATATGTACCAGCACAGCCCCACTGTAGTCTCAGGTTTGTATACTGTTTGTAGTTGTCACGTGCTATTTATTTTCACTGTTGTCTTAAAAAGTCTGTATAGAAAGACTTTAGTACATGCATATATTTATGTAATTTTACCTGATTTTCATGTGTTCTTTTTCTGTTGATGCTGTCATTTGGTTTGTATTTTTTATGAAGAAAGAAAAAACATTAGTAAACATTAACATTAGTAAACATACTGTAGTGGTGGGTGTCGTACTTTGCCAGTCTGAATGTTTTCTGAGGGCTGATTCAACTGGTTACAAACAGAGCATCTGAGTGTCGCTGGGGCAGAATATACAAAGCTCTTGACTGTTGTTTTTAGGCCCCTGCATGAAGAGGATGGGATCATTAGAAAAGCACAAACCTTTATGTATCAGAGACCTCACAGCACATGGAATTAGTTGAATTGGGGACAGAAAAGAAGAAATATATAAAAAAAGGAGGAAAATATACATGTCAGGTTTCCTCAAGACTCACAAAGTCATGCTACATCTCACAATCAGTGAAAGCTGAATGTGTAGGAAGTTGATCTTTTCAGCTTAAAGACACAAGACACAGAAAATCTAATAGAAGCTGTATGGTTTTTATGTCAGTCACGTGAAATATGTCTGCAACTTCAGCCAAATGTACTTAACTAAGAAGTCATTGGTGCAAGCTAATACTGGAAGGACAAACTAATGTGAGGTCATTTCAGTCATTTGGATGATTAACATTTATGGAGGTCACTGCTTTTTAGAGCCACAGTCCCAGTGTAACAGCTCATACTTTGATCCCATATGCATAACCTCCTCTTATAATATCCTTCACAGCTACCAGGAGGCCTGATGGGCAGATGGTGGTCAAGGTCATCCTTCTCATCCACATGTATGTGTGTCATGTGTGTGCTTTATATCAGGATGAGAGACTGGGTGCCCAGAATTAGAAACTCAAATCACATGAAATTAATTTACAGGTTAGTAATTATCTTATTCCAGGTTGGTTGGTGTGAATAGGATTTGGTTGTTAATCGAGTTTCCATTTCCGTTGCTTTAGATGTCTGTTGAGGCAAATCTTTAATTCTTTTTTTAAACAAGACCCCCCTCCCTTACTGGTGATTATTTTCTGGGTACTTAAAACACAATATTTACTGGAAAAATGTCATGTCACTTCCATTTTGGCCAGTTGCTTCTTTGCTCAGGTGCTGTGAACAAGAGACTTTGTCAGCTCTCTGTGAAACGTAAAGGAGAGTCTTCAGTCTCGCCTCTCCTGTAGGAGGTCCACCTTACTCTGCCCAGACACATCTGTCTGATTCTGATAGCTGGCAGGCAAAATGAGCCTCTGATGGCCACATGAGGGCCATGTTGCTTCTTAGAAAGCCAGCTTCAGTCGCCATTATAATTGAGTCCCTCAAGAAACTTTTAATTAAACTGGAATGAACAGAATACGCTGGTGATTGTTGGAAGATATGTATTTCTTCAACTGAGCCCAATAAATGATTGTGTATGTGTCATGGATACAACTGTTAAGAGCAGTTCTTTGTTATGTTGTATTTCTACATGCTTGTAACTGCAGACGTTGCACTCCAGAGGGTGCTCTTCCATGTCTGACATTGTATGCAACCCTGCATTGGATGCAGTAGAAAGTGATGCAACAATAAAACTATAACAACATAACAGTTTTTATACTGTTACAATTTTTACTCTACTGGGATTTTGAAATGTATGCTTTCCCATCTGTCCATACGAAACCTACTTTACAATTATATCTTTTTAAGACATATTGTGGCTGCACTGTAATGATATCTGTCCACTTCATATGAACATTATTGAGATTAAATTAAATGTAAGAGTTTATTCTGAAAAGACGGGCTGCTATTACTGTTTTTCAGCTGGTGGCAAAAAATAATAACAAATTCAACAGATATCAACTGAAACTTTTGGATAAATATTTTACTACAAGAGGTAAGTAAGATAAAATATATATATATATATTTTTGAGGTTTGTGGTGTATAACTTTAATTTGATTTATTATACCTGTGGTTTTTGTCAATGTGTACAAAAGGGGGCGCCAGTCCCCACCAGGACATTTGCCATGATCTTGCAAATCTTCTAGTTTATTGTTAGCAGCTTCAAGACCCCCAAAAACAAACTCGCAATTGTAACATTTGTCAATATTTCAAAATCCTTGTTAGTTTGTTATAGCCACTAATATATGTATTCTTTTTTTTTTTAAAGGAAGGGTTTTGCTATACTAACTAGTCTAGCTAAGATTTCTATGTAAACCCCAGCTAAAGGCAACAGATCAGTTTCTAGTCAGACATTAAATGACTATGGAGCATGCGTTATCAATTAAAACACAATGGTTTATTTTATTTATCAGCAAGAAGCAGTCAATACATTCTTATTATTCCTATCAAGTTTGATCAGGCTACAGATATCGTTAGCTAACACTGCCAAGCCGAGCAATAAGCTAGTTATATTTAAGTTAAGCCAAATTTTATTCGTATCACCCAAATAAGAAATCACAAATTTGTCTCAAAGGGACTTCACAATCTGTATGTTTGGGCAAAAAATGGAAGAAACTTCCAGAAGAGCAACAGATGAATGGTCTAGATATCAGAGACACACATCACAGGAGCCACTTTGACATGAAATAGTGGGTTAAACACAGGTGTTACCAATGATACTAATTAAAGTTCAGTACCATTTAGTGTAGCAGAGCATTCCCAGTGTGCCAGCATGCACAATAGCAGCACCCTGTTTGAACTGAATGGAACACAACCTTAATAAGCACCATTGGTAACACCTGTGTTTACTCACTATTTCATGTTTAAATGACTTTAAACAAAAAAAAAAAAAAACTACAGTTGATACATTGTAGACGCTAAAGAATCAAATTCAAATGTCTCCTAATTGTAATTTAAAAAAAAAAAAAAAAACGATGTCTCTAATCCCTCGAAAACGGGTGGAGCGCAGCACCGTAATTACCCGAGCACTGTAACAATGTAACGGCGTGACTAGCAAGCCTACGGTCATTACGGTAAATGTAGGCTGCGGAGCCTGTGTGTCCGACAGACCGGGGAGTTGCACTGAAAGACACGGCGCCGAACAGGTAAAAAAAAAACCAAAAAACAACTGACTTCTTCATTTATACAACAGTGTGATAATGCAAGCGAATGTGTATGAATGGCAGTGGCAGTCGAAAAGCTTGTGATATTGACGGTCAGAGGGAAGGCTTTAGCCCGGACAGTGAATGAGCATTTTAGCAGGCAGTGGAGCTGAAATGATGAGGTGCCCCCTTCCTCTGTGTGGATGGAGAAAGGGACGCATTGTTCATCTAACTGGAGAACTGGGTCTGGGTTTTTATGACTCTCTGCTGTCTCATCTCTGTTTTTTTCAGCCAGGTTTAAATGAGCAGTGTTGCGGAATTTGTCTGATATGAAAGCAACAGATCAATCAACCAAATCTCTCAGATAGGTAAGACTTATTGATTTTGCCTTTTATAGCGATCATTGGTCCAATTATAACACGTTCTTGAATATGCTTGTTCTGTTGACGGGTTGAAAGGATAATGTCTGCATTGTGCTACATAAAGCCTCTACCTTATTGCGGTCACTGCGGGAACTTGCCTTGCTGCGGTGGCATTGCACGGCTACCAGGCTGTAGCAATCCTATAACACATTATAGGAAAGCTATAACATGAGGTTACTGTGAAAAATTAATTGAGAGAGAGAGAAAAAAAAAAAAGCCCCTATAGAAATATATAATAGTGGTTTATAACGTGAGCAACGCTGCCTAATGGGAGAGGAAAGAGAGAGAGGGGTGCAAATACAGGTGCTGAGTCATATTGGATGGTTCCTCTCAGATTGATCATTCAAATTAAAGCCAAATATATGCATTTTATATCACTGTCATTGTCACCGATTTTAAGCTGCAGCATTCATGTTGTTGGATTTGATTAAATTTGAAATAATGTGTTAAGTCTTGTTACGTTAAGACCTGATCTCCTCATTAAACCCAAATCTACATTATAAACCCTGCATATACAGCTAAGGCAGCCTGGGTTGGTACACCTCAGAGACATTTTTTTTTTTTTTTTTAACCTCATACTGATTGGATGTTAAATGGTCAGCTTAAACATAATAGATCTAGGTCTTACACACTTGTAGGCTAATCAGTCCAGTCTCATTTACATACAGGGGCTGGGTATTGATTTCCGTCTGTCGTGTCCACTTTACAGCAGTGTGTGCAGATACATTTAAATGCCTGATGCATTCAAGATGAGGCAGCAGCTCGGAGCTCCTCCTCACTTAGTGGTTGGGCTCACACTCCTGGAAGACTGTGGCTGGTAATCAATCAGTTTGTATCATTTCACCTTGTTCTGCTTTTTGCCTGCTGTATGCGTTTAAGCACAGGAGCAGATTCAGCTGCGTACCGACTTGATTCTTTGGCCATTACGTGCTCCTAGCCTGACTATAAGGAAGGGCAGATGAGAGGTTACGAGCAACGATTCGGGAGATTTCTCACAGTTGATGTCTGTAGTTTGTTTGTTGAAACGTGTGACTGTAGCTCCTGCTTGGTCTTACATAATTTCTCTATGATATGATGGCATCTTGTGTTTGCAACTCTATGTCTGTGTTTGTATGTGTTTCATGCAAAAACTCGTAATTCTGATGCTAAATACTTGATATAGATTTTGTGAAACTTGGTAGGCGGGCTGCGTTTATTGATTGTCTTTGTTTTTTGGTAAGGGCTTAGAGGGGAAATGAGCCTCTGAGATTGGATGTGCTGGCCGGTCTTTACAATGATGTGCTTTTTCCCTAGCAGAAATATAAGTTAACAGTTTTTTCTTGCTGAGTCAGAGGTACTTTCATTTGGAAACTCATTCTGAAACTGATTGTTACAAGCTGATTTACAGAAGTAATTTGGTAGTAAGTGAATATTCATTAAGTATTCATCATGTGCAGTGACATCAGCTAAAAGTGCAGATGTCAAGGTGATGCATGGGCGGTCTATACCTGAACTAATGAATCACTGCCTGTGCGGTCAATACAGTAGGAGGCTGGATGTCAGTCAGCGAGGAATCAGAATCAGAAGATGAACCAGAGCACTCAGGGTTTTTTTAAAAAAAAAATTTTTTTATGGTCTCTCAATACCTCAATTTATACAATAGTGCTGTGGATTAATGCAGATTTATAGTGTGAATAAATGAATCACAAGCTGAGAGTGTCTGGCATAGCGAGGGGTTTTAGTTCAGTGGGGAATGTTCAGTGCCTGATATTAAAGGCCATGTTAGAAGTATGGAGAAAGATGGTCTCAGTCTCAATATTGAAAATGTCCCTTGCGTTGTCACTGACAAGAGACAACTGGGTAACAGTAATTGGGCAGAAGAGTGAGGGAACCTTAAGGTGGAATACGGTCACAGAAGCTGAGAAAGGGAAAATGGTCCTTAAACATACAGTGCTTTTAAAACAGAACTTTAAAACCAATTGTTTATTTAACTGGTAACCAGTGAAGGGAGGCTAGTTGGTACCAGTCAGGAGCCTGGTGGCAGCATTTTAGACCACCTGCAGGGGGGACTGCCTGACTTCCACAGTTACAAAAAAAAAGACAGAGTGACAGTTTCTATATACTCACCTCAGACAGAACATTATTGTATTGATGTTCCAGTGGAAGATAGAAACATCTCAAGTTTACTTTAGTTGTTTTGAAAAATCTATTTAATTTACAAACTGCAAAAAACAGGAACACAAAGGACACAGTAAAGAAATGGTGACAATATGAGGTGAACATATCATCTTATGCAGTTATAATTGTCCACTGCACTGAGGATCTAATGGACAGACAGTTGATAGTTTGGGTTATAAATGTGATGTTCCCTTCTGTTTCCTGCTCCTGATAAGATTGTTTGGATTAATTAGGTTAAACTGGGGATTTGTTGTGTTACCACAAGGTGTTGCTTGCCCTAATGGACTGTTGTGCTAATGCTGTGTCTTGATGTGTTACTGCATTTCTATCTCAGCAGTTATATTTAGCCTACAGTGTTGGTACAATTAGTAGATTTGAAATGAAATGAAAAGGTATGACCCAGGCTGTAGAAAGAAATCCCTCAAAGACCTGTTAAATATGTCTGTTATATTTCTTGTATAGGTATCTAAAGGGGGGGAAAAAAACACTGAATCGATCATTTTCATTGTCTTCAGTGCAGTTGGCTGTCAGAGTGAGCAGTCCAGGCAGAGGTGCCAGCCTAGGTAACACTGCAACAGGCCGGTTCACACTCGTGTGGTGCCACGTACTGTAGGTCAGCTTTACATAAGCCCTGTGTGTCAGTGACTACCTAATCCTGATTCCTACAAAGATACTTAGACAGTCGGGCACACACACACACACACACACACACACACACACAAACACACAAACACGTACACAAACAAGCAGTCCTCACTTGTCAGATTCAACAATTGACGTAATGCTCTGTGTGTATGTTTGTGTGTGAGACAGAAAATGTGGGGAAGGCTCTCTGTATGAAAGAAGAGAGACACTTGGTGGTAGCTTTGGCAGCAGCACCAACACACTCACCCGGCATGTCTGCCAGCTAGCTGCCAATCTCACTCCCTCTCTCTCTGCCTAAGTGAACTACTCCAGGTTTTTTGTAGATTAGCTTGTTGGTCAGCGTGCTTATGAAGTTATGAGAAGATGATCCTATATGCTTCATGCTAATGCTCAACTAGGGCTGCAACTAACTATTATTCTCATTATTGATTTTTTCTTTTATCAATTAGTGAATTGTCTCCAAAATGCCCAAATCACAATTTCCTCACATCTTTAAACAGTTTGTTTTCTGGACTGCCCCCAAAATGATTTAAGTTATCAGGAAGACCCCAAATTGACTCACATTTTGTGAGTCAAATCTCTTTTCTTTTTTTAGCTATGTCATTGTACACAGAACAATGCAGGAGCAACAGCATGGCAGGCAGTAAACTGTATAAACCGAGTCTGAAAATTATTACAAATCAAAAACCTGTGGAAGCGGAGAAGGGTAATAGAAACGGAGGGGAGCGTGATGCTGGGACAGCGTGAGGCAGGGCTTTGGTGATGACTGTTAGTGAGGTCAGCTAAACCACTTTTGATCCAGACGACACTATCAGCAGCCTGGCAAGAGAGACGCTCCGTGGTGCGCTGGGATTTTATAACCAAATTATGAGCAGGACTCGCACTTTTACTTTCTCTGACCGTGTGGAAATCTGATGAATCTTACAGGTAAAACACAGCCTCTTACACAGCCCTACTTGTTTTTTATTTATAAACAACAGACCGAAACCCAGAGATATTCATTTTACTATCACATAAAACAAGAAAGAAAAGAAGCAACAGACAAAATGAAATGTTTGACATTTGTGCTTGAAAAATGACTTACAGTTATCAATAGAATGTACTATATTCATGTTATATACTGTATATTTATATTATATTTAATTTAATTTGTACCAGTCCCTCACACAAAGCTGCCAGTCTTACTGTAGCAACATATCACCTACAATGTATTGTTGTTTAAATGTAGAGTTGCTTTGAGTTTCTAGGCCGTCAAAACTTTGGCACAATATTATATATATATATATATATATATATATATATATACAGCCTACATTCGCTTAATATATTCAAGTTGAACAATTTCAGACAAGCCATCATCATGGGTTGACTGCCAAAGTAAAGTATGGCAACCCATTAGGGAAAATCCGCCATCTCCACACAGTAATATTTTTGAAATTGGGTGAGAGAGGTGGAAAGTACCAGATGTTCAGTACAGAAATAAACTAAAGGCTCACGCTACAGAAATGTGACTCTTTTCTTTCGTTTGAAGAGTTATATTTTTAAAGACACCAATAAATGAAGTACCAAAACATTTATTGAACATGCTCTGTTGACAGTATTGAATGAAAATACCATTTCGCACTCTTATCTCCACACTGAAGATGACCTCCCCTCTTTTCAAGGATGGAGAGAGTCAAGAAAAAAAACCAATATGAAATACGGGGTCTATAAACAGCTTGCATGTCGTTGATAAAGTGTTTGGCATTGCACATTAGCTGGCTGCATTCAGTTTTACAGTAGAGGGCAGAGGGCCAAGGATACCTACATGGCAACTACACATTTAATGTCTAGTGTGTTGTTAAGATTGTGTGGTAATAAACTGTAAACTGTAATTTACACTTGTATGTTTTTTCCCAAGTCAGGGTCAGTTACAGAAGGGCAACCTTTAGCTGGATGAGTCATTGTCTTGCCAAAACGTGGCCTGCAACAGACTACGTAATCCTTGTTTTTAGCCTAGAAGTTGATGATAATTTGTGGACCCCAACGGTCAGTTAAATAGAGTGGGGGATGAGCAGTAAAAGTAAAAAAAAAAGTTTTTTCAAGGTTTTGTGAACCACCACAACCTCACAAGGTCCTTGAGAATACGGTCAACAATATAGAAAAAAAATCTAAGGCTGATTGATTACAATAGCATGCAAGATTAGCTGACAGATACACACACGGACACACACTATTTAATAGTTCAGAACCTCCCTCAAGCATGTATGTTTAGCGGTTCCGGTCAGATTTCATGTTTGAAGTGAGTGCTTTCACAATCATCTCATGTCTATAAAAAGAAAAGCTCACCTATTGTTCCATTGTCAAAGAAAATAAAAAAGTGTAAATCTTAATCCTAGATTAGCAGTAAAATGCTGATGGACTGCAGAACGCTGACCTCAGTTGTTGTGCACTTGACAGTCCTGTCAGGGAATGGGCCAGCACACTGACAAGTCTAAGCTCAAGTCATTTCCATTTTTGGCTGTTGTTCAAGAGCGTAACGGCTGACCTCACCTGACCTGCAACTAAAGGATATCCACTTTGTCCACTGACAGATTTCTACCTGCTACACAGCTCAGTGATATTCCCATTTTTTAAATGTCTTGTTGAGCTTCTGTTCTTCGACTTTTTGATTCTTTTTTTTTTTTTTTTGCCCTGAGGGACACTTGAGGTCAAGCTAGCTGACCTTTAGTTTGTGGGAGGCTGAGATCAGTCAAGTCAAACCCACAAGAGTCCGTCCCCACACCCAGACTCTATCTGTCTTCCTGACAGCCCTGAGTTCACGATCGACATCTGCTGTTTGTAGAATACTGAAACTCCATAAGTGAACCTCTTAGTGATAAAACTACAGTACACTACTTTTAAGGCATGTACTTTTTTAGTAAGTTAGCTTTTCTGTTTAAGTCCAGTGCGTAACATTTAGGAGGATCTAGTGGCAGAAATATGCATAACTATATTATCAGTGCATAATGACTTGAAATAAGAATAAGAAAATAAGAATCGTACCTTAGAATGATTGATGTTTTATAGAGGTGGTGAATATTAAATTGCATCTGTTTGTAGTAGGTGTACCTAATATCCTGGCAAATGAGTGTATTATTCAGGAATGCAAGTGTTTCATGCTTTTGACAGTACCTTGTATTTGGTCAAGATGTAGCATCATATGGCACAGGAGTAGTCTATATTCAATTCACATTCATAGAATTCAATTTTATTTGTATAGCGCCAATTCATAACACAAGTTATCTCAGGACACTTTTCAAATAGAGCAGGTCTAGACCAACCCTTTAACATATGTTTCACCCAAAAACCCCCAAGAAAAAAAACCTTGGGGAAAAGGGAAAGGAAAAACTGCCTTTTAAAAGGCAGCCTAGGACAGATCCCCCTCTAGTTGGGTGGTCGTCTGTCTCGAATCAGGAGAGAGAGAGAGAGAGAGAGAGAGAGAGGGAGGGGGGGGGGGAGAGAGAGAGAGAGAGAGAGAGAGAGAGAGAGAGAGACAGACAGACAGACAGACAGACAGACAGACAGACAGACAGACAGACAGAAAAGTGACAGCTTGCAATCTAAGCAGGACCATGAGAGGCCCACTAGGAAGTTAGCAGGAACTCCGGGGACAGAAGAGTTAGTAACATGCATTAAAGGGGAAAGTAAAAAGGGAGCTCAGTCACCATTCACACAAAACACATAAAAAAAGGCACAACGTCCTTACTATGTTTCATTTTAGGGCACATAGTTGGCTTCAGAATCGGAAAATCTCTTCTGAAAAAAAAGAGTAGGGGGGGGGAAAGAAAAAAAAACTCCTTTTTTAAGGGTTGGTGAACTCTCTTGGTCCAAAACACAAAATGATCCTGGAAAATTTTGAGACAAGGCTTGTTTGAGAAGCATATGTATTCCTGCTGCATATCACATAAAGAAAAGCAGCAAATGTATAAATAACTAAACGATGCCAAAAGATGCTACTAGAATTTTGAATGGGGAATTTATTTTTGGCACCAGTCTGATGTCAGAACTCTATAGAATGTAACTATTTCTATAGAGCTATAATCACTTCACCCAACAGTAGATGACAGAGCAGATAGAGACCTCATAGAAAAACATGTGTGGGCTGAAACAGGAAAAACATAAGGGTGAGTCACAGCTCACCTAACTATTTAGTGTTGCCTCTCCTCTCCTCTCTCCTCTCCTCTCTGCTCTTCTCCTCTCCTCTTTATTTGTGTCTTGCATCTGTGTGATTTTTCAGTATGTGTTGGTGTGTGTGTGTTCATGTGCAGCACCACTCAGTCTGTGTGTGGGAGTGTATGGTTGTGTGTGGGTATCATTTACAGATTTGTGTGCTTGTGTTAAAGGAAAAAAACCAAATCTCTCTCAATGTCTCTCACTTTGATATCTGTATGTGTGATGTTTAGTGGATCTCAGGATTTATTTTGTGACATAATACTGTAATTTTGTTTCTTTCAGCCTGTTTCATTCAGTTACACTGAGTTGTTTCCTGCATTTGCAGAATGCCTTATACAAGTGTGTGGGCATAGAGACAGCTAAATGACCTGTTAGTTAGATAATGTTTTGCTATACTCAAACTCCATTGTAGTTGCACTGCAAATATCTCAATAGCATATCCACCATTGTGATATTTGTAATACAGTAGGGATGTAACAGTACACAGAAGTCACGGTTCAGTTCATACCCCGGTCACTGGTTTCTTTCAACCAATCACAGCTGTCTTGGGCGGCACAAAGCCCAGGATGTAGCACCGCTGCCCCTGCAAAATAGTATCAGGGTTAACTTGTTTTGGTGAAACATTTACACGTGGAGAGACAGGCCCTGGTATTAAAATGGCTAAATCCCTGCAAAAGGAAAGGAAATAGTTGCTAGCTTGTTTAGGTTCGTACTGTTAGAGAACGTACAAACCTAAACTAGGTTTCTGGCTCAGAAGTTGTTTTTGTCTCACATAGAAAGGGAATTTTGAAAATGGTAACACGCAGATAGTAGAAGGGGAGAAGAATGGCTTGTGAAATACTATGCAGGCTTATGCCCGCAGTCTACATCCGGTTAGTCAGACTAGGACTCATGGTTCAATGCAAGTTTGGGACAGCAGGGGCAAAAAACAAATGCGTAAGGATATCTTTTCTTTCATTTGGGTGACGCCATAGAATGTGCATTAGCATGTTTGATATGTTTCCAAACACTTACCTTTGTTTCTGACATCACACAATTAAAGGCCTGATACAATACAGTATATTAGCAAACTGACGATGATCTCTCCATATTATCATTGAGTGTGTGAGCGGTGCAGAGACTGGGACTCACCTTGCTCATTATCAGAGCAAAATCCCTGAGATGATCTAAAGGTGATCCAGAGACAGCATTTTCCCACCTAGTACCCATTGAAATCCCACCACCCACCACCTCCGTATTCAGAAGGGTTTAAAAAGGAAATACATCAGTTATGTATCACGAATATCCCCAAGCCTTCTCTGTGTTTTCATCTTTCATGTCTCCGTCAGGAATTCTTCATGCACTGATGACGGGCTTCACAATCTTAAAGATGAGTACAGCTACCATCTGAGAAATCCTGTCACTCAAGGTGCAATAATCTATGAGCTTAATAGAAAAGAGGTTTCCAAAGGTTCTTGATGGGGTTTCAGGTGGTCCCCGGCGGGTGTAAACGGAAATGTATTAAGCCCTGGCTCAAATGTGGCCTTGCATGTTTTTACGTGTGATGTGTCATAACCTCACAAAACATTGTGTATGTAGTTATCCTTTTCCAAATCCCCTCCCAACAAGAGGAAATAGTCTAATATACTGTACATGCAGACACTGAACACTAACAGCTTACATAAATCACTTGTTTTATAGTCTCTGTCGGGATAATTGCAATTCACATCACTTTACTGAATTGCTTTAATATCGCTGCTCTGTCTCCTGTTCTGCTCCTCTTAACGGTTTGTCTTGACGGAGCACAGAGGTTGATGGTGACGCCCCCTTAAGGTCTCCGACACAGGCCAGACACAGTAGCTCCTGAATGACAGCGCTGCTCAGGAATGAAATCTTCGTTTTTCTTTTGCAACTAAATGAGGAAACAGGCAGCGAGCACTCAAGTGAACAGCACGTTATGACCTCTTTTCACCTACATTAACACGTGTCTTAGATAATGGCATTGTATCTTGTTAAATGCAAAAACCCCATCAATTTCAGGTATAAATGTACCTATGATATGTTAAAAGTCAATTTATTCACACCAGGGGTAGTGAGAGATGCATTCAACCACATTAACAACAACAGGGGTTTAATGAAATGTCACAATGTTCCAGATTAACAATAAATGTCAGGCATCTTGTAACCATGAAACAAGCAAGATGAGGATTATATTGTGGATTACAAGGGGGAAATGTTACCTGAGGAAGTGATGTGTGCAGTTGTCGTAAAAATAAAGTCGTAGTAATGAAGGGAAATAATTAGAAGGAAAAATTAAACATATAAATAACTTAAATCAAGCTAAATAGATGTATTATCTTTTTAAACACAAAAGTACAAAGTGGACTAAACGCTGATTCACAGTTTGATTTTGGTCTTTCATCGCCTGGCGTGCTGGCTTTTCCTGTTTCCCACCATATTGCGGGAAGTGTCACCAGACGCTTTGCGAAGTGTGTGATCTGCGGTTCTGAACTTGTTGTAGATCTGTGGAAATATAGAACATAAAAGCTTACAAGCTAGACACAAGAAAGGAACATGAATGATTCCCTCATTGTTTTGAAGTGTTACGTTTCATGTTTTCAGCGGTCGTCTTTGGGGAAGCAAGTCGTCCCTCTTTCAGTTATGTAATAAGCACTGATGCCTACACGCATGTAGACCCACACAGAACAAAGCAGATGTTCAAATACACAAAGATCCCTTCATAGTCAATTAGAATAGATGACTGGATGATGTATCTCTTAACTCTGGTACTTTTTGAACCCTGTTAAATGCTGTGTGCCATTGTATGTGTTATACTAGACTTTTCTCCCCTTTTGACAGACCAATCCTATCAAGTAACTTCAGTATGACTGTCACCAAATCCTACTAGAGCATGATCCACACTACCCCAAATACCACAGAGCTTTATTCTGAGATATCCACCAGCACAACTGTGGCAATGACACATTATCGTGTGTGTGTGTGTGTGTGTGTGTGTGTGTGTGTGTGTGTGTGCTTCCTTCTCTAAAACAACCTGTGGGTTGACTCTTCAGGGGGAAGGTAAGCAGCTCCGTCTTTTAGGCTTTAATCTTTGACCATCTGTTCTGGCCAAACTCTATTTTGATCACACCCTACCTCCATGTACTGCACCTGAAACGTATACTGGAGTACCTGTTCAGTCAAGCAAATGTACAATTTGTGCACAATTTGTGTTAATTGAGCTTAACAATATATGCCAGTTAAACATATTTAAGGTATATTTAGATATAATTTGTTTTCACTACTATAGAATGAGCCTTTTTTATCTACACAGGGAGCAGGTTCTCTTCTACCAGGTTTTTGCAGTAGCCCGGAACAGACAAATCACACACTGGTTCTAGAGATGACCTTTTGTTTTTTTCGAGAGTTTCGCAGCCACCGTACTTTCTCCTACACGGTTGGAAGGGAAGTGGTTATTCAGTTCACCGCTATATGACACTAAATCCAATACACTGGTCCTATAAGAAAGCAAGACCCTTTCATGTTCAGCATAACACTCGAAAGCTTGTAGTAATAATGTGGTTTTGTTATGTACTGTAACTGTTATGTACTGTAAAGAAATTGACTACATGCCATAAAAACATTGAATACACCTTTTTTAGTTCATTCAACTGATAATAATCTGATAGTCTATGTGTATATACAGTATGTGTAAAGTGCACAACGTTGTTGTGTGTTAGTAATTGGTCTTGGGAGGGAAGACTAATTTGTGTGAAGTGAACATAGGTTTTAATGTCATTTTAACAGAAGAGTTGTGTGGTAACAAACATATTGAGTCATGTGTGCACAATGCGCACTCATCTTCCTAAAGTGCACTTCCGCCAACCAAAGAATGAATGTCACGTATTGTCCCATTGTGCCCAGTTCTTCCTCCACCATCTTCCATGATAAAATAGATCAACTTGAAGGCAGCTGGAGCGTATCCCCTATAGTATGTTACTGTCTCTCTTGTGCATTGTTTGTTATTGTAATAATGAAACCCAAACCTATGCTAGGGCTTCTAATTCATGTCTAGATATACAGTATAACAATTTCAAATGGAACACTAAGTAAAGGGTAAGAGTGCATTAAATCAGGTGTTGAATTGATTATGCTGGACCAATAAATAGAGAAAGTTTGTTCCTCTTTTTGAGACTACTGAACAGCAAAATATACACAACAAATATCAACAAGGTTAGGTTTCCACAAAAAAAAGAAATGAGATCTTTTTAAACTAAAATATGTCAGCCATTCTTGGTCTCCATCTGCCTCTACCGACTTCCCCCTTTCCATCACATGTTTTAACATAATTGGAATGAAAACCATAGAGGCCCAAAGTAAGGGCATACAAAAGAACCTGCACACAGAATAGCCCAAACAATACAATAGTTATTAGATTACCTGGATTAAGAGCTAGTTTATATAAGATTAAATGTGAGTGGGAACCTTCCTACTGGAGGAAATTACAGGATTAGACTAGTTGAACAGAGGATGGGATTACTACTGGCAGATCACACATACATACACACACACACACACACACACACACACACACACACACACACACCACAATGGCCTATTGCAGGGAGACTATCTCTTGAAGGGAATTTGGTGATTGGGAAAAGGATGGAAAGAGTTAAGAAGAAAAGTGGGGGTGGTTGTGTGAGATCTTGAAATTAATTCTGCAAAGTGCTTTCTGGTGTTTGGTCAAATTGTTCAGACTAAATAGCTTTGAACTTGACACCTGCACCTTTCTGAGTGAAGCCATGCACTACAAGACCAGTGACAAGCGAAACAAATGTGGTAGAGATGCATGCTTAACTGACTCAGCCTGTCAGCCTGTATTCAGGGGTTAGTGACATGACTCGAACACATACAGCACAGACCTGGCAGTGCAAAACATTTACTTTACTGAGCAATTTTACCTCATTCTCAGCCAGACAAAAAAAACAACAAATTAAGATAACACAATTTTTTTCAGTTTCCCTTGATTCAAGAATTATCTAGAAATGAATTCCAATAATAAGACATAATAAAGCAGATTAATGCAACATGATACAGAAGACAATTCTTAAGTGTTGTACAATGTTGACTAATTGCGAGCCCATAGAGAGCAAAGGTTTTAGGACTTCCATTATATATAATCTAAAGTAGATCTAATGTATATTCAACTGACTTATATAACTCAACTTGCTCCAGCCAGCAAAGACACACCGCCAACTGTCCGGATTAACCCCTACTGACTTACATTCAGTCTGACGAGGTCAGACTAAGCACCAGTATGCTTTCAATTCCTGCTAAAATTGTAGATCAAGGCTTGTTTCTTTTTTTCCAGTGGAAGCCATTAAGTCAAACCACCCTCTGTCCTCACACCTGCACACAAACACACACACACACACACACACACACACACACACACACACACACACACACAGTCATTCTTGCTACTCTCATGCAGCCTGCAGTCCATTAATGCTATCCAATCCACGCCCTCTTGATTTGCTCATTGCAGTGTTCTGCTGTGTTGCAGCACATGGGTTTATGTGCCTTTCTCTTGTTTCCAGCAGCAGGGGCTGGAGCGATGAGGGGTTGAAAGAATCACGGAGAAGGAAGTGTCTGCACCCTGCCAGCTCTTTCCTTATATATAGTCACTGCTTGCAGGAGACAGCCTCAGAAAGGCAAGACTAGATCAGCAGGATCATTTTCCCTCTCCCTCTCATGGTTTCCCTCTCTCTGTGTATTTCATACAGGCCAAGTGTGTGTTTGCTCAGCCGTTGCATCAAGTGGCCCTTTTGCTTCCATGGCAACCTGGTATTAGAAATTCATTCTGATTTGGAGATAACATTTATAATTATTGCTCACTATTGGGTGGTTTGCATTTATGTTACATGTATATACAGAGAGAGAGTGAAAGAAAACCAGTGATGACTGACAGACATTTATTGACTCATTTTTATGAACATTAGAGACTGTTGAAGTTAAATTGTTTTCTGTGGCTCTGGTTGAAAAACAAGGTGGGATACATGGTGCCAAATTAAGTTAACAGCAGTGATTATCTGAGCTCTGTAAGGAAATCCCACTCTGACTCTTAATTGGGTAGATTGGAGAGTTATGAAGTTAGATTGTTGGACAATTCAAAGTATGCACATAGTTCACGAAACTACACAACAACAAACATAACTGACCTGCAGTCACAAACAGTGGTGTGTAATAATGAATTCAGTATTTATTTAACTCTTTGTCACTGGTCTTCGAGTGTCTTACTAGTGGCTATGCTACATCCTCTTCCTTGTTCATTTCTCCTGTAACCTCACCCCCATCCCACCCAGTCCCTTTACTTTGTGATGATAAATGTGGCGCGCAGGAAGGAAAATTAAAACCAAGGTCAAGCTATTGTATCTATGTGATGTGTGTTGTGTTTGTGCTAATTGGGTTATATTTCACGGTGCTGCTCCATGTTACGCTTCAGTGTCCCTGGTCACTGCTTATTGATTATTTTAAGTTCCATAGTATTTGTTGGGTTATAGACTGTGCTTGGCCCCAAATGTTATTTTACCTAATTACCTTCACCGCTGTATCCTCTAAAGATGTATTCACCCCCAGAGTTAATTTTACTAAGTGGTGAGATGCATGCATGCAGTCTAACCGTTTACAGTATATATAATGGACGGAGCTTCTGGGTCTAAAAAGTGAAACAATATGTCTTAAAACTTGCAATTTTGTGTAAAAGCCAGCAGGGGAAGCTCCATTTGGCTTCAATAACACACTGATACCATTTTTTTTTTTTTTTTTTTTTTTTTTTTTTTATATAAAATTAAAAATAAAAATTATTTTTTTAAAATTTTAAAAAAAAAAGGGAAAAATTTAAAATTTTAAAAATAAATAAAAAAAACCAAAAAAAAACAAAAAGAAAAAGAGAAGGAGAAAAGGGAAAGGGAAAGTGTTTAAAAAAAGGGAAAAAAAGAAAAAATTTTTTGTGTGGGGGGGGGGGGGGGGTTGTGGGGGGGGGGGGGGGGGGGGGGGGGGGGGGGGGGGGGGGGGGGGGGAGAGAGAGAGAAAAAAAAAAAGAAAAAAAAAAAAAAAAAAAAAAAAAAGAGAGGGGAAAAAAAAAAAAATTTGGGAGGGGGGGGGAAGGGGAAGGGGGGGGGGGGGGGCCAGGAGGGAAGAAAAGAAAAGGAGAGAGGGGAGAAAAAAAAAAAAGGGGGGGGAGGGGGGGGGGGGAAAAAGTAAAAAGGGGGGGAGGGGGGGGGGGGAAGGGAGGGGGGGGGGGGGGGTGGGTAATTAAAGGAAAGAAACCATAGTTTTGGTTTAGATAAAAATTAAAAAAGGGGGGGGGTGGGGGTTCACCTCTTCTAACCATAAATAATTTTTTTTTTAAAGGGGAGGGTTTTTTTTTTCCTTTTATTTGGGGGGGGGGGGTTCCCCCCCCAACCCCAAATGGGGGGGGGTTCCACAGGGGAGGGGGGTGGTAACTGAAGGCTCTCTACCATGCACTCTAATGGAGAATGAGCAACTTCTCACTTTATATATGAGGTCAGTAAACAGTTTCCTAAAGAGTTTATGGTCTCAATCACATTCTTCAATGCATTATGATGTTCATTTAGTAAATTATGGTCCAATTTAGAGTAAAATAGACGATAAAGCCACGTATGCTTTTGGATGTGGCTACCTTATGAGTGAGAGGGCACTCTCAGTGAGTCCATCCAGTGCATTGCACGAAACTCAGCTTAAACAATCAAACTAGGCAGTGCTGACCAAATACAAAGCTAGATTCTGTTACTGCAATGCCTATTTCTCACTTAAAATCGTTTCAGAAACATATTTTGGTGTACTTTTTAGCTGTAATAAGAGATTGTGTGTGACCAGGTGAGCCGCCATTGTTTCCTGCTAGGGACGCGTTGAAACTGCGCAGTCAATGAGCGCAGATCAACTCGCAGTACCTCACCGTTGCTGGTTCACGCTGTCTCTATCTAACTGTCATGGTGACAGCCAAAATGCTGATTTGAGGCTTCAAAACGGTACACAGACCAATGGGTGATGTCACAATAGGTTCACACATGATAACTCAAATGAATTTAAAAAATGTGTCTAATACATTTATATTTATGTTTTTTTTTTTTTTTTTATGTTGCCCCCTAGTTTTGCATTCATTTGATGAAATACCGATCGAATAACAACCCACATTAGCTTTTGTACTAATGTCTCCTTTGTATCTAACAAACATAAACAGACGTCTTGTCCTGTGCTTAAGCTTTTTGGTTAACACCAAACAAACACTCTCTGGGGAAAGGTGCACGGCTGACATCAGTTTGCAGGCAAGTGGGCCAATTAGCTGCTCAGCTGCAGCACATTAAACCTCTTGTAAACGGGCCTGCAAATGTCACTTTGGTGTGGTTCGATGCTGGTCCGGTCCCTAATCTTCAATCCCACTAACAGCACACTGTCTGCTCAGGACATCTAGCTACAGCGCAAGTTTGTTTACTTTGTGTCATGTTTCCCACGGTGTAACACTGATACCCTGACAGCCTGCCAGCTGTTGTCAGTCAAACCCAGACATCAGCAACACTTTTATTATCACACTTTATCACACATTATTTTAGACTGCAAAAAGGGATGAATAAGTGTTATTTCATTTGGATTTTAAGGCAAAGATGTGAGTGGCTTAGATTCGCCCAATGTGACTCAAATGTCACAGACACACTCCGCAAACACACAGTCCTCACTCATGTTGCTAGCTAGCTATTGCTAATGTGTATAGTCTGTACGTAGTCTGGAGTTTGTTTGAGGCCGAACCAGAGTGCAGATTAAACTGACAGCCTGCAAATGCTCTAAGATTACAGTTTGTACAGTTTTGATAATCTATGTTTAATATTTCACCACATTAACCTAATATATTTTCAGTCATGAGTCATCGTTCCACTTTATCCCCACAAATTTGGTCCAGTGGCTTTAGAGCAGCTGGATTGTTTGCTAATGTATCCCAGGAGTTCCCACTCCGCACATCCATTTGTCATCAGCAACAGCAGCTTTTTGAAAAAAAAAAGAAAAAAGAAAAAATCAATTTTTCCCCCTGTGATATGAACCTTTACTTAGGCTGAATCAGCTAATGCTTTTATCAGTTGCCATGGAGACTGACTGAGTTAGTGTGTTGCTGTGGAAACTGAATGGCTGCTCATCACCGCCCACAGCAACCCTCCTCACTCCTTCCAGCCAACCAGCACCGCACAAACACACCTTTTAAACACAAAACACACACACACACACACACACACACACACACACGTTACGCCCCAGTAATTATGTTTTTCAGATGTAGCAACTGTAAATATGATTGATATTGTGTATGTTGTAGTTCAAACCTCACAGACAGACAGAGTATTACTACATAAATGTGTAATGAGCTGCTTTGGCAATATTGTTCATGTAACAGTGAGGCATAAATTGAATTAAGACAGGGAGGATGATTCATTGGTCAACATAACTGGATGTATTGTTCCTTTTATCCCAAATGTCACAAAGCACAATAACCGCAGCATTGACGTTATGTATTTGGCCCTAATTTTGTCAAAGTAAGAGTATTTTAAACATAGATGGATAGCGGGGAAGTGGACTGTGCTGCAACAGAGGTTTGAGAAGTTTGTAAAGACATTTTGGTATATTGTTTTTAATACAGATTTGTATATACCAGGACCCTGAAACTAAAGCAGCTAAAAGGAATTCCGCCATCATTCATTTGTATTACATACACCTGTGCTTTTCCTATTTTTGTGGCATGACAAAATGT
This sequence comes from Dicentrarchus labrax, assembly GCF_905237075.1. Taxonomy (NCBI): domain Eukaryota; kingdom Metazoa; phylum Chordata; class Actinopteri; family Moronidae; genus Dicentrarchus; species Dicentrarchus labrax. The sequence goes on from NW_026136706.1 coordinate 12,106,631, forward strand.
CTGCTGTGAAAATGGTCTGTGAGGAAGGGGTTTTTGTTCACAAATTGATCCTGCCTCGTTCACCTCACACAGTTCAATGTGACGAAACTTTTACATGCAAAATATTCTGCCAATCTGTGTTCATTGGATTGACCTCTTGTTGAAGAAACATTGATTGTTTATACTCTCCTCTATATAACTGCATGGAAAAGTAATGCAAACAGCTGAAAAATAGGGATGCTGGTCAACAATGAGTGTGTGAGGCTGATAGAGTTTAATGACAACAAAGTGATTAGAAGAAGAAGTTGTATAATTTACAACTTGTGGAATGCTGCAAGCCATGGTAGCGCCCAGTTTACAGCTTTTAGCAGTTTATTATTACAACCCTTCTCCACTATTTCCTATCCTGCCTGCTTTCTGGCACATTATCAAGTAAACTGTTTCAGATGGGTTGTGTCACTAACCAGTTACATCCTGTTATTTTAGTATTTTTTACCCCAGATGCATCAAAGTATATTTTATTAACAATGTAAATTATAAAGCATTGCTAAATTATCATACTTACGGCATTTTGAATAGGATATAAAAGGCAAAATGTTAACAACAGTACATTTATGATTTTATCTTGAGGTAAGATTGAGATCTTACTTGACCCACACACTTGAGCAGCCCTTCCTGCCTGCCTGTTTATTAATTCAACAGTAGTTGTGTTGCCTGCTGTGGCTCTCCATTTCACTGCTCCCTTGATGGTTGTCTCTATGATAGTGATACATACAAAAACTCACACGTACACACACACACACACACACACACACACACACACACACACACACACACACACACACACACACACACACACCACCTGAGAGGTCCACAGAACAGGCTTTGCAATGACTCCCATATGGTATTTAATGAAGGATACACTTAACACAATATTGGACCAGTGTGTTAGAACAGTTTTCTCAATAGTGTTTTAGTGCTAAAATTATCTTTAGTGCAATATATGTAGGCCAGAGGACAGAGGAGTTATTATTAAAGCTGTGATCAAGACATGTTTTCAGTTGTAGGAAGCGCCTTTTTCATGTTTTGCATGGTCCTTATGCATGCCTCACTTTTGGTTTGCTTGCTTAGCATTGGATGTACAGTATGTTATCCAGTTGACATGCAACATACTAATTGTGGGCATATTAACATGCATTAGTTAAAGGTCCAGTGTGTAGGATTTAGTGGCATCTCATGGTGTAGTTGCAGATCACATCTCCCTCGCCCTTCCAAGCGCGACGGAGAAACTACGCTGGCAGTGAAACGTGCAAAACTCCAGCCAGTGTTTGGTTTCTCCCTTCTGGACTACGGTAGAAACACAACCTGCGATATCTGTAGATATAAAAAGCTCATTCTAAGATAAAAGAATCACAGCTTTTCCTATTTTCAGGTTATTATATACTAATGAAAGCATAGTTATGCATATTATATTCCATTTTTAGATCCAATAGGGCCTGTAATGTAATACACTGGATCTTTAAGGTGTCTGCAGATGTACTTAAATGTAGTTTACTTATTTAGAATAGGGCAGAAAAGCAACAAGTAAGGTCATCTGTAAGCAGTGGCAGATTTATATGGTCTCAGGGCATATTCCTTTACATAGATCTTTGATTGTACTGTACAGCCAACATGTCTCAAGGTGCCACAGCACATTCACTCGACGAAAAGCATGGTTGTCTCTTTGTAATGAACACACCAGAAACATTGCTGTTATAAGAAAAATAATATGAGCACTGATCTAAACATTGCTTTTGCCACAGATTGTATAGCAAGTGATCACAACAACAAGCTCCTCATATGTGTGTGTGCTATTCAGTGTCTGTGCTTGCACTGTAGGTATTTGTGCTCTAGTGTGTTTGTGAGAGATCACAGACCAGGGAGTGTTCATGAGCTTGCTGGTAACATAATCAAGTGGTGCTGTTTATATTGCTGCCCACGCAAACTCATAAAGAAGCTGTGAAAACGCTTGCTCTGTTGTAAAGAGCACCACCATCTGAAGCTGTACAACGTCTGACGCCGACAGGGCAAGCCTTTTATTTGATGGTACATATGGTGGCTTCTTTTTCACTGTGACTGTTGGCTGTTGAAACAGAGAGAGAGACTCCAGGGGGAAGGATACAATGAGGAAGGTGACCGAGGCAAATACAGGAAAAAGAGAAAAAAATCTAATTTTAGCAAGGTGATTTTTCTTTAATGTCTCTGAGCCTTTGTTATTACTTCTATCTCTTCTTTTTTTTTTAAATACAGCAAAGAAATGAAATGCATTGAACAGGAAAAGAACAGGGAGAGGAAATTCACTTCCATAATTTGGAGTAGGAATGGGTTTTCTGAGAGTTACACTATGTTTCTCTCCTTTCTCATCCCCCAGTTGATTTCCTTTTCTCTGTTTTCATTTGCAAATGGAAATTAGGGATTATTTTGGTCGACCGTGGAGGAAATACTTGTCTGGAGGAGCCACAGTGCTTCAGCAGGATGTTTTCTACCCTTAAAACATACACATCACACATTATGCATTGTGGATACACTATTTACCGTGATAAGATGACACATATAGTGTTTCACTACTATTCAGCAAAAACATTCTTTTGAATGGTGGTACTTTCCTTTAATAAAGTTACTTTAACCTTCTGACCCTTTGACAATATTTCTTTTCACACCATTCTTTACATCACTTAATCTTTTAATTACACGCACTTTATTTCAGGATTAATTCTTTTTATTTAAATCCAGGGTTGTGGCTTTATGTAAAAAGCTTCAGTAGTCACCAAAGTGTCATTAATTAAGAATAGAGGACAAAATGTTGAACTAGGGTAGTAGATGCTAAATTAAGGGTTGCATGTTGACTAGAAACAATTCGGGCTCATTAGGGTTTGATATAAATATTAAACAACTGGCTGGATAATGAGACCCTGATATGAGCTGTTGTTTTGAAAAGGTGGCTGCAGAACTTTTAAAGTTGTTATTGCACTTCTTACAATATTTTAATATTAAGTTTTCACAATTGCACTATTTTTTTTTCCAAAATGTGGAGGTATGGCCCACTACCGAAGCTGACCTGGTTGGCCGGTGTGGTGCGGCATCTCTCTCTGCCCGATGTGGTAGGGGAGTGTAGCGAGGTGTATATATGGATTCGTCCAGTTTATGCGTCCATGCACTCTCCCTCGTGTACAACAAACACACAAAACATTGTCCATAACTTAGTTGTGGGAATAGTGTGGAAGTTCTTGAGGCTCTGTCCAAGCAGATAACCAACAAATAACCAACAGATAACCACCACATAACAATTAATGCTACAAATATAATGCACAGCGTGTAAGCACACTTCCATGTCAGAGTGGCAAGCTGGGAGGGGCCTCCCTGCATGGGCTGCAAGGAGAAGGAGGTGCAGAACTTAACAGGCCTCCTCACTTCTCCCTAAACTTATGAGAGAGCAGGCAGAGGCAGCTGGCAAGCCCATGGCAGGACTTTGGGGAGTTAAACACCACATGTGGCTGTAACACTCCATGCTGCAGCAAAAGGACAGGCCATTTCTACTGAGGTTGCCTTGGCCTTATGAACTTAAAGAGAAATCCGCATCAATGTAATAAGTAACTGTGTATAGAGTGAGTTTTTTCATTCAGAAAATCAAGATTACAATGTAAATGGATGTTTTCTGTTTGTTTTCTCATATAGTGAGATATTTGGTTTGACTTGTGAAATGTTGAAGACCAGTAGTGATGAAAAGAAAAGATATGTGAGTTATTGTCAATAGTAGTAATTAGAGCCCCAATAATATATATCAAACTGCATTGTGTCAATAGAGTTAAACCTCTGATGGTTCTAGATTTTGCTATAAATCACCTGCTTTTAAAGACACTATTTAACTGAAGCAGATGAACAAATGTTCTTGTTCAAACAACATCACTACAGCAGCCATTTTTAATGTGGGCCCTGTGTGTGCTCCAGCTGAACAGTTCAATGCAGCATCTTCCAAACCCCACCCTGCTCAAATGTGACTGATGTGGGTTCAGAACCAACCACAGAGTCCTGGGAGAACCCGACCAGCTGGCTGCTTGTGCTTCACTTTTTCCAACATCCCAGCAGTCGCATAAACACACATACTGTAGAACAGAGGCAACAATACAAATGATGAAGCATAAATATGGCTGCAATTATGGGAATATTCATGCATGAAAACATGCAAGACTCAAACACAAAAACATTTGGAGTTTGAGTATTTTAACCATTACATTGTTGCTTTCTGTAACACAAAGGAGCAACACTAGAATGGAGAGAGATACCCCAGCAGCGGCGTAATGAGTCAGTGCCAGGCCCCAATGCAAGATGATCAAAGCCGGTCTTCCCATCACTGTCAGATATAACATGATGTGATGTTCGTGGCATTGTATTGTAGCATGGAGTAAGTCAGTGACCTTAGTTCACAGACTACTATAAATACCTACCGTGATAACATTTAAATTGATTGGCTGCAAATGATGTAAGCTCAGCTCATGTCAATCAAGGTTGAGCGGTCCGTTACCGGCCCTGGACTGCTTCGGGCACCTATACAACTGCATACCTTGTATATATGATAGTTACGCTGTTGAACCTGCTGTTGAGGAGTAGATTCTGTGATATTTCTAATTTAATTCAATACCTGCCAAGTTGCTACTAACCGGACTATGTTACTGTCACATTAAAGTTGGAGATTTATTTTCTATTGATTAATGTGTAATGCGTCATACCGGACAAGGTGTTCATTCAACAATGCTTATGGATGACATGAAGCTTCTCTCTGTCCCTTTATTTATGCCCTGATCTAAAATTGGAGCTGAGGAGACATATTTCACACTTGTGGAATTTCCTGTCTTCTTGAAAAACAGTAGGATTAGATGAAAAACATGAGCACTTGCCTTGACACGTCATTTGCCACAGTTAAGCACAGGTTTGTGTGTGTCTGTAGTCAGTGTGAAAGACACTGGCAGCCATACAGTCAGTCTAAATAAACCAAGGAGGAATATTTTACTAAGTAAAGTAAACCAGTTAAAAGGTTGATCAAGAGTGCAGCTAGAATGGATTTCTAAAGGCATAAAAAAATGTTGCTTATCTTAATTAATAGTTATTTCCTTGATTAACAGATTAAAGTACTACACCCTTCACGCCAGCTCGCTCCCTCTTAGCAAATTTAAATGCATCAGGGAGCTGCAGAGGACAGTGACTTTAGGGGGAGTGGCCTCGACACCAACCGGAGTGAGTGATTTCACTGAGACTTGTGTCGTAGCTGAGCTACTGGTTTAGAGAGGCTAACTCTCTGGTATGTGTGTGTCTGTGGGGGGGCTGTCAGTGCGTGGGATCAAGGTAAGATTGTGGTCGAGTGCTTCTAGCCGTCAAAAGCACGTCCAAACCACTGCACCAAAATAAAAAAAATCTGTATACATTTGAAATTGTGGGCAGCGGTTTCAAAGACTTCCACTTAAAGTTCAGGCTGGGGTAGTTGGGCTGCCCTCCTCCGATTAAGGGATGTTAACACTGTTTTTTCTATAAATTTCATGACATAGAGTAACCAATATTTTAAACAATAGAGGGCGTGCTGAGCCATTGTCAACCCATGAAATGCTGATTTTTATAAATTTGGTAACAATATCAATATTAACGCAATATTTGATGTGTTTCATCACAGTATAATCCTAATAATAATTATACAATTATGTTTTCAGCTCATAAAACACAACATTTAGTATAATGTTTTACTTTAAGGCTGTATAGTTTGGTGTTATTACAAAATCAACATCTGACTCATCCTCACACTTGTGCCCAGGGAGAAGAAGGAACGTTAGACTACTGGTTACTTTAGGGAGAAATGAAGCAATTAATGGACTCTGATTCGAAAAGTTATATGGAATCTTATTTCAGTTTCTGTTCCTCCTAGTCTTTTCCCAACCCCAATTACTTGCCTTCTTTTTTTGTCCTGCTGCCTCCTGGTGTGTATATCCTGTTGGCATAATGAGCTTTTGCTGCTTTTCTAGGAGGGCACAGTCTATTCTGTTTTCCCCGGTGTCCTGTTTCTGTTTTACCAAAACACAGGTAGCAACATAAGTACTCTTTGTGCTTTTTTAGTGAGAGTACCCTTGTGGAAACATAGCTGCATTATTGAGGAAAAGGGGAATAAAACTGGGCATAATAAATGAACACCTCCTATTAAGTCAATGAATGCCAACGACCCAGCCACTATGTGCCCTTGGTGTCACATTTGAGCTTTACATGTTTTGTCTTCCATAAACAAACTGACTTTTTGTCATTGAGTGCGACCTACCTCTGTCATCATTAGTTAACATAATGAGAATAACACACCCATTCTTCTGAGCACAGTGGGAACTCCACATGTAGATCCAGATATCAAAACAACACCTTTTCAGTTAAATAGTGTGAAGAATATGCATGTTTTTTCCACGGGCCTGTTCTTTTTAGTCATTTAAAGAAAGACAAATCTGCTGCTAAGTGCCCTTGGGAATAAATCCATTTATTATTTCTCTGGATGTTGATGTCCTCTGATGATAGTGGATAATTTGATTTTTGAATCTCATTTCAGGGATTTTGCAGACGCCAACATAAACTGGATCAAGTTTTCATATGTCTGTCTTCTTTCGTTTCTGAGGGAATTGCTGAATCTAATCTCATCACATCAGAGTTTAATTCCATGTGTTTCCTTTCGATGATTAAACCTGTCCCAATAGAAGATAATTTTATGAGTCGTAATAGCCTGTTGTTTCTTCCAGGTTAAAAAGAACCTAACTGTCCTAACACAATATCACAATAATGTATTTGGCAGTTACTGTCTCACCAGCTGAACTCCTGATTTCCTCTTTGGGCTTTGGCATTATGGTGACTTGTAGTTACTTCACAGCTGGGAAGTCCCTGAAAGGGCAGAATCAGTGGAATAGGTGAATCATGTACAAATAAGAATGCTGATGCTAAAGGGTTACACCTCATGCACAACTTCACCCCGTCATTATGAGATGAACGGAGACCGAAAGTCATTCATTTAGGGAGAATGGCGCACAGTAACAAACCAACTTTTGATGCTGATTTGCTGACAATCAGTACAACCACAGGTATAAAGTGGATGACAGGAGTAGCCTTCATAAACCAAATATTTTGGGGGGTTTTCAATTTGAACTTTTTTTAATCGTTGTTTATACCTGCGTAACATGATTTTTTCCCAGCCCATTCCCTCAAAAATAGATCTTTATTGGGGGGCTTTCCTGCTCATGATAACATAAATACTTTACTATGGCCATTGTTATACCATTTCACTAATCATGGGAACCTAGCATGGTCCCCAAAAACCAGGCTTCTAATTTTGTTTGTGATTACTGCCTGCTGTTGGATCATAAAGGCAGGGATTCCCCGATGCAGCAAGGACCAGGCTTCCCTCCATGTTGTTTTGGCTGTCTGGTCCAATTTCGTCAAGGAAAGAGCTCCGCTGAGATATTCCAGGGGCGGTAATTGATCTCTAACTTTAGCAGAGCAAGTTGTATATGTGGTGTAACGTTACCTCCCATTACTTACCCATATACTATATATGTGATTAAAAAGGAAACCTTTAAAAGTGGGGGGCATTCCTATCCTTGAAATGTATTAGACATATTCATGCTTGCGTCATCACAGCATGACTGCAGGTCCAATGTCACCTGCTTGTATATCTATTTACCCATTTGGCACTCCCTGCTGACAAAATTGCACTTTTAATACAGCAGAAGTAATTTCTGTGACACAGTGACCAGGTCCAGGGGTTAATCATGGACTGGGTCATGTGTGGAATCCAGCTTCTTTGTCAAACACCATTTGATCAGATTAAGAATAGTTCTTGTTAATAGGAAGCTGAGCAGGACAACCTGCTGAGGTCTCTGAAGAGGTGTAAGTTCCCATCCATCGGTGGAAAGCTGCAAAGGGCAACCAAGTTAGTGTATACATAATTATTTATAAAGGATGTTTGCATGAAGATCATATTTTAATGATCTGATTCTTTCTCAAACATGTGTTCAGAAGTTTATTTTACAAAGACAGGTAATAATTCTGATGCCAAAGCATGTTTCAATGACAATTGAAAAAATCAGGGCTGCCTGCAGCTAACAATTATTTTCATTATTGATTAATCTGTTGATTTTCTTGATTAATTATTCTACAAAATAAAAAAAGTGAAAAATGTCTGCCCCAGTTTCCCAGTGGCCAAAACAAAAGTATTTAAAAACAAAAAACAAACTATTAGTTATTAAAATAGTTTACATATTTTTCTATCAAAAAGCTTATCGATTAGTCAACCAAGCTGCTCACCTAAAGACTTTGTATGTATAAAACTTCTTCCATCCTTTCATCCATCCATCTTGTCTGCATGTTTCAGTAGTCCGTCTAAAGTCTGCCTGACAGAACAGAACTGTTACTATTTTAAGTGTTACAGCTGTTTACATCAGCGGAGTAATGGCTAGACTTAATTCGTGCTTCGTATAACCCAAAGTGTCTTTTTTTTAATGTGCCCCCCCCTGCTGGCCCTCTGTGGCATTTCTTCTAATCCTGTTGTCCTTCTCTTCAGGAGTACAAGATTCAGCCTAATTGGGCAAGTAGACAACATGTTGTGTTCAGACTGAAAATAGCACTATGTTTAAAAAAAGAAAAAATCAAAACACAAGGGGCTTTGTTTGTGTGGGCATGGTGATACAGATACCAGTGAGAAGATAAAGGGAAGTACAGTTTGAAGACTTATCTGACACACTGCACTGCATGTTATGTACATACAGTACCAATACCCCCTAAATAGCGGCCCTTTTGCAAGAGGTCTTTAAATACCCGTTGATAAAACTGTAGCAAATGTAAAAAAAACAAAACAAAAAAAACTTCTGAATATATTTAATTGTTTTCTCTTTATCTTAATCTCTATTGTTTACTGTTTATTGTTTACTTTCTATATTTAGCTAAGAGTTTATTGTTTATCTTATACTGTATTTCTTTATATACCTCTTCTATTTTCTAGTGTTTTGTAAGCTGCTGGAAATTCAATTTCCTTGAGGGAGTCATCCCAAAGGGATCAATGAAGCTAAGTCTAAATCTGTGTCTAAGTCTAAACATTATTTTGTTACCTCATCTTCACACAACTATTCTGAGGCCCCGTTGGCACCCCCTGGCAGCCCTCAAGGGGACCCCGACTTTGAAAAGCAGTGCAGTGCTGAGGTTAGGAGCAACTTTAGTTAAGCAGACCTTAAAAAAAACCCTGAAACCTTGATATTCAAACTCCCAAACAACTAAAATGAACTGATTACATAATATCTTTAGAGACAAATGCAAATGCAAAAATGTATTGAATCAGCTAGTCTGTAAAGAAAACACACTTTCCCAGTTCCCTAGACCTTGAAGAGCACCTTCACATCGTTTTCATGTTACAGCACATTGTGTATCAGCGCCTGTGCACCAGCCAACCAGAGACTTGTGATCTGAGGCAGTGATAGTTGCAACTATTCAATCACACTTCTGTTTGGAAATGCGTGTACCAAAAGGTGACAGGAGCTCGCAACAGACTGTCGAAGCTTTAGGAGGAGGAAACCTGATTCTGTCTTGGACATGGAGGAGTAGACGTAGAGAAGTTTATTTTTTTGCCCACTCATAGATAAATTCATGTAGGAATTTTTCTTCCTAGTTGTACTTTGTGCAAAAAGCAGAGATTTTTTTCTGATGGTGGAGCCTCTGCAGTAAATGGGGTCCCAGGCTTTGTGCTGAACACATTCAGCCAAGAATATGAACATAGCTCTTGTTATATGCCTACCACATTTAGGGGCTTTGGACCTGAACTGTGCCTCCCCTATTACATTCATAGACATAATATCATGGCACTCCAGTTAGGCTTTGGGAATTTGGCATTTCCACCAATTCCAGGTGTTGTCTTCTGTGTATATTTATTGGACAATGACCTCTAATGTGCTCTGGATGAACCAAGGATGAGTGTCAGTAATTCCATGTCTGAGCCAGTGGTACAAAAACACCAATTATTATTTTATGATAACCTGTTGCCAGCATCCAACAATGGCTCAGGAACAGTATTTTTTCAATTACGGAGAAGTTCTGGGTCAGGTTCCTATCCACTGCAGTATTGAGCTTACTCAGTTTGGTGTGTCCATGGTCACAAGCTTTGGTTTAGATTGGGTTTATTTAGAGGTGATCGCTTTTTACAAAAGGGTGATAACAATGAAGGGACATTGGTAGGGCTGTACTAGAATCTGAATTTTCAGAATGAATCAGCAGTTTAGGCAGGAATAGAGAAGAGGATAGCTATAGATTTTTTTGTTGTTTTTTTAAATCTTCAACATTATTCCTGATATTATTTTCTTCAATACACGTTACTTACAAATTTGAAAAATAAATGATCCTTGACTGCAGCCCAGTTACACAACAGTCAAGTTGCCCCACACTAGGTTAATCAGAGTTTATAGCCTGGCGTGCTGTTATCCTGCGTTGTATCTGTGCACAATGTCGCAGCTAAAGAAAAGGCAGCGATTCCACTGACAAAATGAGATGTGACTCTTGACAAATGATTCAAAATCACTGACGTTTGGTACCACTGACCTTGTTACTGATGCTCTTTCGTTTGGCTGGTTTTGGTGCCTGGCAAGGATACCCCTGAGGTGTAAGGGTTGATTCAGGATATGTTAGAGGGACTCTATGTCTCAGCTGTGTGATTATCTTTACGCTAAGTGTCAGGGTTAAGTAAGAGGAAAAAAATCACATTATTGTCCAAATTGATCATAGGAAAGGATGAATATTGGAATTGTTTGCTGCAAAGTATTTTGACATGAATGATTTATAGTCTATTACTAGTTCAGTGCCATTCACACTGACATGAACTCATTGCCCTCTTGCTGAGATACTCCCAGTGGGCCACAGTGTCTACACATGCAGTATGTTCAGACGGAGGCTGTTGGACTGAAGCCAATTAGTGTGTGTCTGCTCTTGTGTGCAACTGTGTATCTGTTAAACAGAGCTGCATGGTTTGTGTTTACCCTTTCATGAAGCTTGCGTGTGTGTGTGTGTGTGTGTGTGTGTGTGTGTGTGTGTGTGTGTGTGCGTGCGCGTGAGAGGAGGAGAAGAGAACCAGAGATACGTCTGAGTCTTTGTGCTGTCGAATGAATGCTGCACATGTGGCATTAACAAGCACAATACACACACACACACACACACACACACACACACACACACACAGATAAGCTCTCTTGCTGTCACTATCTCTTTCTCTTCTGTGTGCTCTGCTATTCCCAGCTGGGTGATAGCAGAGGGCTTCCTTTAGATCCACAGCTGATTGGACACCACTATCAGTCCTACTCTCCCACCTTAGATGCTTCTTACTACTCTCTCACCTCTGCCTCTACCGCTTCCTTTCCATCCGTCCCTAGGATATACTAGCGGTGTGTGTGTGTGTGTGTGTTTGTGTGTGCGCTAACCACAGTGCCACCTGCCACTGCACTCCCAAAGTACTGGCAGCCAAATCTAATCTCTCTCCCTCTCTCCCTCCCTCTCTCTCTCTCTCTCCCCCTCACTATACGGTTCTTTCCCCTCTCTTCAGATCTCGGATGTTATCCCTTCTCCTGAGCTGTGGACAACATCCTATCTAGCCAGGTGAGTCTCTCAATATCTCCCCCTCTCTCTTTGTTTTGTCATCTCACCCTGTCTCCCCCCCCCTTCACTGCTTATGGATCTCGGTGCTGCTGCAAAGATGCTGCGTCACTGTGCCAGTTTCATATAGACACAGTTGTAATTTTTACTGTAGCACTGAGGTACTAGTTGCATTTCTCTTTTGTCCCACCTGTTTCTCTGTCGATCTCGGTTAGCTTGTTGTACTGGGGGACGTGTGTATATGGGGGTGTAACTGGAGTCATGATTGTTTCTTATGTTTTTATGAATCATCCAAGAGAACAAGCATATAGGGCAATATTCATTTCTATCTAACATTGGTTTAGTCATTTTCCTTGAGTGTATATGTATGAAAACAACAGGCTATATGTGTGTGTGTGTGTGTGTGTGTGTGTGTGTGTGTGTGTGTGTGTGTGTGTGTGGACATGTCTAGACACTCCCAGACATTCCCAGTCATTCTGTTGGGCAGTTTCACTTTCACGTGGTTCAGGTGCAGAGTGGAAAGGCACATTATCCTCACTAATTGAGACACTGTAGATTCACTCTGTTTGTCCAAATGAATTTCTGGTGTCGAGTCTGGTCACCTCTCTTTCAATTGGAAGTGACAGATTAAAAGGGTGAAGCACAAATTGTCTAGCCACCCCATCCAGAGGTAGGCTCACCAACTTCAGATCGTTTTGCCTTTGGATCCTATTGGTTAAAGCAGCACAATCTGGCTAGCTTGGTGGATAATGGCCATGTGTTGTTTACTGATATTACCTCAGCTATTTGAGGCTGCAATAATCTTAAGAGCCACAGTACAGCGTAAACACTTCCAACCTGATGGACACAATTTGTACCTGAAATTGCACTCCTTTTCTATCAAGTCAATACCAAACACATTAACATCAATTTGAATCAGCTGAACTTACTGCACCCCTTCACTGATATGGCGTGCCTTTTATATCAACAAGTAGACAGGTAATGTTTGGACAAAGATGTAATTACAATGCCTATAAAAAGTATTCACCCCCCTTGGATGTTTTTTGTTTCTTTTATACATGAAATCATGGTCAATATAATTTGGCTTTTTTGACAAGAAGTTGCAAAAAAAAAAAAAAACCTTTAATATCAAAGTGAAAACGGATTTTTACAAACTAATGTCAATTAATTAAAAATATATAAGGTAAAGAAGATGATTGCATAAATATAAAATGTATAAAAGAAACAAAAGGGGGGTGAATACTTTTTACAGGCATTGTAAGTGTGTTTATTTTATGTTAACCCTGGTACTGTCAATCCCACTGAGAATCAAGGCTCGACAGCTCTCTGCAGGTCATTGTTGGTTTGCTGGTCGATTATGGTTGAGTGGCTGTCATCAACCATTAAACTATGAGCTCACACAAGCTGATTGCATTCTGTCTGCCCAGCATGAAACGGTTTAGAGACAAATGCAAATAATAGGCTGGTGAAGCTAGCAAGCCGAAGAGTTATAAACATTTTTGTCATGATTTGGTCTCCTGGGTGTGTAAGTAAGGTTCTGCTAATTGCTGATGCATTCACACTTATTTAATTAGAACTTAATGCCCTGTGTGTTGATGAAATTAATACTGTATAATAAATCAGGGCTTAGCGCTGTTAGGTTTTTGTTTTGGCTTTAAATTTCTATTAAGCAAATTTCTTTATATGAACGTTATATAAAATTACCCACTTATTATATTTTTTTTGTTACAAATGCTAAAAGTTTCATTTATAATCAACTTTACAACTTCTGGACCAACAAGCTCAGCTGCCAGCATAGGAACTTATTCAAGATAGTTTGCTAGCTGTTATGGCTGGATGTGAAAGTCTGCAGTTGTGTGCCAACATGCTAGTAGCAACAGATTGCTTTTGCACATTAGATTAAGGTGATATTATGTAAAGTGTACTTGTGTATTGTGAGTTGTATTTTTATGAATGTTTTCATGTTTTTACGTGCCTTATGGTGAAACAGAAGACACATTTCCACATTGTAGTTAATAGTGGTATCTGTAACTGCAACATTAAGACCTCGCCAGTGCAAGTCAAAGTTAATCAGTTGACAATAATCAATATGTTGAACCCCAACAAGAAATCATTACATTATCTATTTTATTTTACCTTTTATTTAATGAGTTAAGTTAATTGAGAACCAGTTCCCATTTACAATGACAACCTGGCCAAGAGGCAGCAACAGGAGGCATGTTGATACACTTAAAACATATGTTTAACACACACAAGACAACAGAGGTAACTACTATGTTTCAGACAGGTAAGTTACTGTTGTATCATTAAATATTTGAACGTGTTGTTCCAGTGCTGTGTGTCCCGAGAAAAGTTCCTGTTTAGGGCCCCGAGATTTTCAAAGGCATTTGGGTGCAGTTATTTAGAGAATTTGTAAATCATACAGTACAAAGGTGTTCTGAGCCAGTGGTTTCAGTGATAAGATTCTGCAAAAAAAGGAGAATAATAACATGCATTTTGTGCGGTAATTACCTTGAACTTGTCATATTCCGTGCTACATCTTTTCTCATCTCTCCCTGTCATGCCCACAACAGAATTATACTGTTTTTGAAATAAAGTAGGACATCAGTGCACAAGTCATCAGTCATCAGTCCGTCATCACCTATGGTCAATCTGCATGTGCTATGTCCCTATTACTTTTGAAACTAGCTAGCATGAGTAAAAAAAACAAGAAAAAAAAACCCTGTGAGGGCTTGAGAGGAGGTATGAAAGGCCTAACACACACACACACACACACACACACACACACACACACACACACGCAAGCATTGGCATCTGCAACATTGTCGATATAAAAACAGTTCTCTGTGCAAAAAAATTCAGAAATTCCTGCTCTAAGCAGCTTCCTCATCACTGACAGCACATCAATTAGGCTTTCCTCATATTTAATTTACTTTTTAGATGATCCTAACTGACTACAGGTGACAGTATTCACTGGCAGTTTTTCATCTTTGCTGTCTCTCAAATATTGATCATTCAGCTCCTTTGTATACCTTAGTGCCCCTTTATCAACTCTTTTGCTCTCACTCCCTCCCTTTTAAACACACACACACACACACACACACACACACACACACTGACAGTTTAGTTTGGCCTAGCAGGACACTGTTTGCCAGTTTTCAACAACGAAATGTACATTCAAACATCTGATGTGAAAACACATAAGCCTTCCTTCCATCTCTCTCTCTCTCTCTCTCTCTCCCTGCCGTCTTCATGAAGGAAAACATTAGTGGCATTTCCCAGCAGGTCTGTTTGACCTTCTCTTGTTTGTTTAGCCTCTCTTCTTTTCCTTTTCTCCTCACCCACTCCATCACACTGTTGGCTGAACCAGAAAGGCAGGCCATCCTCACCCGGTTACATTTCCCTCTACATCTTAGCCATCTACCAATTCCTGTATCAGCTATTAGACCCATTACAAATTACAAGCCACTGCAGATATGGAAGAAAGATATATAATTTGTATATTTCATAAATAGGGGTGTAATTACATCTCAATCTCGAACTTCGAACTCAAAGGTAGAATCGACGATGCAGCCACACCCCCAATGTCACGTCCAGCATGTATGCCAAGACGCAAAAACACACACACGTGCTGAACTGCGGCGTCAACACTCCTCTGATTTTACCTGCAGCCAGTTAAACAATACACATCAACCGACCGAAATCGAAGCCCCTCCTGCTACTCTGAAATCACCAGCGTGGAAGTATTTTTGTTCGTTCATTAACGTCAATTAACACTAACTTAGTCTACTCTACTTAGCAAGTGAAAAGATGATCTAGTTACAGTCCAAAATGACTTTAAGGCTTAAAATGCACATTGATAAGTACATATTCCATGAACACTAACATTGGGTCTCTTCGGAGTGTGCTGAAACAATCAAATCATCATTCTGTGTTGTTTCATTTCACTATGTTCACGTCTCTGTTTAATGTTTGTTCTGTTTACAACCTCGCTGTTGGAACGGTTTCAAAATAAAAAGCGGTTTCAAAATAAAAGCCCCCCGAAACAGAATAGGAAAAGGCCAAAAATAACTTATAAATAACATAATGAATGCATTAATAGTAATATTAAAAAAAGATCGAAAATTGAATCGAATCGTGACTTTAAAATCTAAAATTAAATCAAGTCGAGGATTTGGAGAATCGTGACACCCCTATTCATAAACTATACAGTATCTAGGAGCATCTGCAGACACACAAATCACTATCCGCTGTATTTAAAACTAAATTTGTCTCGATATTATATGAATAGATTTATTTCACACCAGGAAAATGGCAGCTTTGGTCAAGTCACCTCGTGCGAACAATCAAATAACTGTACTGTAGCATGATGTTGTTACACCAGAGATTCCCATCGTGGGGATCGGGATGACCCACTCTAGGGGTCATGACGCCTTCTTGATTTTGTTGTGTAAGAAAATCTTATAAAACCTTTTGAAAAAATATACACAGCAGAGCCATATCTCAGTATTTCATGCATTATTATGAAGAAAACTAAATGGAATTATTATTTTTATAGTTATAATTTTTATATTTTTTAAGATGTAAAGTTATAAAAAAAACTCACGGGATAAGGGCACAGTGGAGACCTGAACACAAGTTATATTTAAAGAGCCTTCTAAACTAATAGAACCAGAGGAAAAAGCCTATTAAGTAAGTATGATTTGTTAAATAAAACAATATGCAATACAGACAGATAATAAAGTTCCTAAAAAATATAAGGAAAACTAATTTCTGATCAATATTCACAGGAAACAATCTGCTCACTTATTTTACACAAACATCCTGAAGTTATTGTGTTCACTATTTGGGTTAATCAATGAGTGTTTATTTAGTAAATTATATTAGTTCAGTTCTCTATTATCATTGTTTTGCACTGAATATAATATGAAATATCCATAAAAGCGGTCGTCAGTTTACTCAGTGATAGAAACCTGTAATCTGTCAGTTTAAGTCTTATTACAGTTTAACATAACTATTTATATCTAAACACAACATCATCTTAAAAACAGGGAAACAGCTTTTTTGTGTGTTTAGTGGCTTGTTAAACCTAATCTATTTCCGTGTACATACAACATAATGTGTTATTGATTATTTACTTATATTTGTATTTGCATGAAAGCATCAAGGGGTTGTGTTATATTATTCAGCAGGACTGCATTAAAAATGTAAGCAGTGTGAGGGTGAGGAATGTTATCAACAAGTTCTGAATTATTGAAAAATAAACTAAAATCCAGTTCATTTAATTTATCATTTCAAACCTCCTATAACATCCTTTTGATGTTCCTATGAGGGCTTGGAGAATGTCTTGTAGCTTTAGTGACTTTACATTTATAATTTCTAACTGAATAATAGATTATTAATACAGGGGAACTTTTGCAGCAGTAATGATGATATCTCCATATGCCTTCCTAATCCTAGAATCCTAAATATTGCTTGTAAACAGTGTCATTAATAGTCACAATAATACAGCAACAGAGAGTGGGACAGTCACAATAATATGTTGTTCAATAGCACTTACTGTAGACAGAGAGAGACAGTAATGTCAGCCACTGCAGCAGTGATGTAATGGCCCAGACTCCCCCCACTCCTCAGGCTAGACTTTCTCTTTCTCTTCTTGACCACCTCTCCTCTGCATCTCTTTTCATCTCTTTGTCTCTTGTTTCATTTTCATCTCACTCAGCTGTCATTCAGTGTTCTTTGCTCCCTTTGTTGCCAAGGTGCTCGTACATATTAACAAGTATTGTTAGGAAATATACACATAAATACAGTATTTGCTGATACGTATCTTTGTCTCAATCAAGAGCTTTTTCTATTGTTTGTAATACAGCCATACCAGAAACAATGGCTTGGTAGCTAGAAAAAAAGCTACTTAAGCAAGAGTGTATACCGAAAAGCCATAGAAACATTGTCCAAAAGAGCTGGGGCTGGTATTCAGTGAGCTGAAAGCATCCTCTCTATAAACTCTAAGTATATACATTATTCTCTGATGTCCTCATAAGCAGGGTAATATGCAGCCGGGATGAAGGACGTTGGTTTTGGTAGGTCGCGGAGGAATTCTAGTGCTCTGTCCCCCTAAAGATTGAGAGGAGTTATATTGGTCAGTAATTATAATTCAGATATTCTAATCAGTGCCGTCCAACTCTAAGTTGAATAAGATTCAGTTTATTTTAAGTCAGTTTGTGAAGAATTTGAAAATGTCCACACAAATATCTGTACTTTCCACTCTTTACAATTTCAAATAAGGCTTGTTACTTTTGTTTTAATGTATTTAAGGAGAATTATAGATTATTTTTATTTCATACTATGGCAGATGTACTAACATGAAACAGACCGGAGAGGAAGACTCGACCATGTTTTTGAGTTTCACTTAGTTTTGTACAGAAACAGCCAGTAGAAATGTCCTTTGGAGAAACCAAGAGAGTACTTTAAACTATTACTTGAGTACATTTCAGAGCCTGTACTGTTTCACTTTTACATGAATAAAGAAGTCGAATTACTGTCACCTCTGGTTTTCCAAGATTTTCCAGGAACAAATGTTTGGATTTTATACACTTTTGTACATGCAATTGTTAAAATTTAGAAATACTAGATAGTAACAGAAATAAAAACAATGGTACTCCTGTTCTTGGTTTGATTGGGATACAATACAGTTAAACTCTTTCATAATTAGACTATACGTGCTTCATTCCACTTTAAGACTAGGCCATGAACAATAACTCAAATTATAATAAGACAATGTATGGATTTAATAATGTGCTTTAAATTGCAGACAGCTATGGATGGAAATAATGTCTCATTATTGGACTGTATTGTCCAAGTTTGATGGACTAAATCAATCATGAAGCTGAATAGTACTTTACTAAGCCTGAGTGGATTTGCCATAAATAGACAGAGCAGTTCTCAATACTGATAGTACTTACAGTACCAGAAACTGGAGTTTGTTCTGTCATCCGTCAACTCATCTCAGCCAAAAATGCCAACTGGTGTGAATGAGGTGGCAAATGGTTTTGAAATTGGGATCCTAATATCTCATTGTAACCATTAACATTAAATTATCTCCTAACTCTTTTGTATTTTGAATTTTGCATATAAAAAAACACTCACAATATAGGCCTTACATTCACCACAATGTTCTAACGAAGTCTCTCGCTTGTGTGTCTTGTTGGGATGATGCATGTTAAAAAACCCACTGGCAATGTTTTGGTTGTCATCTTTCTTTAATGATTGAAGCTTAAAATTGCATACGCGCATTCAAACACACACATTCATACATTTTCAGTATCCAGTTATTCTGGGTGAGATTAGGTTAATGAGGAGAGAAGATGATAAATGAGAGGCTAATAGAGAAGAAAAATCACTTTGCCCAGCTTACACTCTTCTATGAAATAGCAACGATTTTTCATTTTCGGTATCACTTACATTTCAGTATTGCTTTTTGCAGGCTGACACACAGAAATGGTAGGAAATGGTGTGAAATAAAGCAGTGGATTACTGTTTATTGATCTAGAGGTTTTACAAATGCAGTAATTACTTGCTTTTTCATCTTCAAGGTTCATTTTAAGGTTCCTGGATTGCACTGTCTGACAAAATGATTGAGCATTATGTCTTCCAATAATGTGTATATTGTTATCTGCCCTTAAAAGCAATGTGGTTTAAACCCCTACTCCATACCTAATGCATTAGAGGGAAAGTTGTCTTGATAGTACATTCTGTGAGCAACAAGTTCACCAAATTAAACAATTAAACAATTAAAATGACACATTTGAAGCCCTCATTCGTCATCCTTCCGAAACAAATCAAATCACTGTTGCAAACTAATGTGACAGCGTTATGGTTAAGGTTTGGTTTGGTTTAGGCACACAATTTTTTCTTTTTACTGTGTTACTTCAAGTTCATCTTTTGGAGAACGTTTTACAGTTTTACTGCAGCATCATACAGGCAGAGGTAAAGGCCTTAGCTTGCAGGGCACACACACTCATTAAAAATTAAGCTTTACATAACTATATGATTCAGTCAAACCTTCTAGGAACTTATTTTACAGTATTACTGAATAATCCAGAGCTTGCAACTTATATATTTTGTTGAAAAGCCTTGAGGAATCAGCACATATATTTTAACTCCTCACATTGTCACATTGCAAATACATGACCTCCTTGCATTTTCAAAGCAGGGAAAAGCTCAGTCACTTGAAACACACAAACATGCACAGACACACACTCACAACACCTCCTGCAGACTGCATTAAATATGGGCTGGCAGGTGGCTGCTGGATGTGCTGTCCCAGGAGACAGAACAAAGCACTCTTATAGTGTGTGTGTGTGTGTGTGTGTGTGTGTGTGTTGAAGGTACAGGGTTGCATAAGAAATGAGCAGAAAGACCTTCAAACTGGGAGAGGAAAGGATAGCTGTGTGTCCAAATTTGTCTCATACATACATCTCAAACATCTTTCTCTCTAGTGTGTGTGTGTGTGTGTGTGTGTGTGTGTGTGTGTGTGTGTGTGTGTGTGTGTGTGTGTGTGTGTGTGCGCGCTTATAGATACATCTTATTTGTGAGTTAGTTGTCAAACACATCACATCTGCTGTTATGTCACTGACAGGGTGTGAATCACCAATAGTTGAAACCTCAAGATTATTATTTTATTATACATTTGAAATGATAAAGATTATTAAAAAGCAGTTGATCCTTACATCTGAGAAGCTGTAACCATAAATAATAAAAAATAATAAATTTTCTACCGATCAACTAGTTGATTAATCAATTAATTATTTTTTAACTGTTGGGTAGTTTTATTTATAACAAAACATCATATTTTATATGTTCCTCATAAAGTAAAAAGTATAATATTTCTGTCTAAAAAGAAAGTTGTACAAGTACAGTACTAGAATGAATGGAGTTAGTTACCTTCTACCACTGGATTTATGTTTAGTTAAAGTTTACTAAATTAAAATAATGGATCAGTTATAAAATACTCCTTAAAGGTTTCTTTTTAATACATTTGGGTTTATTAAAGTTCAGGTTATCATTTTCTGTCTCTGTATCTGTGTAAGTAGGCAACAGCTAACATGTTGCATTAACAACTTAATAAGGTGATACTATGTCTGTGTTGTGTTGTTATCTTGTTCTGCTGCCCCCAAGTGGCCAAAAGCAAGTTTCGTATTAATATGAAATATTCCATTTATTGAATAATGTTGTTTTATTGTGTCCCACCTAATTCCAAAAACATCAACACTGTTAACAGGAATAAATAAGCATTAAAATAATTAGTACTATCAATATAAAGGTTGGTTCTATGATCATTCACAGGGGAATGGATTCAGCCTCTTGCTAACCAATAACAAAAAGGACCTTGCTGGTACTTCACACGGTACCCATCAGTCTTACAACCACACTAGCTGTGATATACACTTGGTAGTTGAAAGTTACAAAAAGTAAGTCAGTGGACCTAAATAATAATATAGTTTTTGTTTTGTAAAAGTCATATGTGTTTATGTTAAATCCAGTGTTTAGTTAAGATACGTCTGTTCTGCTGGTGGAAGAGAGAAATAACTAATTCTTTGTTTCCATCTTCACCTATTAACTTAATGGAAAAAGGTATAATCTCTGGCAATGTCACTGTCCAATTCATTTGAGTCAGTATTTATTGACTGCTTATTTCTTTTTGGTTACTGAAGTTTTGTAAAAAAGAAGCAGTTGTAGGGAAAACGTGAAAAATGCTAAAACTAAGCTAAGAGAATGTTTTGCAGAATGGAGAAAGACAGCATACACAATTCTTAACAGTAGGTTATTATTTTCTCTCTGTTGCTTTAGGATATGGAAGTGAAGGTTGTTTCTTACAATATGGAGTGAAAAACAGAAATGACTGTCTGAATGAATCAGTCTGCAGTAAATTGTGTTGTTACCAAACTATTTTCACCTGCTATACAATGCAAAGGACTCTACTGAGGGTCACAGCCAGTGAAAAGTTACTAATTTCCGTTTTACACAAGACAAATTTTTATTTTATTCAGATAGTTCACATTATAGAATTTTCTGTCAAAGGATTTACTGCTATATGCTTGTGTAATAAAAGCTGTCGTCAGCTTTATTCTCCAACCTTTCCACTGCTGAAATTGGATGAAATTGTAATATACCACTAATGGTGGAAGTGTACCATGATATTGGTATGCCAAGGTTGTGCAGTATAAAGAATTAGTCTATATTATAATAGTGGACCTTGGTATAGCATGGTTTTAAACATATTGTATTATCATGATGGTATCAGAACAGTTTTGCCATTATATTTTTTAACTATTTTGGGATTTAACTGCAACAAAAATCAGCAAAGTAATAAATAAATTAGGGTAAAAATGATAATGTACAACAAAGTGTCCTGATGTGCCAAATGTGGTTTCTGTTGGAGATTTTTTAAGCCAACACTCTCATTTCAAGAACTGAATGGACAGACTTTTTTACTAATTAAACCTGAATACAGTTACATTTTCATTCAAGTGAACACTGAGAGAATTCCTGGATATGGATCTGGATATCTCTGTAATGATTAAAGAAACAGAAATAACAGTAGAGTTGATCTATTTTTTGGTTCATGGTTGACCACCTGGAAACTCCTCATAGGCTCTTGGCAGTTACCAGTCTACTTTAGACAATTGGTACAAAAGTTAAAAGGACAACCCTGGTGGTCTAAACACACTGTATAATTTTGACCCACGATGCTTCGCAAAGGCTGTAATAACATCATGGACAAATTGGGGAGTGTGGCTGCCAGAGACTGGCCATGGCTCCGGAGCTTTACCAGACCTGATTCTGATTTCTGACTGCTGTCTGCTGCTGTGTCAGCACACCTCAAATTGGTATCTATACAGGCATCCACCAAAGGTTTTCTCAGTAATTTTGTCCCTTTCTATTAATTATAAGTAATTTCACTTCAAGGCATTTAATTTGCATTTTTATTGAAAAGTCTTGACCATTCATAATTAAAGTTACATGGACTGATCATGTAGGGCAGCGAGGTATATCTCACACTGAGCTTTAACACAGCTTCTTTATACAGATTTGTTAACATTATAGTATGTAGTAATCAATGGGTGATCCATTTTTATGACTTTTTAATGCCACATATTTTATAGTCCTATAAAGATGATGTCTTTTTCCATAAAACAGCTTTTCCTCCTGAAAAGGTTTTTTTGAAAGACAGAGTGGTGAATGCTCCATAGAGTACCATTGGTAATATTATAATAAGGTGCAGACCTTGTGCCCGAGGTGTGTTGTCCCCTGGTGTAATTTGCTGTGTGGGAACCAAACTGCATATTTACACAAAGAACATACAGGCCTGTCCAAGCTCTTTGTCTGATGTATGACTCACTTGTGACCCTCAGCTGTTGTCGAACCATGGCAAAGAATAAAAATGCGTCTTCTGCTTATCTTAAGATTGTTGGTTTCTAAGCTCTAAGGCTTGCGCTCACAACACAGGCTGGCTCAATTCGGTCACTTTGTTCTTTCTTTTTTTTGTAACAAATTTGTATTGGTTTTCAACAGAAACACAAGTTATAAATTTTGCCATCATGTCAGTAACAGAGATAGATAAAAGAAAAGAAAAGAAAAGAAAAAAATATATATATATATAGCCATCCATCTATTCTTAGCAGGAAAATGTCCCAGTCTACTTCTCCCCCTTCACCTTCACAGTATATATAGGAGCCTCTCTCCATATTGCTCTGCATACACACACATTGTCCATTAGTGTAGCCATAGTAACAACAGCACCAATATTCTACAAAAGTAAGCAGTGATACATCAAGCGAGGTTAAAACATTTAAAAAAAGAAAAAAGGTAAAATGACAGTATTTAAGAACCACAAGAGAAGAAACTTACGGATTTATCCCAGGTGGGTGTGGCCATTTTAGGGACAACTGGCCCCTCATCACTAGCCGAGTCAAATCCTCAGGTAGGTAGTTAAGCAGAGGAGCCCACATTTCATTGAAAGACCTCTCGTTACCCTTCGCAACTGCACTAAGTCTTTCATGGGGGAGGACCCTGAATATTTCCCTATACCATAATGTGACAGTAGGTGGTTTATCATTGATCCAATTAATTAAAATCAATTTTCTAGCCAATAATAGCAATTTGTTGCATAATTTGAACTTTAAATGGGTTAGAGTCACCTCTCTTGAGGGGAGGCCGAGAATAAAAAGGCCTGGGTCCCTCTTAACTTTTGCATGAAAGATGTAACCATTCCCACAGGAATCAAGCGTGGCATGCCCAGTTGTAAAGAATTATGTTCGGCAGGCCCAAGCCTCCCCTGTCGGAGGGCAGCTGTAGTGTTTTCATTTTCTGTCTTGGTCTCTTGCCGTGCCATATGAATCTAGAGAATGCTCTCTCTATATCAAGAGCAACCTTCTTGGAGATCCATAAGGGTAGCATTTGTAAGGGATATAATAACCTGGGGAATACATTCATTTTAATTAAGCTAATGCGCCCCATAAGGGATAGGGGGAAATCGTGCCATCTATCTAAGTCCTTCTTTATTTTAGTTGCTGTGGGAGAGAAGTTTAGCTTCCATAGCTCCGTCAAGTTTGGTGAAACTTTTATCCCAAGGTAGGTGAAGCCTGTGGGAGACAGTTTGAAGGGACAGTTGGTAGATGAAGACGGATCAGCCGGACTACCCAATGGCATGGCCTCTGATTTTCCATAGTTGATCTTGTAGCCTGTGAAGGAGCTGAACTCCTGAATAATAGAGAGAATAGTTGGTATTGATACGTCAGGTTTTGTCAGAAACAACAGGTTGTCATCGGCATAAAGTGCTATTTTATGAACTGTTCCTCCTACTGTCATGCCATGCACGTCTTTGTGTTGCCTAATTACCTTCGGCCAGGGGCTCAAGTGCCAGCGCAAAGAGCAGCGGAGACAGGGGGCAGCCCTGTCTCGTCCCCCTACACAGTGGGAAAGGCGATGACTATGTGCAATTAGTTACAACGCAGGCCTGTGGAGAGTTGTAGAGTATCCTAATCCATTTGAGAATTCCCCTCCCAGCCCAGACCTCTCCAGTGCATCAAATATATATTCCCACTCTACCCTATCGAACGCCTTTTCTGCGTCTAAAGATACAGCAAGTCCTCTATAATTTGTCTGACTTGACTTTGTTCTTTCTATTCTCTGTCAAGTACGACACCAGAATGTTAAAATGGTTCTTGATAACAGGGAAAACTTAAATAAGATTCTCTAGTTGCCACAGTTCTTGCATTAAAAGTATAGCTATTGATTCAGCATTTGTCAAAGAAAATGCACTTAAGAGAAAAAGATTCATCATGAGTGGTATTTGTTGTCTTCAAAGACATATTTTGTTACATTTATGTGCCCTGTTCTCCAAAAAAAGACATGCTGCCACCATGCCATGCCTACTGATGTCAGATGAGGGCAAAAGGGTGCAGAAGATTTATTTATTATTATTTAATTTTTTTACTTCATCCAGAACCAGGATAACTGTTTCTCCCTCTTTCCTGTGTATTTTTAGCAACGCAAAACAAAAACAAAAACTGACATTATTAAATTTGCAGCTTGATAAAAGGTTTTGTCACCATGAAAATAATTAAATCATTGTCATTTATTTCAATGATAGTTGTATCTCTGCCATTACAATATAGGCTCTACACTTACTGTCTGAACCACGAGTCCATGCATTAGCTGATTGCTTTGGACAAGACACAGCGGTAATGACAAAAGGAATTAAAGTATGCAAATACAGGCTAAAGACAATTATTCAAATCAAACATCTTCTCTTCAAAATTGCTGGAGGAAAATGAGATTACGTCTTCTGGCAAAAGTAGAGATGAAAATGACTTTTATACACTTCTCAGGAAAACCTGTAAACAGTAGACAAGTGTCTGTATCTGTCTGAGTGTCTCTGTACCCATTCTATGCACTAATTGAAATGTTAAGATGCATCAGACTAATTTGCTTAAAAGCACTTGCTTGATATTTGTTGTGTATGGCTCTTATTGTTTTACATATTGGCATTCATCTGTGTGGACTAAGTCACAGAAAGTCTTAAAACAAAATGAACTAGTTTTTTCTTCAATTCCTGTTTCTCTACTCTTATTTCTGAAATTGCCTTATTATTACAAAAATGTTTTTCTATCTGTGTGATGTGCTGCTTTTTTGTTGACCAGAGTAAAAGCATTGATAATGTCCAGACTAATGTGGATGTGTAGAAATACACGTCAATTAAAAAAATAAAAATAGAAAGATGATAATTGATGCACTTTTTCATATTCCCCAGGTGTGACAAGGAGGCTGCCCCCCGTTGGATTTCAGTATTCCTCTGACAATCTTGACGTCAAACGTGATTTGGAGATTTGGAGAGAAGACAACGTTTTTTGTAGCTTGACTTATCAGCCAGTCCCAGACCACCTATTCAGGTAAGGATACCTGACATATATGGTCCCAAATGGGATGATATAATTTATGCCAGAAGATCCAGTTTACAGTAGCAACACAAGCTGTTGACAAATGCATCTCCAGGAAAAACTGCTGACATATTTAGGTGTTTTATGTATGCGTTATCTCTCTCCCCCAAAAGGCAAATTAAATAAAACCTAAAATAATGCAGCTATACAGCGTACACATCCTACAGCTAATAAACTACATGGGAAGGAAGGACATGCATGTAGTTCTGGCCAGGCTCCTGGTTTAACCAGAAGAGCCTTAAAAAATATTGCTGGCAATATAATAACGAGAAAGAAAGCATTATTGTGCACCACGATTGTTGTGGCAGCTCGCCATACATGAATGAATGAAGCCAAAACCAGCCAATACCTCATACAGCATTATTGTAAGCCGGTTCAGAACCACATTCATTTCTCCTAAACATTTGAGATGTGGTGAATACCTGTCAGAAAGAGAAAAAGGAACATTTACAACAAGAGACAGAGAGAGACAGAAAGAATGCCTGTTACCTCCGCAGATGAAATGGCTGTGTGGGTGGATGTACATGTGAGTGCAGGCTGCTAGGAGCTGTGAGTGGGAAGTTGGTACTGAGTGGGAAGAGAAGAGCTGCTTTAGTGAGACGATCAGCACCGAGGCCTGCTAAAAGGCAGTCACGCTTTCGTGGCTTCTCTTTGTTTTCTGCACTTGTACAAATGTAGTGAGGCTGGTGATGGATGGTGGATAAGAGAGTTTTATGTGTGCCTGCCACCGTCTATATATGTGAGGGTCAGTAGATGCTTTTCCTTCCTATTATTTTCACGTAAAATCGTGATGTATCTACTGTAGTTACAAGACATGGAATAGAGTGAATAGACCGGACAGACACTGTGGTCAAAACATGTATAAAAGGAAAGAAAGAAAACCTTACAATTTAGGAAACTAATACAAGTAGTCCTGAAAAAGCTATTTGATTGTGTGGCCGATTCACATTTGTGTGAATATCATGAAAAAATACGGCT
The DNA here is from genome assembly GCF_905237075.1 of Dicentrarchus labrax. Taxonomy (NCBI): domain Eukaryota; kingdom Metazoa; phylum Chordata; class Actinopteri; family Moronidae; genus Dicentrarchus; species Dicentrarchus labrax. The sequence continues at coordinate 12,133,765 of NW_026136706.1, forward strand.
GTCGCTGATTTTCTGAAGATCTTTCAATATATTTGATCAACTTCCTGTTAAATGATGACCAAAATGAATCTGAATGTGTCAGAAACAACCAGAACATGTGTATAGCATCACACAAGTCTCGTTCAAAACATGGAACAAATAAGTTGTTGATGCAATGGATGATTTATAACATTATTTACAAATAAATAACTTGCTCCAAACTCACTCTACTCCCTTCACGCCTCTCTTGTCCCTGCCTGAACCGGCTGTGTCTAGCTCTGGTTGGAGCCACTGTAAATCACCTGGCCCCCAATGGTGTCGGACGCTGTGTTCGGTCCTGGCCGTGGTCTCTGGGAGGCTGAGGAGCCTGACTCCATTTCCCACTTGCCCTACTCTTGCTGTGCTGCTCTCCGGCAGTCCAAAGCTCCCGTGCGAGGTGTAAACAAACCTCCCTCGCAGTCCGGGCACAGTCAGCTAATAAGACCACTAGTGAGCTAGTTGCAGCATCTGGTACAGTTACAAGAGAAAAGGTTCGTGTTGCAACAATCCCCTGATACTTTTGTCCCGGTGACAAGGGGCATCTCCCGTTTGACAGAAAAAAATCCTCTCGTTTCATGTATTAATTTCAGGAAGGTTAGTCTCCTCATTGCTTCACAGATTTGGTGTTTTTCTACTGCCGAAATTCTGTATTTAATACAACAAATTTTTCATCAAAAAAAACATTTGCAATTTCCTTTTTAGATGTTTTTATTCATGTTTGGAAACTCACCTAGTAAAAAATGCTGTGTTCTCTCCATGTTCATAATTCCAAGATATTACTGGGTGTTTAAACAAATGGCCAATGCTGTTGTTTTTTCTGATGAGAACCATCATGTGAAACATGAAGCAACTGGTGTCTTTCTGTGTTGTACCCTCTCCTTTTTATCAGTACATAGGTTTAAGACCCATCCAGTTCTAATAACATAATTCCTGGATTGAAGCTGCTAAGAGGCATTATTTTATGCTGTTCAACAGCTCTTTACTTTCATGTCAAAAAATCACAAATGTGCATATTTCTTCGATAAAAAGCCTTTGAAGCCGCATTTACCTTACACCTTCACTATAGCTCTCCACTGACAGTTGCTCTAATAAGCTCATCTTTTGACAGAATCTTAAAGCATGCATGATGTGGGTTTCCTTTCAGGTTTTATAAAAAGACCCAGCATGGTAAAGATGATGAGTAAAAACTACACTGATGAAGATTATCAACCCTATTAGATAATTTTGTCTTGAATGTTTTACTGTGAAGAACAGTGTTTGGCAGTAATTCATTACTTGTAATAATATTACAGTAATAATATTTCCCCCCCAGTAACTTGTAGTGTAACTAATTACTGATCAATTTCAGTAATAATATTACAGTTACCCCACCAAAAAACTATTAGTTACATCATTACTTTTGTTGTCACCCCCTACTGATTTGAAATCCAACAAACCAATCACATCTTTGGATTCATGTTTGTAATCGTGGAGCAAACTAGTTTGGAAGATAGAAACGCTTACATTCAGAGGCTGGAAATATTCCCATTACTTTGATTTTAACAAATAATTTAATCGTTGGAAGTCTAAATTTTGGGGAGAAGGGACACCATTACCATTTTTGTGGGGACTAGCAGAAAAGTGATATAACTAGTAGCATAACTAATTACTGTTGGCAGGTAGTAATAAGTAAAGTAATAATATTACTTTTGAAAAGATTAATGAGTTAAATTTAGTTACTAGCCCAACACTGGTGAAGAACTACTGACAAAGAACAAATGTAGTAGAGACCCTGTACATACAGTGTAAGGATACAGTTACCTGACCCTTAACTACTTTGGCTTCAGCTTCTAGCTGAAACAGTTAATGGATAAAATTTGACAATTTTGGAAAATATGTTTAGTTGCTTTCTTGCCGAGATTTAGATGCCTGTACAGTAAATATGTAGCTGGAGCCAGCAGCTGGATATTTTAGCTTAGCATAATAACTGAAAACTGGGAATTCATTCTCGATCTTAATCAATACAAAAATCACAAATGAAGTGTAAAATTGACAGCTTGCCATTTTACTGGAGGTGATGTGCCAGATTATTTCTTGTTCGGGACCAGTTGCCAGGCAACCAGCGAAGACATAACGGAATTGTTGCTTTTACACTTTGGTTTTTGTACATTTCCCGTGTTTATACTAAACTAATACTAAAGCCAGAAATGTATTGTACAGACATGAGCGTCATATCAATCTTTTCGACTTACTCTCCAAGAAAGCAAATAAGCTAAATTCCCAAACCTATTCCTTTAAACATTCACTTGCTTTTAAATATATGCATGTCTGCACAGATTTACAAACATGCAACTTTACACATGTGCAAGCATGCACTCATACTGTACATATATGTACAGTAGACACACACACACACTTAGAGGAACTACATCTTGCACCCCTAAGCTCCTCTCCTGCTCTCTGGCTCCTGCAGTGAGACGGCCCTGAGAGGAGAGCCCTGCAATGCAGCATCTGTGTGACTCACACACACATACACACACACACACACACACACACACACACAGAGTGAGATGGTGGCGCGTGAAAGTGCTCAGCTCGTAGGAGGGAGATGAGGAGAGAAAGAGAGAGAGAGCAGAGTGAGGGGAAAGCTGAAGCCTGATGAGAGGCGTAGGAGGAGGAGGACGAGTGAGTAGGAGGAACAGCGATTGGAGGAGGTGGAGGAAGGTGAAGAGGGAAGAAGAAATAACGGGTGGGAGGAAGATTTATAGGTGAAAGGATGCTAAGAAGTCAGACAAAAGAAGAGAAGAAGAAGCAGATAAGAGCCATGGAAATGACAAATGGACTACTTAATTAACTCGGTGATTACCTTGTCTGGGCAGAACTTTTATGGCTGATGCGTTCACAGACAGTTTATCACTCCTGCTTCATCTCTTTAAGCTGGACACACATTGTGATACAAGCTTGAATTGACAGGGGAACATTTGTCTTCAAATGATCAGCTATCAAGTTAATCTTCACAAAACTTTTGATTGCTGTATGATGTCATCATTAGATTTTGCTTTGCTAATTGCTATTTTTGTTGTGGGGCGATGTTTTGTAGGAATGGCCTGTAATTAGCCTTCAGTTTGCTGATATCTGCAAGCTTCTTGCTTGATAATTTGTTGAGCTAAGCTAATTCACATTGGTCTCCCAAAACAGCACTCAACAGTAATGCGACAACACAATTAACAGAAGACACTGTGTTCAGTCAGTGAGTTGTAACTTTCACGTAACACATCAACCTCTCTCAGTCTGCAGAAACAATACACTTATTTTTGGCACTACTGGCTGTTTTGAAATTAAATTAAGGTTAAGAATTTGTCGTTACTTTTTCAGCCTCTTCTGGTTTCAAGGTTCAAGAGGAATTTTGACCATTTGTATTTCCACTTCACCCAGCACTAGCTCTTTGACTGTGGGCTGGTAAAAGCTATGGTGGTGAGGAATAGACATTTTTAGCCTCTGAAAAAAGATACAATTGTACTTCAACAAGCTCTTCTTGCTATGTGACAAGTGAAAAGTGCCAAATCAAAATTTAAAATTTTACAGTCCATCTCTTAATGGACTATATTTATGTTTCCGCCAGACAGCCCACCTGCTATTTTAAGGCCATGGGAAAGGCTATGTGGAGCAATGTGTGTGTGTGTGTGTGTGTGTGTGTGTGTGTGTGTGTGTGTGTGTGTGTGTGTGTGTGTGTTCTGTTTCGACTCTTTAATAGTGTGTCCTTGCCAGTATTTCTTCCTTCTATTGACTGAACATCTGTTATTTTCTATGGCTCGTGACTCACTGGGAAAATTCGATTGGAAAAAATGATAGACATGTTTCCCTCCCTTGACAATTACTGTCAAGGTGCCCTTCAGCAAGGCATTAAACCCTCTCTCAGTGGACACCAATAAAACACTGTGGTTATACTTTACAGTTTTAATGTGTGGTTTTATCTGAATGTGAAGCAGGTAGTTGCTGGAAGTCGTCGTGATGTTCTTTCCTTTCATAAATCAGGGTTTTACAGAAACAAAAGAAAGAAAAATATAGTTTTCCTTTGTAAGGATTTGCTCAACTTGCTCAGCTCAACTCACAAATCCAAGACAGCAAAATTTGAATGTCTGTGGTCTATAGTCTCTTTCTCTGGATAACCTCCTGAGGCCACAGTTTTTAGCAAGACAGAGTCAGTGGAGGAAAAGTACCCTGAGTGGTCTAGAAAGTGAAGAAAATTACCCCCTGCAGCATATGTAGAAGGTTTTCAGGTTTCTCATACAAAAGTCTTTTTTCAACAATACTGCACTAGAGCCTTGCATAAGGGTAAACAACATCCACTGTGTACTGGATAATGCAACTTGTCACTGCTGATTCAATCCTGGGAAATGATCAGCGTGCCAGTATGCAGGTGAGAGGAGCAGAGATATTGAACTTGTATACTCAGCCTTTCTTTGCACTTGTAACACTTGCAGGACTTGTTACTGAAACTGAAAATGTAGAGGCACACATTGCCTTAGTTTGAATGTATTATTCATGTGCACTGTAAAAAAAATCCCAAATCCAAATGTAAACCAACAATCACTGTTTGTACTGTAGGGTAGGGTTGGGTGATATGTTAATAATCGCAGATTGCCGATATATTCGCACATGCGCGTATGCTGTGCCAGCAACAAGATTCATTCATGCAAACAGCAGTATCAGTTTGTCTAAAACAACACAGAAAAGCTCAGAAAAAAAGTGCATATTTCATTATTTTACAGGAGAAAATGAAAATACTGGGGGAAAAATCCTCTCACATCAGCAGGCTTGGTATCACAGTTGTTTACTACTTAATAAAAATAAATCAGTGGTTGTAGTCTGGTGGTAGATTTGGTATGCTGCTACTGTAACTCCTTAATGAGTTACAAGTTACTATCCACAATGTCCAGTAGCAGCAGTGTCCAGCTCTGCTCTGCTCGCTATTCAACTCCATTCTTCCCTGGCTCAGAGAGTGAGCATATCAGCATCAGCCATCCCTCTGGCAAAGTGCCACAGGCTTTTTGCCAAGTGCAACAGACCTGCTGTCCACTGAGACACTCCACGTCTAACTCTATCAAATCACCATCTCATACAGTCTCACTCCTCACTGGACACAATGCCTTGAGGACAGTATATTATCTGGACAATATATATTGTCTAGTATCCGGTGATCTACAATTTTGTGCTCTTCACTTGTCTCCATCATTTCCTCTCTAAACTGATCTTGACAAGAATTTCTTTTTTTTAAGTTTCTTTCTCTTCTGCTCTGTTATCAACCCTCTACACTCTCTTCACTAGGTTTGCTCTTGTGTGCTTGACATTCTCTGCTCCTCATACTCACATTTTACATCATACCCTAAACCAGAATTTTGTTTTAGAATACAGAGCAAATGCATGGCATGTAGATTAGTAGCGACTGTACTGCAATGCAGCCCCAGTTTGTTTCAGGCTAATGAGGAAGGCGTAGTTTCACACGATAATGTTGCCTAATGCCTCTCTAATCTCTAAACCCAGCATGCTGAGTTTTCATAATGCTTAGTAATGGCCCCAATTGTCTTCTTTCAAGCTTTAACCCAGTAGGTGGAGCTGTTTCTTCCACACATGCAGCATACTCTTCCTCATGAACATATGGGCCATACAATTAATAGTGTCATCAGCAGCTCAGCAGTCCTCCAGGAATCCATGCCACACTTCCTTCCCTCCTCATGAACCACCACTGACACCCTGAGCCTGGCCACTAGTCAGGATGATCTTGTTGGATTTTGGATTTCAGCCACAAAGCCTCAAAGTGACCTTCATCATCAGACAGACAGCACTGAGACATAGCGTCAGGACAGCAGTCTCATCTTTGTATTTTATGACTCTTTTAATACTGAGAGTGCTCTTCAATGGAAGCTCGAGCAGGGACACAGTAGTGTAACAAGCAACAGAAGGGACAGTGACAGTTAAGAGGTGATGCAAAATATACCGCTGTGGTTTTTGGACTTAGACAGAGTGGGCATTTTATGAGGAGACTGTGCAGTTCAGTGTGCTGTGGAGACTCTGTAGAGGCTTCATTCATACTGATGTCCCCTTCAGAGCTGAGTCATGCAAAGCTCCATTGACTCCTGAATCTGATCCATTTAGGCTGCAAGGGCTTACAGCCACCATATTCTACTCAGTTCTATTCCATTCTTTCAGTCTGTTTAATGCTATTCTGCTCCTCTGTGCTCTATCTTTGTGGTATTCTATACCGGTGGTTCTCAAGCTTTTTTGTGTGATGTAACCCCAAAGACCTGTCAGTTGAGCTTATTGATGCCACCCAACATTTTCCTTGTTATTTAACAATTATTAAAACGAATTTATTAATTATATAAAAGTGAATATTGTTTTTTTCAGTCATGTAATTGTCAAAGTTTAGGCTTTACCACAGTAGTTGAAAAGGGATGTCAGTGTTGGTTAGTCGTTCTGTGGGTCAGTTGGTAGTTCACTATGACTACTATTGGATGGAGATTCATGGTTTGTAGAGGATGAATCCCACTGACTTTGGTGATCACCTGACTTTTACTTTAGCACCACCCACCATAAACATGACATTTTAGTTTTTTTGTGAACTTCTGTTGGCTGGGTTGCTGTGAAAGAACAGAAAAGATTTTCCTTTTCCCTACAGGATGAATTGCGTTGGCGATCCCCTGATTCTTCCTTTAATGCCCACATCAAGTCAATATGTTTTGTTCCAATACTATCATTTAGCTCAAGTACAGCTAAACAGAGTGTGGCTGTGGATTCTTAATCTTGCTACTTGGAGTGGCACAACCTGGAGCTAAAAGTAATGGATAAATTATCCATTACTTTTAGCTATCTTCTCTGCACATTGCTAACTACTGTTCACCAACACAGCATATAACGTTACAGGTCTTGTGTGTAAGTTTTTGGGGGCTCTATTTGCAGGATATGGCAGACATTAAATATACGTATGTTTGCGTGTCCTGTGCATAGTCTTACTCGGTAGTTAATTGGTTATTGTGACTATAAATATACTGAAGATCACCTTTACACTTATTTTTCAAATACTATTTGTGTTTATTTCCCTCCTAAACACAAATATGTGGAGATATTTTCTTTAAGTCTGGTTGGAAATCTTCTTTTTTATTCTATTATTTTCCATTTTTTTGTATCCTATTCCATTCTGTTTTATTTTCTGTTTAGACTGTGAGCAGTAGCATTGAATAGATTGCAGTGGCTGGTGTTCACTGTAGCATTACGTTGGTCCCAGGCTGCAGTTATTGACTCCTGTTTTCTCCAGCAGACTTCCCCTTCAGTCTCTATGTCTCTCTGGACTGCAGAGTTAAATGACAAATTGCTCCTTCACACATCTCTTTATGCACAACTACACTGGCTGCTCAGCAAAGGCTTAAAGTATCAAAGACCTGCAAAAACCACCAATTCTTTTTTTAAAGCATCTCCTGTCTTGTGAGTGTGCTGGTGGGCTCATCATTGTCTTTTTCTCTCACCAAAGCCACATTAATTTTTAATGTTTGAAGGCCAGCACTGGTGCAGTTATTGGTATAAGACTGAAACTGTAATATATGAAATATCTGCTGATATCAGCATCAATATCTAGAGAGAAAGCGGAACAACATGCAATAAACAATAAAAATAAAAATGGTCAGCAGACTATTATCCACTATTATACTTATCCACTGAAGAGGAGCTGAGCCTGAGTTAAGGATTTCACATACACAACCTTGTGTATTGATCTAATGCTACATCAGACCCATTCATCTGCTTCCCCCACCTTCTCCCCAATATCGTCCAAGAGATCATTGAATCTTACTGCCTGTCCCTGCCTCAGGCGATTATGTGGGTTGATCAATACTTTTCCCTTTTTGCTTCTGGTTGATCTCCTCTCCATGCTGTTCTGATCAATTATCTGCGCTCAGCATGGTACTTCATATACAGGAAAGCCCTACAGTGGTTTTGACAGTTCTGGTTAACATTGGAAATACTTGTTGTAGAGATCGCGTTCCAAGTCTTTGAATTGTGGCATTTTCTGTTTTTGGAATATTTGCTGTTAGATTATCAGATACAATTGGAGAGTGTGCCGCAAAGGCTACCTGATTCAAACTACTTCTCTGATGTTGGACCCACCTTACAGCCCTACAACCCTGCATGAGTCACACAAATCCAAGGTCTGCTCTGTTCATTTTTCAGCCAGTTGTGATTTCCACCTGGGCCGCTGGCTATATGAGTCATTACACACACAAATCAATAGGGTTTAATCCAGTGGCTGTCACCTGCCCGCTAACATCCAAGGACAGTATTTCACACAAGCACCTACACACAAACTGACACAAGCCCAGATGCACTTTCTGAATTGTTGACAGTGAAGCTCAGTGAAGCTGCAGCAGGGATTATGGATGACAAAAAGAGATTTGTGAATGTGACTGATGTAGTGTGTCCGAGAACCTCCCTTTGGTCTGCACACTGTTAATCCTCCTTTATGTAAGATTGCTAATATTGCATTTAATAACAAAGAAATGCTGAGTTTTGACCATGCTTTGCCTTCTCTCCTCCGTCCTCCATCCCTTCATATCATTTCAGCCAGAAGGAGAGACCCCATCCCTTGCCCACCCTCCCCTGCTGCTAGCTAGCACCAGCATGGCAGACAGTCGACAGCCAGAAGATGGTGCCCCCCAGTGGGACCCATCAGGGGGGCAGGAGCCTGCTGGCACCCATGGAGCCAATGGCTACTCTTCCTCCACCTACAGGACCTGCCAACCGGGTGCCGCCCACATGGCCACGGCCTCCTACTCCGCCAGGGAGAACGGCTTCAATGGAGAGCTAACTGGTGCTCACGCTGTAACTGCAGGTAAGACATGTTTACAATATTTTGATTTTTCTGTTTCATAAGAGGCAAATGTACTTCCATTTAAAATTAAATGCCCCTTGCTTTAAAGATTTGTCTCTGGAAGTGCATCTGACTTAATCAGCAAAAAATGTGATGTGTCTCTTATGGCAAGTGCAGACATGTATATTTACAGTATTACCTTAAATGTGTTGATCAAACCAGGTCAAACATACAAGTCTTGAAGGTAACTGGGAGCCAGTGGATAGTCAGAATCATGGTGCATGAGAAACATATTACTGTAATGTAATGTTTGGTGTTTTAAAAGATGTAAACAAACAGTAAAGAGAAAGTGAGGTCTGTGTGAGTTAGTCAGTAAAAATCAGATTCAGAATCATCAATCACGGTGCAACAACAAGGGAAAATCCCAGTTTAGCCAGCTAAATCTCTTCTGGTCAGTTAATTTTTGTTTTTAATTTTGTGTCCAGAGGTGCTGCCACTATAATGACACAGTAGCGTAATCAATAAGTGATGTGTTTAAATAGAAGTTCTGGTGGTATCAGTCATGGCAAATCAGACAAGCTTATGTTTGTTGCCTTTGAAAGCAGTGCTCACAGTTTGATAATGAAGAGAAAAGTCCACCAGAGTATGCATGCGTTTGTGATTTGGGGTGTGCGTGCGTGCGTGCGTGTTTGTGTATGCATGCTTATGTGTGTGTTGTTGTAGTATGAGTGCATGTGTAAGCTTTGTCTATGAGTTATGACAGTGTTTTTGTGTTATTATGTGTATGTGTGTCCTGTCTCTTGCGTGGGTTTGCAGCACTCCGAATCCTCACTAGAATCACATACTGTTATTAACGGTGCTATAATTAACACATAAAATCTGCCTCTCTACCCCGTAACCCCCCACACCCCACCCTTACTCGCACCCTGGAGACAAGAACAATAATGTACCAATGCTGTAACCATGGAAACGGCTCCCCTACAATTTACTTTGCAAGGGCTTTTGTTCTTTTCGCCTGTAGCTTGCCAAAGACAAGGCCATTTAGCATGTGATGATAAGAGCCCAAATAACCCCCTATCTCCCCTTTAGTAGTGCTTAACTGACACCTGTTTTGATGGACGATAATAAGTATTTTTGATTGTATCTGTCAAATTTCTGAACAACAATGTGCATATGATGATGAGGTGATTACTAATGCTATTAGTGCTTTTGCACATAATACCTTTCTACCCTTCTGCACGTTTGTGTAATTCTTTCTGTTGGCCTACTGTGAGTGTGACCTCGAATGTTTAAACACAATGTGTGGGTAGAAAAACACTCCTATCTCACATGTAACTGTCAGCAGTTATTTCTTCTGAGTGTCCAGGCTCTTTTGTGACACAGAACAGTCACTAAACAAATCACAAGTACTTCAAATGGCCTTTATCCTTATTATTTAGATTGATATATTTAGTGTTTTTTTTATGTTTTATGTGACTAATACTATTATCCTGTGGCGTTCAGGTGGAACCAAAGTCCGTTTTATTTTGAAAAATGAACTTTCAGTCCAAGAAATGTAGTTTGGCATTGTGAACTCGGATTACAAACTAACATTCAGTCAAGAAGAAAAATAATTCAATTAATATGGTTAAAGTCAACTAATTCATTCAAATCATATTTTTTCCCATTTAAAAACTGCATGAATATTTTATATAAATCTATTATTATATATCTATTGGGCCATGACATGCAAATAAATTTGGCTGTGAATATTTTCAAGCAGTCAGTTAGATACTCTGTGTACACGTAAAATGTTCCAGTGTCACCAATTTCAGGTATTAACAAGTATTGAACTCACATTTATTGTTTAATGTTATTAAGCAAACATATATTGGGTCAAAATGTATCTAATGACTATAGTTTGTGAATTAATCTGACTGTCCTGTTTGAGTTGTTTTACTTCTTTCCCTACAAAGCTGCACCAATTTATGTGGAAGGAATAACTGTTAAAATGTCCCATCACATCTTATCAGCATAATTTTTAAAATCAAATGTAACTAACTGCTGCTGAATGCTGCTGAATTTGGTATAAACGATAATGGGAAGTGGGCCATATTTCTGCATTGCTTTACATGCATACAATCAATGATCGTTACAGTTGCAGTTATGGTCGTGTTTCTTGTGTCACGAAAATTATTTTTGACCTGGAATACTTCAACTTCTTAGCATATCAACAAACCTTTTTTTTCTATTTATTCCAGTAGGAGAAGACACATTTCCAGCAAATGCAATCTAAAACACACATTAAATAAAGAACCGGATTATCTGGACAGCTCCCTTCTTAAAGATGAGACTTTTCTATGTTCAGAGCTCTCTAATAAAAATGGGAGGCTATTCCTTTTAGCCAGTGGATCGACATAATTAGCAACTGCCAAGGCCTCATGTGTTCCTCTGGGTCATTATTAGCATGTATCAAAGACACAAAAGCTATAAACAGCCTCCCTCGACATCAAAGTAATGCTCTAAAACTGATATCAACCAGAAAACAGTACTTTTTTCTTCATCAGCAAATTGAACTTACTTACAGTTTATGATATCAATCTTTTCAATGCATCATTTGTCTCAAGAGCTAATCTGTAATAATGATAATGATCACTGTATCAATACATGTTCTCCAATCGTTTGCATGAAAATGACCTCTCAGCAGCTGCATAGCCAAGGCTGTGTTTGTCTGCCGAGCACCTTGTCAGCATACATTAGCATTGCTCCAGAGCAGGGCAGGGTGGGGGTAAGTGGGGCAGAATGGGTGACAGAAGGGCTGATGCTGGCACTCAGTGAGCCTTCTCTCCCTGTGAAAAGCTCTTCAGACTCAACAAGAAGCCATTGAAGCACAAAATTGCCCTCTTGACTTTCCTTTGAGATGAAGTTTAAAAAAAGCCAGTCAACCATGTTGGAGGTGGTCAAGAGAAAGAGACGAAGAGAGGGAGACAGCAAGAAACAGAGTGAGTTAATAGAAATAAAATGAATATAAAAGGTTGTTGAGCTTATTCTAGAGAGTGGTTGGCTTGCATACATCAAGGAAGCCCTTGAGTTTTATGAGGGATATTGCATTGAGCTGACGCAAGTAACTGAGCCTGGTGTCTAGAAGCCTGGACAAGATTTTCTATTGTTAAAGTCCATCCATCTCATCAGCCTAAATCAGTATGTTTGGCTGCAGCAGAGAGGAGATTCAACCAAATGAAGCTCTGGTGTGAAGTATGGACATAAAAAACTGTCGTTGTTAACTGGCTAGTTAGCTGGGCCACAGTGACCCGTAGAGCATCCACACTTCTGGCGGCCGACCCGGCTAACTTCCAGTTTAGCCTTCTTGACTTAACTTGAATGGGGATAAAATTATTTAATCGTGCGGCCCTTCTTGACTAAATGGCAAAATGTTAACGGACAGAATGGATTCAATTTTGATTGTGAATCGAATCATTTAGCAAGGGTTATGACCCTCAAAAAAATGTATCCACTGTTTTGCTGGCGCGTAAAATACACGGCTAGTTTGCATCATGTAACGGGCGCCATTGCTGTAATTACACAGTTTGGCCACTATGTCAAATTGGCTTCAAAGCCTGGCGCTCTTCTTGGGGACTTGAGTTACATCTGATAGCTAATGTTAGCAAAACAGAAGCCTATTTTTCTAGCATTTTGCTAACTTAACATCATGTATTCTGTTAATGTCGCTTTTATCTTTTAACCATCTTCCAAATTTGGATGTCTTTTCAGCATAGACGAGCCCATAGCATATCTAAGTACAGGAACGGGGCGGGGCTTAGGAAGTGTCATATATGTTTTTGCTTCAGTAGGCAAAAATCTGAGCTTTGTTAGATTTACCCTGATTTATGTGCAAGGCAAATATTGGTTTTAATGTTCAGCCACGTCACAGCTGTAATGTACTGGAGGCTGTAGACAGAGAGGCTGAAACAACAACATGCCGTTGGCATCTGAATTACATTGGGACCAAAATCAGTGGCCCACCAGTCTGTTGCTATGGAAACCCCTTGCATTACACATTTTGGGTGCCTTCTGGTATCACACCAAACGGCACTCCTGCTCTCTTCGTGCCCTCTCAGTCCTGCTGTGTGTGTGAGTATGTGTGGTTATGTGTGTATGTGTGTGTGTGTGTTTGTGTGTGGTTATGTGTTGCATTGATTCGGGGCTTCCAGTCGTAGTCTCTGCTCAGAGAGGGAGCGTCCTCAGCTTCAGTCTGCCTGTCATACAGGTAATACATGCTTTTATTTTATTGGGAGAGTTTGTCGGTGTGTACATTATGTTGTTACTTTTGATTATGGATGTAGATACGCAGATATGATGCAGCCGTTCTGTATTTCAGCGCAGCTATTTGTGCATGTGGTTTATTTTACTACCAAAGCCAAAGAAAGGCGGACTGCTATGTCATTTGGCATCACTGTCAGAGAAATGCTGAGACAACCAGTCCAGGCTAGTTGTCATCACTGACAGCTTTGGGGATGCGACAAGGTTGTTTTTTTTTTTTTAACAGTGTATTGCTTTGTGAATATGCATTTCTGTGGATTTGTTCAGAAGACTAGAACTCCATGTTGTCTCATTGAACCCAGTGCCCTCGGTGTTGCGTTTGAATGTCCTTTTATGTCTGTCTAAAAGAGACTGTATTTTGTTTTATCCTCCCAAGGCATGTGCACGAAGCCTCTTAAGAATAACAGTGTGGCAGTTAGGATTTTCCCCCTTTTTTTTAACATTTCGTTTCTTATCTCCACATTCAACCTTTTCACATTTTGCACATTTTTGCCTTATTCTAAAGTCATTTAAATTTATGTTTTCCCTCATAAAGCTACACTCAATACCCCACAATGACAAACTGAAAACAAGATTTTAGAATTTTTGTATTAAAAAGAAAAAACTGAAATGTCACAATGACATAAGACCTATGTCATTGTGACATTTCAGTTTTTTCTACCTATGTCATGGGTAATCAAACCCTTTGCTATGGCACTTGAAATGTAGTTGAGGTGTTTCCCCTTTCTCTTAATCATACATGTTTATACACTTGATGTAAGTCCACCTGTGGTAAATTACATTTATTGGACATTATTTGGAAATGCTAACATCTGTCTAAATAAGGTCTCACCGGTTGAAGGAGCTGCCTGCAGAGCTCAGAAACAGGATTGTACCAAAGCACAGGGCGATAGAAAATTATTTTAAATTCCCCCAAAAATTGTGTGTCAGACATCACATTGTCTGTAACCTCAAGGAAATTGCAATTTTCAGAACACAATGAGTCAGGATCAGTTCTTAACTAGCCACATATTTGTTTTTATTCTCTGACCAACATACATTGTGTGTCATAAGATGTAAACAACAACAACAAACCTTATTCAGGCAGAGAGTCTTTGAGCATACAGTGCAATTCTTCCTGAAACGGCATGAACCCATTCCTCCAGATCCTTCCATTTACTCCCCACCATCGAGCACCACAGTTGTTTTATTCCAACTACATTATTTAGCTTTACTTCAATTATTCTATGCTAGTTTAAGAAAAGTCTCTGTATGTGTGGTTTTGAACTTTTAAACTAATCCCAAAACCATGTAATCTACCCACGGATGTCCGATGAGTGCTAACATTTTGTAAAATCTTCAGCCACTCATTTTGGAGGTGTGGTCTCACTCAGACAATGGAACTATTAACATCAATATTCAGGGTTATGTGACCCCAGGTTTAAGTTTTAGGGGCTGATTTTAGCAGTTTGATGCCACAACCATTGATTATGTTTGACTCTGACACGTTAGTGTCTCTATTTTCCTGTTTAGGAAGAAAGGGTTTTTGCCTGGAAGCAGTGAACATTTATTTTACTTTGCTATTGAAAATGGGAAATGGCTGCTTTGAGTTGGTGAGTGGGTTGTGTTAAGTGTTCCCGGAAGAAGTGTGTATGTGTATGTGTGTAATTGCATGTGTGTTTGCCTGCCAGCTTGTTTGTGTTGATGTGTGGGCGATGTTGGATAGAAAAAGGTCCTGAAACAGCAGCAGTAAAAGCATCACACTGCCACCCAATCCCACATAACCACTGTTACTATGCAAATTAAGGCTGGTTTGATTAGAACTCTGCAGTCCCCCCTGCATGCCAGGCAACACTAAAACCGATTCATACACACAAACAGGCACGCAGATGTAATCTTAGAGACCATAAGACTAGTTTATTAAGTTGTTCGTGGTTTGCTCTAAATTTGGGGCAAAATTGATTTAAAAAAACATATTTCTGCATGAAAAGACATACATCATTGTCACTGATTTACTTTGAAGTTCACCCACTGTTTGCTCTTGGTAATTATCAGTTTGAGCTATAAAACAATACTGTCCTCATTTAGCCCCTGCTGGCTACCAGTGTCAGACAGGCAGACAGTGTCAGCTTCTTTCTAAATGTTGACCCTAGTGTTGTCAGGAAGAGCGTAAATCTCGTATTACCTCAATTTTCTTGCAAAAGACTGAATTCAGTATTCATTTTAATGAATGTTAACTAACTGTGAGATGAAATAGCATTTCAGTGTGTATAGAAGAAGGCGAATTGTAATAGGCATCTGCAGTCTGGTTGAACACAGTCTACAGCTGAAAATATTCACCAGCCGCTGTATCTTGTATGGTTGGATCGGAGAACCGTTGTTGCCTGTCATACCCTCTGTCTCTCCTTGCATTTTCTGTCTGTATCTCTACTGTCACTATCTATATATAGTATATACTATAATAAAGGAAAACTCCCTAAGTATAATCTTGATTTTGTGAAGTATACTTCACTTCAAAGGGATACATTTGAATCCAGCCCAGATTGGGTGGTTTTGATTAAATAATACATTTTGTTTGGCAGGAGCTAAATAAAGACATATTATTTCCTTGCTTTTTTCCAGTGCTGAAAACCAAATGTGCAAAATAGCAAAAACAATAGTTAACAACTGACAGTCGTTCCCTACAACTATTCAGGGAGATTATCCAGGGAGCAAATAAAGAAGTTTATTGTCTCTACAGATGTCTTATATTTCAAACTGTACACACTACTCTGGTCCAGGTTTGATTTTATAGGCTACACTTGTTTAGGGATCCTGGGTTTCCATGGTGACACTCACAGCCTTCTCCAGCAGCCTTAGCATCCCTGCAGTTATGGAAACAATTTCAGCTCCCTCACACTGGCTTTTAACTCAGATTCTGATGACATGATTCAAAAATACAGTAATAGGAGATGAAAGATGTGATATATCCCATGAAAGTTGACTGAGCTACATGCTGTCCTTCAGAGACACTCTGCTTCACATTTTCACACAGTTATATCAGAGATTGAAACCTGGAAGCAGCCCAGTGCACTGCAAAAAAGGAATCTCAAGAAAGTTAAAAAGGCTTTTTTTCTGGGAAATTTGTCTTATTTTTTGTCTAAAAAGAAAAAAAATGTTTGCATTGGAAAAGTAAACTTGTTTTAAGTAAATATATCTAACAGTGTCTTAATAAGATATTACAGCTAATATTGAGTTCGATTTAACCGGTAACAAGTTATAACAATGGGTTGGATAATATCCCAGCAGAGGAACATTTTCATTCTTTTAAAACAAAGACCAATTGCAGCACAACTTCTCAGTTTAAGATGAACAGTCTTTTCCCAGTGTGTAAATGAAACAGCTGTTTAGTTTTTGTTCTAATAAAAAATGCTAAAACTAAGAATGCTTCTGGTGCCTTAATTTAAGACAAAGTCACTTATTTTAGTTATGCTGTTTGAAGAAATTGTGTTTTATTGTAAGATTTCTTTTGCTTATTATTAATTTTAGATTTCAGCTCAATAAAGGGACAAAAATACTTATTTTAAAAAAGTCTTTCTTAAATAACTAAGTTTGTATTGGTTTTAATGAGCATGTTTTTATGCTATTTTAAGGAATTGTAGCCAAGCCAGTGGCTTTGCGCATTGCAGATTTCCTTGCTCAATACAAGAAAATGTGATTATATTTAAGAATATTTGCCTTGTTTCTGCAAGGGCTGTTTGTGCAATGTACAACCACAGTGCCCTGATGGAGTGGCAGATAATTTCAAGCTAGTCTTGAAATTTACACCAAATTAATTTTTCCTAAAGTCTCTTTTACATCTTACGGAGCTTCTTCTAAATGTTTTTTTTTAATAACCATAAAGTTTACTGACCTTGTGTGTGTTTGTTCAGAGCAAGTGTCAGCACGGATCGTGCAGGAAGTGACGGCAGAGGCAGTGGCGGTATTGAAGGGAGAGCAGGAGACTCAAAGGCTGCCATCAGGTAGGCCAGACACACACATACTCACTCTCACACTTACGCATCAACAGGGCATTCAGGTGGCAGAGCACTGTCAGCTTGAAAAGACCACAGTATTGCAAACAGTGCATAAAAAATACATAGCAGGGAGAAGTGAGAGTCTGCCATGTGTGAGCTTACTCATAGGCTTCGCTGCATTTGCTCACCTTACCAACTGAACTGATGGTGAACTGACATCAACTGGCTGTTTTGGGAGTTAGTGAGGATAGATTAGGCAGATAAACACTTTATATAGATTTATTGAAACAGCATCCCACATATCCAAAAAAAGAGCAAAATCAAAGGGAACTCAGATTTTACACATCAAAGTCTGTTCACAGGTGTTGGGCAGTACTACCACATAAAAATGTTGTATAAAGCCTTTTGTGACTCCAGAGGGAGCTGTATTACATCTGAAGTGATGTCACTTGAGTCAGCTGCAGTTGAGGGTGAAAAGTACAAAGTTGAAAATGAAAAAAATCTTGGGTTGTGGAATTAGAAAGAAGTGAGCTAAGCAGACCACTGTAGTATTAGCTGCTACTGGCATAACACACCCAAAACTTGGAGACACAAAGTTTTGACAAGGAAGAAGAATGCATGGAATAAAATAGAAAATATCTCTGGTGCTGCTGCATCAATTTTGAAGACAATGTTATTAAAGTGCAATAAAAAGTGCTTTTAAGTTTTATTTGCAGTTGAACTCACTGGTAGCTGATGGCTTCCATAACAGGGTCACAGAGGCCGAGTTGTCCTCGTTCATCTTCAGCTTAATGTCCTGGGATGAGTAGTGTTGTCCTAGCCCTTACCTGTATAACTCTTGATTTCATACATGTGGCCAATGAATGGTCGCAGATGCTCAAAGTCCTTTACCATGTGTGATTTACATGACTGTATCATTTTGTTGTTCGTCTTCCATCTCCCTTTGTAGTTGAAGACACCACGAATTTGCCTCCCTCTCCTCCCCCTTCACCTGCTGCGGAGCACTTTGGTCCGCTGGAGCAAGGTAGGCCAAGAAGTGTGTTTATCAGAGCATGTCTCTAATTAAGGAGAGTGTGGTTTCCTTCCTTTCCATCACTGAAGCTTCTGGTATTTTATGAATGCCACCACATTGGGGTACTGATATGGGATAGCTCTGGGTGTACTCTTTAATTCCCCCCCTCTCAGGACAACGCCCCACCTACAGGGCACAAACCACACATTGGTACCCGATCAAGAGACTTGTACACACCAGAGTGGCTAAAAGCAGGAACATGTTCTCCATTTTTCAGACATCCATTTCTTCTGAAATCCTGCTTCCTCCTCCTCATCGCACACCTGGAACGGATACAATTTGTATCTTCATCGTCATCACCATTTATCTCTAAAAGAAAGAAGCGCTCACATGCATGACCACCTTGTTACAACAAGTGCACTCTTTTTATCATCCTCCTCTTCCATTTCCCTTTCTAACCTCCACACATCGCTGTCTTCCCACACACTAATATGACAGCCAATTTAGGTAACCCTCCAACCTGTTGTTGTTTGTCTATTTTGTTGAATTATGTCTTACGTTTTGCATGTCTAATCATGCTGTTGTGTTTTCCTGTCATTGTCCATTGTCAGTCTTTTTTGTGTGTGTTTTGCTGTGGCTACAGATCAGAGGTTTAGCTCTATAAACATTACTTGAGGACATAGCTGCTCTCAAGCTGAAGCCAAATAATTTTCTGGCTAGGACAGAAGCCTAGTAACAAAAGTAAGGTGTAAAAAAAAATAGGTTAGCGACTATAATAAAGTCACTGCAAATTGAAATTCAGTCTATATGAACTTAATCTTCTCGATAATTTATCCTAGCTTACCATCCAGGCTCAATCTAGGACTAGGCATACAATTGTGTGTGTGTTTGCTAGCCTTCTAACATAACAAGATTATAAACAATGCTCATAAATAACTGAAAATACCTCATTTAGATTTGTTCATGATTTAAATTTATAACAGAATCCGTTTTATTGCCTTTCAGTTTTCCCAGTTAGCACTGTTGAGTACAGTTGGTTCTATCTTTGACTTCTAAATTTCAATTGAAGCAATGCAGTGATATTTGTGCAGCTGCCTGCAAGAAATGGTTGTAGCCTATAGTGTAACTAAAACTTCAGTCTGCTTCATGCTTGGCAATTGTTTTCATGTCTGCTCAGTCTGAAGTGGCTGGAATGTAATGACAAGTGTCTGTAGGTGGGCCAGCCATGCACCAATTATTTCCAGTTTTGTTAACATTGCATTACTTGTACGGTAGAAAAACTGATTTGAGGTCATAGGGGTTCTTGCAGAAGGTGGCAGTGTTTTGAGTTTTTGACCAGATGATAAAGAAGTTTAGTTATTCGGGTGTTATGTTAGTGGTCATGAAACAAAACAAGTAGGTATATAAAGAATCTCAGGACCTTAGAGATGTTGTAAATAAGACTTTTTGATCTATACAGGAGGTTTTCCTTCGTTCTAAAATGTTGTTAGATGGTGTCTTTGACTGGATCCAAAGGTTTGGTATAGAGGTTTGTTCGTGTAGTGGCAATGGCAAAACATACATACAACGTGCAACTGCTGTATTGGTATTATAACTGTTGTTGTAAGTGTTGAACAACTTTTTGTGTATGTCTTTTATCCAGGTGTAATCATTCATATGTGAAGCAGTTTGTAGCGATACCTTCCTCAAACGGTGCAATACACTAATTTTGTTTTTCTCAGAGTATGGCTGGCCCCCAAAGCTTTGTCACCTTTGAGTTGCTTGTCACTGTCTTCTTGTCAATGTCTTGTGTGTTATGTTTCTCTTACTCTCAATCAAGCTTCGTCTTCTTCTTGCATTCCCCTCTCTGGTGGCTCTCTCTGGTTTTTTTTATATTTGTCTTTTTTTTTCTCTTCTCAAGCTTTATCTCCCCTTTTCACTGAAAAAATGTCCATTTTAAAAAGTCAATTTAGGATTTATCAAGTAAGGAACATGGTAAACATTTAGTATTTCCCTGAAAATAAAGCACAGCTCACCACAGCTGGCCCCAGTTGAACGAGTCAGGTATCATCTCTTATAATATTATATAATCTTGTAAAATTTCTGACCCCCAAAAAAATATAGTGTGTGTGTGTGTGTGTATATATATATATATATATATATATATATATATACAATGATCATAATTTGTTGCAATAGTCCTACTGTACTGTAATACATTTCTAAATTAAGAAACTATACTTTCATAATCCACTTCTTTTTATCAGAATACCAACACCCCTGTCCAATTGGCAACAATGTTTTCAAAGACAAAGATTTGAAGACTCAATATTATGTTAAATCACCTTTAAGATGGACATTCTTTGGTTTGTTCTCCATTTTCTTTTATCATTTTCTTCTTCCTTTTCATTTATCTTCTTCCTCCTCTTCACTCTCTCTTTCAGTCCGTGTGTCCAGATTTCCCTGCAGTTCTTCTCCTTGTGTCTGTCTTGTTTGTAGATGTAGGGGATGAGGAGGAGGCGGGGCCTCTCCGCCGCTTCCAAAATTCTCGGGAGAGGTGCAAGTTCCTCGCCCCCTCCATCTCAGTTTCCGTGCCCGAGGACGACCCCTACCACTCCGACGAGGAGTACTATGAGCACCCATTGTTCAGCCCAGAGTGGACGCACTCGGGCTCACGCCCCACAGGGCAGGCCGTGGCCTTTAGACAGATTGAAGGTGAACCACGCATGGTTCCTCTTTGCCATTCCCTCCCTCCACCATTCCTCTCTCTCTCACACTCTGTTTCTCTCCTTTCTCTTTTTAACACCAATTTCCTCCCCTTCTTCTGTGATTTGACCTCCTCCCTCCATCCCTCCGTCTCTTCGTCCGTCAGTTCGTCTCTTCGTCCGTCTTTGTGTGTGTTTGTATGTCCTTGTGATGTCTGTTCGCTCACAATCTGAGCAATTTCATATTTGTTTAACAGTCATATTTATTTTTTGCATTGATTTCACCCAAAGCCATTGCTACCTGTGGTTGCCATGCGGTTACGTCCAACACATAGCAGTGATGTCTCTAAAGTAGGACCACGTTTTATTTGTGATTCACTCAATGGACAATACACTACAGTTCTCATCAGTAAGACCACATGACCACCAAGGCTTACATTTGGGTCATGAGTTAAGATCCAAATGGCTTTCATGAATACCGTGCATGATTGATGACCTCTATGCACAAACTTCTCTATACCTATCATCTCCCAGAGTTGTGTTTTGGTTCATTCCTCAAGATGACCCCCCACCATGTCAAACCCCCTACACTCATCCTAAACTACTCTCACTATGGTAACGAGGAAGACTTTCAGCTCCACGCACTAGCAAACATCTAGAGACAACCTTACACTTTTATTGTGTTTACAAATACATTATGCAGGCAGTTTCTTTGAGAGATTGTTTGCCCAAATACATAGAGGGAACCTAGGACCTTTATTTACGCAACTATATTATCCATCCCTTAAAACAAACCCTTTGGCTGGGCAGCTTCAACAGCGGACATTTATACCTCTGTCTTCGCCCAAAGCATATCCTGATATAATTTAAGTCCTGTAATTCTTCGCTCTCCATAGCAGCATTTCTAAGCTAGACTAACACAATTCATAACATTTATCTGGTTGAGACCTAGTATTGCTCAATCTCTAAATCCTGATATCTATCCATCTTTGTTTTTTTTTTTAAATCTATTCATTTAATAAATAAACACACAAAGATATGTAAAGAGTATGTCACTGACTGTGGAACTATATACATTGTATAAATAATGTTAATACAGACTGATTGACAGCTTCCCCAACCCTTGCCGTCACTGCTGTAGGATGTCCAACAGCTATATCACATGCAGCGACATTTGGCTGCAAGCTGCTGAATAGAATTTGTGTAACCTACGCAATAACTCAAAATGATGCACAGCAGTAGCTCCTGAAGAGCAAAGCTGCACACCCCCACATTGACCATTACACGGTTAAAAATCCAGTCCGTGCAATGTCAAGAATCTGAGGCACTCTGCTTTTGACTGTACTGAGCTCTTCATGGTCACCTTTTCTAAAGAGCCAGAAATTTCAGAACTAGGCTCTGAGCAGAGGTGCTTGTACCATAGTGCAATGTTAGTGTTGCCACTTCATTTATGTTTCCATTTTCCTTAAACAACCTCAGTCACCAATGATAGTAGATCAGCCTGGGTTGCAGGCATGGTGTGTGCAAGAGAAAGAGAGAAGTTTACGGTGGTTATATTTGTGATTACACAGTAAATACTGAAATTGAAATTATAAAAAGGTATCATGCATGCCTTTAACCAGTATATCTTTATAGTTTCCTTGCATACTGGGTACACCAATATATCTTTATAGTTTCCTTGCATACTGGGTACACTAAGCATCCAAAGTAGAAGTAAAAACCACATAGACACAACGCTCATTTCTCTATGTGTAATGTACCTATATGTGTGAACAGACATACACTTTAGGTCATCTTTTCTTAAAGCTGAAAGTGTCCCATCATAAGTTGTGTTCTCACATAGCCCAAGTCTGTGTTGCCTGTAGTCTTAATGTGTCCCCCTCTCACCCTGTTTTTGAGAAGAAGAGACCATGGAGGCTCTTACAGCTGAATACGAGGAGGAGGTGGAAGAGGAGGAGGAGGAGGAGGAGGAGGAGAGTGCAGAGGCAGCAGAGTCCGAGGCAGCTCTTGATGAGCAGCAGTGGAGCGGGGAAGAGCCCGAGCTGGACAGCCCCCAAGCTGAACCCTTAGAGCAGGCAGAGGCCATAGATGAGGCCCAGGATCTAGACCTGGGGCCGGCTGAAGCAGCTAGTGCTGCTGCAGTAAGCTCTATGGACAGAGAGGAGGAGGAAGCAGAGGGTGAGGAATGCCCCGAGACAGGTGTGTCCTGCCCTCTGCTCTCCCTACCTGCATGTCACTGCATTGTCCACTGTATAAGAACGGCAGATGTGTCAAAATGAACCCATAAGCATTATAGTTCAGGTGGAATGGCAAGTTATCCTCCCTGTGCTCTGCTGTGGCTGCAAGGCAACACAGGCTTGTTGGTGAAAAGAGTCACATTCTTTTGACTTAACCTGGTTTTATTGTGTGCTATCTTTGCGCTTATATCTTCTTTTTTGTGCTGTGGTTTTCGGGGCCGGCCGTTTCATGTTGGTTTGATGAAGTGAAGTGTTGCTGAGCGTAACAATGCTTTCGTTAACCAGCTAGAAGCTTACAGGTTCTCATTATGTTTATACATGGCTTGGTGCTGGTATGCCAGTGTTACGCACTTTTTGTAACCATGAATCATACATACTAAAGGTGCCTCACTTATATTGTTATCATAATTATGTGTACATAATTTGCAGGGGATTTTGTTTTGGCTGTCTCATGTTAAGTGTGGTATTGTTGTCTCATTCAATGCATTATTTTATCAGCAAAATTCATTTGTTTGTTTTCATCACCATTAGCAACAGTGTACATATGGCATTTCTCTGTCATTTGCCAACAAGGTTCTTGTGTATTTTTGCTAATATTCTTTTATTATGTAATGACATATGAACGTCATTAAGAGCCAAAATGAATTTGATGTTAATGAAACTAAGATAGATTTGAACTGGCCAATACAAAGAATGACAGAAATGCTATTCTTTTTGTATCTGATGTTTTGAAGAGTCGCATGAATATCCATTCCATCTATTGTGGCTTGTTTCTCATAAATCAGCATCACAGTTGCCTCATGCCGGTTCCGTCACATTACATGCCATACTCTCATCCATCTGTGACTTGGTGGACTCCATAATCTCGCCGTACTTCTTCAGTGATGGCCGTATCGTTGTGCTGTAAGTTTCTAAGGTGGGCTTTGCCTGTTTGTGATAACGGCTTTCCCAGTCCCTGGCTTAACAAATATCTCACTCGCAGCATGCCAAAGCATTACTTACTATGGTGATCAAAACAGCCAACTTACAGATGTCCTTTCAGCTTCGAAGATGGACTCAGACAAGCAGGGCAGCGAGAAAAGTGGTTCCATGAGCCCAGACAGCATTGGATCGGAGAAACGTCCAGAGGAGTTTTTTGAGCCCCAGGTCCAAGGATTTTTTGCTGGTGAACGAGTTGTACCAGAGAGCCCCACCATGGATATGCCATCCTTTGTACCGCCGAATGTTCAAATCCAAGCCAAAGAATCTGCCAAATCACTCACACTTCAGCCTGCATATGGTGAACCAATCACAGTGTCAGAGAAACAGCCATCAGTGGAGGTAGTGGAGTTCAGCAGCATTGGTGGTCCCTCTGAATTCCCTTCAATAGGAGACAAAGTTCAAGGAGGAGACTCAACAAGAGACGCAGGCGACAGATCTGGTATGTCAGCATATTTTGAAACATCAGCCATGGAGGTTGACGAGGCTCCCCCATGTAAGGGTGAGGGTTATTACGAACTGAGCAGAGCTGGTGAAGAGAAGAGTACAGTTGATGTCAGGCCTCAGGAGATCAGCTACAGCACACTAGCTGAAGCCCAGGATAAACCTGAAACTAAAATAAGTACATCAGAAGACACTAGGGTGTTCACTGTTCCTGACAGGAGTAATGAATGCAGGCTTTCCCCAGGTAAACTAGCCTTAGAGCAGAGGAGTTACTCACTCAACATCACCATTGGAACAATGGATCAAAGTGGCCAAGGCAGACCTAGGAACTTCTCCCCACTAGCCACAGATATCATGTCATACACAAGTGGAAGTCTAGATGAGTCAGCAGACTACCTCCCAGTCACTACACCCTCTGTGGATAAGCCTCCATCCTTCCCTCCCCTTATTCTGGAGACTGCAGCTTCCATCACTTCAGATTCATCATCTCCTCCAAGGACCACTGAAGCAGTTTCTAAACCCAGCCCTGAACCAGAGTCACCAGAATCACCACAGCCCTTTAAGAGCACCTATAAAAATGGAACAGTGATGGCACAAGACTTACCTGAGATGCTGGACCTTGCTGGTACCCGCTCCAGACTGGCATCAGAAAACAATGACCCAGAAATAATCAGAAGAAAGTCAGTTCAAGGTGATTCTCCTGCCTTCACTGATGACCCACTGGCTAGCCTAGTTTCAGGGGAACTGAGTCCCAGAAAGAGTGAAAGCCAGTTGGAAGAGATGGGCTATTGTGTCTTTAGTGAATATTCAGGGCCCATGCCTTCCCCTGCAGATGTGTTCAGCCCTACAGACACTTCTGCACAGGTCTTCACCCCCTCCGTCCTGGAGGAGAAAGTGGCTGAGCAGGCTAGAAAATTAGCAGTCAGAGACACATCTGTGGAGGACAAGAGCCAGCCATCAGGAGTTTCTGATGTCACTGAAGAGATAGACCAGAAGCAGGTAGAGAGGAAAGACTCTGTTGAAGAAAAGGGCAAAGAGGTTGTAGATGATCAACTAAATAAAACTATAAGTGAGACACCACCTGCTCAACTAAGTGAGTCATTTGTGACACCAACAGTCACTGTGACTCTTGAAGAAGGTGGGAGGTCAGAGAGTGAGACTGAACGACAAGCCAGTGGTGAAGGCTCAGCATCAGAAACCGAGATTGCCGACTACGAGAGGCAGATCCGCAAACTGGAGATGGAAGACAGGCCTCTCAGTTTGGAGGAGGAGCGAGAACTGCAGGAACTTCGGGAGAAGGTGAAGCTGGTCCACCAGGAGGCCTATGAAGAAGTTGATGCAGAAGATGTGTACCAGCTCACAGGCGTGGCCAAGGACCGAATTGCCAGGCCTGTCAAAACTTCCCCTGCTTCTTCTGTGGAGAGCAACATCGATGATGACAAGTTGCTCTCCCCAGTGCTCTCACCTTCGAAGCTTAAACAAAGAGAGGTTTATGGTTCCCCCAAAAGAACACCTTCACCGGTGTTAGGAATAAACAAAGAGGAGAAAGAGGAATCAGAAAGAAAAATCAAGGAAGCACAAGAGAAGGAGGCAGCTGAGAAGAAGATGAAAGAAGAGAAAGAAGAGGCAGAGAGGAAGATTAAAGAGGAGGCAGAGAGGAAAGAAAAGGAAATGAAAGAGAGAGAAGAGAGAGAAAGGAGAGAGAAAGAAGAAAGAGAGAAAGAGGAGGCAGAAAGAATACTGAGGGAAGAAAAAGAAAGGAAGGAAAAAGAACAGAAAGAGCTGGAGATTAAAGAAAAGAAGGAGAAAGAGGAGAAAGAGAGGAAAGAGAAAGAAGAAAGAGAGAAGAAAGAAAGAGAGGAGAGGGAAAAGATAGAGCAAGAAGAGAGAGAAAGGAAAGAAAGAGAGGAAAAGGAAAGAATAGAGAAAGAGTTGAGAGAGAAAGAAAAGATAGAGAAGGAACTAAAAGAGAAGGAGGAGAAAGAGAAGAAAGAAAAGGAACTGAAAGAGAAGGAAGAGAGAGAGAAAATGGCTGAGATGGACAAAAAGATTGCAGACAAGCCTGAGGAGATAGCACGACAACCTGAGGAAAAAGCAGCTGTGGAGCCTGTGGAGAAAGAAGCTGAAAAACCTGTGGAGGCTGAGAAGGAGCAAGAGGAAGTTGAGGAAGATGAGAAAGCAGGGGCAGGAGCAGCAAATGAGATCCCAGAGACCCGTGCTGCCATTGAATCAGTGGTGACAGTTGAAGACGATTTTATCACTGTGGTCCAGACTATTGATGAAACGGAGGAGCCGGGACACAGCGTTCGTTTCTCTGCTCCTCCTGAGGCTGAAGCCCTTTGTGTCGCTGCCCAGAAAGAGGAAGAGGAGGAAGAGGAGGAGTCTGTGGAGTTGGCCCAAGAAGCAGATATTGAAGCTGCCAGTCTAGAGGAGGTGGGTGACGTTCCTGAGACCCCCGCCTCCCCTGAGAAGGAGGCTCAAAACGTAGAAACTGAAGGACCAACAGAAAGCTACGATAGAGATGAAACCACAATGGACGACTCCATCCTGGACAGCTCCTGGGTTGACACACAAGGTGAGATCTCCTTTTTACCTTCATATAGATATTATTTTTCCCTTTCTTCTCTCTTCTGCTTCAAAGAAACAAATTTAATACTGTCTTGTGTTTTTCATGTCCTGTTTTGCCACACCGCAGATGATGATAAGAGTATGGCAACAGAGCAGATTGAGCCTTTGCCCAAGATGTCCAGCCCAGCCAAAAAGTCTGCTGTGGTCCAGAACAAGCAGACACAACAGAAGAAGGCAGAGAAACAGGAAAAGCTGGTCAAACCAAAGGCCAAAGGAGGGCGACCTAAAGGCCGGATCTCCACACCAGAACGCAAACCTGTCCGCAAAGAACCAGTCTACATCCCCAAAGAAGAAGTCAAGAAGAAAAAAGGTTCTCATGATGTTTTCCTTTAGATTTCATAGTTGAAGTAGTTATTCATAGATATTGTAGTTGTATATAATATATTGTATATATTATCACCATATTGTATATTTTTACTGCTGTTCTAAATTCATTAATTACACATCATGTGATTTGCTTGCCGATACTAATGTTTGTGTCAAGAAATGTGTAGTCTAAGTAACTAACTTAAACACTGATTTGAGTCAGCTGTTTTTAATACAACAGACACTACAACTAAAAAGGGTTCCTGGAGAAGTTTTTATCAGGTAGCATTCCGTACTGTAACATGCTTCAGCGTCTATCTGTGCTTAATGTTGTGTCTCTGCTTTTGTCAATGGCCCTGTTTCCTGTGTCTGATAATGTAGCAGTGATAAGGAAGACTGAACTTAACAAAAAAATGGAGACTCAGACTCAATCCCCATCCAAGAGGAGCGTGATGAAACCAGCTGTCCGTCAGACCCGTCCCACCCAGCACCACTCCTGTCCTAGAAGGAGACCCACAGGTGACACATTACCTTGGTCTGTCACACAGGTGTTGCTTTCTGCATGAGAGTCACCCGAACACCGGTTCCTACCACATCTTACCTCCACTGTCAAATTCTGTTTGGTTTTGGCATCCATTTTGTTTTATTGGTTATGGTGCTTTGCTTTTGTCATGTGTGTTTCTTTTTTGATCACAATAAAAACTGACTGTTATACGTGTTTCATTTGTTTTTGTTTTTGTGCACATTCGCTCTTTGTTCTTTTAAGAGCAGCTTAACACCAAGCTGAAAGCATCATTTCACTCAGGCCCTGTGGTTGAAAGTTTGTGATTTCAGGAATTACACGTCCATATCACTACAGCAAGGTCAGCAAAAACAAGATTTCCAGCTGGTGTTAAGTTACTATATACATGCATCCTTCCTCACTGTTACCATTTCCAGCCAACTGTTTTTATGTTCTTGGTGTTCATTGGTGGACTTATGCTTTGTCAGATGAATATACTTATATTTTATATAATTATTCCAACTGTTTTAAAGGGTTTGGCAAGTTGTTTCGTGTGACAAACTTAAACATTTCTGACCTCTCTGGTCTTTTTGAGAATTACATATCCACTCAAGCTTTTTTCGACCTATGGTTGCTAAGCAACTAGTAATCCATGGTTTTGTTCTATGGACCTGATAGGACTAATGGTGCTTTGTCCCAGAGGCAGTTAGCACTTCATTTTCCCCTGACGGACTGAATTGTGTGTCACTGATGATGAAAGCTCAGTATACTGCTGCATTGCCCCAATTAGATTATTTTCCAGGGTTGACTTACATAATAGAAAATCCCCCATTTTGTCTGATATCTTGCCAAATCTTTGCAGAACAGAGCTGGGAGGGGGGGCAGCAACCCACTCCTACAGATCATTCAGTTTGTCATATGGCTTACCATGCCAGGTTTGGGAATATAAAGTTGTATTTTTGTATTTCTGTAAGACATTTAAAAGGATCTCACTTCTGCTCCTTCCGTGTATGAAGGTTGAAGGATGTATTCTGTCTGTGTGTTCTAATATTCCTGTAATTCTGTTTCTGTCTGTCTCTTAGAGGCCATACCAGACAGTCGTCAGCCTCTCAGTGTTGCCAGACAGTCCCGCGACAGAGCATCAGTGAGTATACTCCACCAGCCCAACCATGGCATGACCTCTGTCACCAAAACCACTCAGAGACATACCATATCGGAGCTTTACTGACAAACAGCATGAATCACCAAGTAGCTTTACAGCAGAGCAACTAAATAAACATCAGCCAGGACAAATTGACACCAAAGATAGAAAACCAAAATTTTCTCCTAAACAGCAGGGACAGATTTCTCCTTCTCCAGAAAACTGGACTCTCCAACATTAAATCTTCTGTTCTGCAAATCTTTAGGGTGTCCTTTTATAAAGAGTCTTATAACAGAAAGGCTGGTAAACCTGAGCATACTGTGGTGGGTTAAATGTCATTGTATTAAAGTATGTGGTTAATGCATAATAAAGTCAAAACAGATTCCAAACCTTCACATCTAAACCTTTACCTCTTGCTTTTGATATGGAACTCATACAAGTTACCTGGTGCATCTGTAGTGCAGACACTGAAACAAACACCACATTAATTAGGCAGAATAATTATCACAAGAATTAAGACTTATTAAGAAGCTGTTACATATTTTCTCTTGTGACTTACCTAATCATCTATTCAGATAAACACATTACATACTGTTTAGGTGAGAGCTACCCCCTCCCCTCTGTCTATTCTAAGACCTAATCCCTGCATGAAAAACAGTGCATTGCATTTCAACATCACTATTAGTTTTCCTTTGTATTTTATGAAAAAATATTTATGTTGGTTGCTTTTGCTTTTTGTAAAATGTTTGCTATTGTTGTCTTGCTTAATGGGTTTTTGCACAAGTAGACAAGACAGATCCATTTAGAGTGTTTT
Source organism: Dicentrarchus labrax (assembly GCF_905237075.1). NCBI lineage: Eukaryota > Metazoa > Chordata > Actinopteri > Moronidae > Dicentrarchus > Dicentrarchus labrax. Next base: position 12,163,641 of record NW_026136706.1, read on the forward strand.
TTTACTGAGTGGGTGTTGAATTACCCCATGACATTTCTCCAGCGACTGTGGTCGTGACTCCATTTTACTCCTCCACCATGGTAATGACGGTTATTGTGTCTAAAATAACACAGTTTCTGCATTTCTTAAATGTCATGTCACTACAGCATACTGTAAGTGTATTCTGTCATGTTGAGCCGACATTATATTTCACTTTTGGTTTACGGTCTTCCAATATATCTGTCTATCTATGGTTCTCAGTGTAACGAGAATTCGTACATGAGCATGGTGAACAGTATTCTTCACATTCTTATTATTTCTATTTTTTATTTCTCACTGAGATGTTCACAATTACTGTGCATTAATGGTTGTTGTGATGGACCATGATTATATTATGCTGCATCAGATGTTGTGCACCGATATTGCATGTTAAAGCACTGTTATTGTCACCATTCTTTTGTCACCCTGTGTCCTGTATTTTGGTGTCATGCTACTCACCCACCGGGCTTCATCGTTGTACCATCTCAGTGCCATGCCCATCATTTGCCACTAACAAAGATCCCCACCTCCATGTCCAGAGTGGCTGCCACATTAGATAGACCTCGGTCATCCTCAGTAGAGCCTCAAGGCTCCCCAGTTTTACAGAGACTCAAAGATGAGGTAGGTGAATGGTAGAGCAGAACTATAGCTGCAGGAGTTATGTAAAGAAACATGTACATAATTTATTTAAAAATTGCTTTTATTGTGCTATCTTCCCCACCTGTATACCTGTTTTACCTTTTATTATAAATAAATCATAGCCTCACTGGCCTAAGGATCTACTTCTTGTCTCTGGTGTTTGTTTCCCCACAGGATGGTGGGTCATGGAGCCCTGACAAGAGGTCCTCTCTACCACGACATGGCTCAATTCTGAGTCGCCGTGGATACCATGACCAGGAGGAGAGCTCCACCTCCATCACCAGCTCTGGCTCCACGGCTCCTCGCAGACCCACATGTAAGCTCTAGCTCCTCTAATCTACTTACTTCACACAGTACCAGTATTTAACCAGTATTAGATCAAATTAGGTCTAAAACTAACATGAAGTTCTATCTGTCCAGTATGTGCCAAAACAAGTTGATTCAACCAATATGAAAACAAATACCGTACCAGCAATGATAATTGCTCACTTAAATTTAACTAAAGAGAGCTCAAGCCCAATTTCCTAGCTAGCCTATTTTCACTCGTTTCTTTCATCCATCTTTCCGAGAAACTAAAAACACATACCTAGGGTTTTATGTATTCTGTTTTATGTACTGTATCTGGGTACCTGGTGTACAAGAAAGTAAAGTTTGAAAACCTCAACATTTTAACTGAGAATAAGAAACTATAGTATGAGTCTTAGTTTAAATGTGTCAATGTTAGGTGTATCTGCTCGTGAAAATGCTATTTATATTTTATTCGATTTTATATTTGATAGCTATTGAGCTGAATATTGGTATGATGTCTGTCATGTACCTGTATTTTAAACTATTTTTGATCTACTGTTCTATTTACAAATTGCCTTTAGTACCATTCCAAGTGAATGTATTTGGAATTGGACATCCAAGAACCTCAGACTCTCCTTTTCTTCTTTGATTCTTCCCCTGTCATCATCTTCCTTACTTCATCTGAAACCTTTTCTCTTGTGCCTCCTTTAGCATTTCGCACAGAGATGAGGGCAGAGCATAGGACAGGACGAGCCCCAAGTATGACAGGTAGAGGGGTTTCTTCATACTTCTGTTACTATGAAAATTGTCTGTGTAGGGTTACTGTATTGGAATTGGATAACATTAAATTTAAGTTTACGCAATTCACTCGTATATGGAAAAAAGATTTTTAATAGAAGATTTGAAATAGTCTGTGTTCCAGTGTCTGAAATATTGTATAAGTGCAAAATTCTTGTTACAAAACTTCTTATGGTCTGAAAAGTGCATCTGATGAGGTAATCATTGACTTCCAGATTGATCAACAACCTCACCAACTTTCAACCTCATAGATATTCTTTTTTTTTTTACTTTAATCAGTAGAGGCGATGCCACTTTTCCATCATGGTGTAGTTAATATCATAACTCTTCACCTTCAGCTCCAACCTTAACTCTTATATTCCTCCCTACCAGTTACAGAAGCCGTGCGTTCCCGTTCGGCTCGCAGTGGCCACTCCACCCCCCGCACCCCTGGCTCCACAGCCATCACCCCAGGAACCCCTCCTAGCTACTCGTCGTCCTCTAGGACCCCTGGAACCCCACGCTCCCTCAGCTTGATTTCCCAGGAGAGGAAGGTGGCTGTGGTCCGCACCCCACCCAAGTCGCCTGCAACGACGCCTAAGCAGCTCCGCATCATCAACCAGCCACTGCCTGACTTCAAGAACGTCAGGTCTAAGATAGGCTCCACAGAGAATATCAAGTACCAGCCTAAAGGAGGACAGGTGACGATCTTCTCCCTCACTTCCCCCAAAACCTGTAGCTTCTATCTAACTAATTGCTTATTTCTTTCATCTCTACAAAGCTGCATTTTACTGGTTTCATGTGTTTCAGTTTTGCTTACGTGTCTCTGTTTTAGTTTTACTCTCAGAGATGGTTACTGTCACCAAGAAATTTATTTTTGTTATAGCATACAGAAATAAAGTATATATATATCAGTACATATAAATGCAGAACCTATGCATACTGTGATAATTTCCTACCAGAATACAGTATACCCTGGAAACCATATAGTAACAAAGGGTTTTGTGGCAAAAAAAGAAATGGAGACACGCGACAACCTTTGCCATCTCTCTATGTGTGAAGAAAAAATAAGTAAAAATAAAAAATAAGTAAAACATATAATATTAGTATCCACCAATGTCCTGGTACAAATTGTGTTTAAAATGGGTTTTTGTCTAACATCTTCTGGCTTTTTCCTCTGCCTTGATTTGTTACTTAATGTTTTGTTTATTCCCCATTGCCCTTTTCTCCTATACCTCTCCACACTACCTCTTTCCACTGTTAGTTCTTCAATCATCCTGAAAGAACGATGAGCTAAGAAAGAATGGTGTGTTGTGAAAGAAAAACTATTAATTCTCGCAACCATTTATTAAACGCTGAATGTGTATTGATTAAAACTTAAAAAGTAATTTAAAAAAGAAAGAATTTAGCAAATTTTTGCTTAACTTCCAATGCATCTAGTGCAACAAACACAAATAGTTTCCCATAAAAATCTATAAAGGGTTTATGCAAATGAACAAGCCAAGAACTTGTTTAAAGTTCATTATTTTGATTCAACAGTCAGCATTGTTGACTCTGTGCCCCCATATAAAGCTATAGGCAGCCACTCCTGGCAAGTATGCTTGAATGCATATGTACTGCCTTTCATTTATAAAATAGCAGAGAGCTGGGGTAAATGCACTGTTGAAGACAGTGTGTAGCAGGAATCTGTGAACCAAGGCAGGATTGAAAGGTGAGAAAATATCACACTCAAATGGCAAGAAGTAAGTCTCCAAAGGACTGTCCATGTTCCTCTATGTCTGGTGGATGTGTAAAGAAGTAAGCATTTGTTTGAGAACACATAAGCCACAGGCAGTCATTGTATGTCAAGATTCTGCTGCTGTGAGGTTGATATAGACTCCTGTCTGCCCTCCAATTGTCAAAGATTGCTTAAAGCAACTTTAACATCATTCAGATAGAACACCCAAATGTACCAATGTGCCCCAGATCTCAGGCTGTGTTGCTAACCATGGAGCAATACTACTGATCCTGAGGATAAAGGCAGAGATGGTGATTTTTCAGAACAAATTTTACCATATTTTTAGATAAAAAAATTTAAATCAGGCCCCTGATATCAAATGTGTAGTTATGTTATGTCTTACCCTGAACTTTACGATTCTGAGGCCCCAAATTTGAATAAACTGAAGAGCGACCTGACTTTGACATCTCAGTGAGCAGTATTTGTCCCTTCAATTTTTCCCCGAGCTCTGTGAACTGAGGACAACACTTCAGCCAACAGAAATCTGCATTTCAAATCGTGTTTTCTGCTGCTGCACAAAATCTGCATTAGCAGGGTGTTAGGGAGTGTATACTCTACAGTTTGACAAATATCGTGTTCCAGCATGAGTCTAAAACACGAAGTCAGCGCTGCAACGGGAAGAATAGTGATGAAAACAGCAGTGTGTCTGTAGCCATCACCTCTTACAAGCCTCCACTGATGACCTGATTAGGAGTCTAAGCGTTTGGCTGACATCTTTATGACTTGCCAGGCCTCTGCGCTGCTCTGTGCAGCCAGCCACAAAATAGGGAGAGATCATGTTCCAAACGCCTGCCTGTCATCTGCAGGAGAAACGGAAAAAGTGGAGTTTCTGTGCATGTTTGCATGTGTTATTGTGTGTGCAAGCATGCGTGCTGGGTCATAATCAGCTATGTCAAGGCTGGCAGTGTTCTTCTTACCATGCAAGTCTCTTATGGAGTGGAGGTGTCTGTAGGTTGTAAGGCTGAGAGGCATTTCACAACTTGCAACAGGAATCTGACAAATGTTTATTCTCTACTTTGTTTTGGGGTGTGATTGTTTTTTTTTTTCTTGGAGGGTCATGCAGCTATTTGTCAGAGGTTGCCTTGACAGCAGGTAGTCCAGTGTTCACCACCAAGTGCCACATTTAGTTGTTATTGTAAAAAGGTATAGAAAGTTACCTCCTCATTAGATACATACATAAATGTCCTAACCGCAGCTGAGGATTTTTACAGAAATTGCAGGGAAATGATTCAGCTTATCAAATGAAAATGCAAAAACAATGTGATAGGGTTAAAGAGATGCTCGTAGTGATGAACGTATAGTGAATTATCACCTGAATGTGAAGCTTCCCTCCCTAAACCCTTTACTGTGCTTTATATAGAGTTTCAACTCATTATTCAGCTTTCCAGCCCACTTGGTTCACTATCACCGTTCTCACAGGATGGTTTGTGTGGTTTAGCTGAAATCAGTTGCTTGCTGCTGCTGCTTTCAGTAAAAAATCTCTAAAAACCCACTGTACACTGCCTGCTCAGCACCAAACAGCAGACAGTTAGTGACTTACTGGTGTACATAATGGAGCATTTAGCAGCCAAAGAGATATTTGACTTTGTAACAACCAAAAACAGACCTAAAAGAGTGTATGTGTAAATATAGTATTGTTATGATATATATATATATGTTGTGTTCAAAACTTGTTTATTATTCCCCCAAGTGTTTAGAAATCAGTTACTGCAGGTTCAGCAGTTCAAAAAATCAAAGAGCATATTTTTCATTTCAAGTAGGTGTCCTTTAATAGAGGCAGTTGTTACTTTATGTTTTGTTTTTGACAAGAAAACCTTCAATGTCTTTACCCACAGCCCCACAGTATGTGTGTGCTTGTGTGGGTTTGTCACCCCTGGGTGGCAATAGGTGTCTCCTATCAGACACAAAACAGTGATGGCAGCTTTTGTCTAAACACAGGGGTGACCGTCTGGGCAGAGCGATTATACTGATTCCCCAGCTTCTCTTTGGCCAGACACAAAGTTAAAATTTAATCTGCCTCTTAAGGCAATGACTTTAAAGGCATATGTATGTTTTATAAGATTCAGGAAGAAGTGTGTACACACTTTGCCCAAATTCTGCTTTTTGTGTCTCATTGCTGGAGTTAACAAATGAATGACAATGTAATTTATAAGATTATAATAAAAATACCACAAAAGAGTTGTGGCACAAATACAATATAGTGCATATAAAATACTTAATTCTACATTAATTTGTTATATTATTATACTCATTTATTTTTAATGTGTCACTATTGGATTGTGCTTTATATCAATATAACAGCAGAGAATATAGAAGATTGATATAATTGATGTGGAACTACATTTAAATAAATATATGATAACATATGATAATATATGATAAAATGTGACAAGCTGTTGTTTTAGCTGCACTGACTAAGAATTTCCAGACCAAGCAAGTATTTTTATATTATGAGCCACAAATGTTTACATTTAAACTAGCTGCTGCAGTTTACAGAGATTACAAGTTTATTTAGAGGTTTTTACTCACTTGAACAGGTGTGTAAGGCTGGCCGAGTGGTAATCCCATTTCTTGGTGTGCTTTGCTCCCCCTCGACAGCAGAACATTCGCCAGTGTATAATGAAATGAGTATACTAAAAACACTCATAGGGTTAAATAGTAATGGATTATAAGTAATGCACACGAGTAATGAAGTATTTATTGAGAAAAAGAACATGTGTTAATGTACTACTCATGTTTTTTTTTTAAAAACGGTTCTTCTTCTCTTTACTAGAGTATATTATTGAGCCAGTAATGCACTCTTTTGACCACAATGTGATGACGATGATGGAGTAAAACACAGAACAAGAGTCTCCAGTGACAATCCGTGGACATATCTGGCCACTTTTTATACCAAAATCTAAAAAACAAACATTTACATGATGAAGCGTTTGCTGTGAAAAACACTGAGACCTCCTCTCATCTTCTAACCTCCACAAGCACATTGAATAAGTTGCACTTACTGTAGGTAAAAATGTATGTACTACCAACTCCAACATCAACATTACTTTCATAATTGCAGTACTAATCACACCTTAAAGTGAGTCATTTTTAATGGGAGTAACTGTACTTTCACTCGAGAGCATCTGTCTGCCTGTAAGATCACCTTTAAGCTCCTGCCCACTTCTACTGTGGTCCTCTTCTCAACCACCTGTACCCTGTGTGACTGAAATATTCCTGAACTATCCTTCTATTCTCCTTGCTTATGCTGTAAGCTCCTATTTCCACAAGAACCAAGAAATTCTTGTCATGTTTTAAGCTCGGTTCTCATTAGTTTTTTAGTATTCCAGAAGGTTTTGATTGAACTTTATTAGTTTTCACAGTTTTCACATGACAGCACTGTAGTCATCTCCTGACCTTTAGTAGTTCCTATAGCAGCTCCATGGTCCAAGTAGTTCAGATTTCCAAGCAGCTGTAGTGAGCCTCCCCAAGCCCACAGCAGGTCTCTGCCCGACCACTGACCTGTCCAATGATTGTCCTCATAGAAGCCCAAGGAGCAAAATATGCCAACAGAGGCCAAACAAAGGGCCTCTTGGATCTGGAAGTCAGTGCTGCGCCTCATCTCCGTTACTCTGTGTCTGTCAGCGGCACACAGTGTGACCTGGACCCAAGACCTGCTGGTACACCTCAGCACTGTTAATTATTGCACCATGTGTTTTACAGAGCCTGGATAAGACTGTGCCACTGAAATAATTAAAAACCTTTACAGTGTTTAATTTTATGAATTAATTTATACCATGATCAATTTGAATAGCTATTTTTGATTTATTAAATTTGCATTTTAATGAGGCATTAATAAAGTAAAAGTAAAAAAAGAAAAATACATTAAATCAAATAATTTCATTCACCAATATTAAATTAAGTCCAACCCACAGAGCAGAAGTGGGAGCTGTTACATCAGTCACTGGGGGAAGGAGTCATGTGTGGGATCAAGCAGGGGTGGGTTAATTTAACTTTTAGGTGCTAAGTCATCTTTAAATTCAAGAGGTCTGTCTTTAAAGAACCCGCTCATGACAGTAGAAACTGTGAATGATGAGTATTTAATTTTTGCTATTCTATGTTTTATATCTTGCATATTTTCATCATCTGAGTGTCACACTCCAGGCTGCATAGTTAGACTCTCTATAAAGGAAAACACCAAGTTTCTGGCCTGTTTATCAACTTTACTGTCTCACAAGGAAGTTTGTAGGAATTCTTGCAATGTATGATGCAAGGTTTAGCAGGAGACAACTGTTAAAAAAAAGTTTCCCCCAAACTAATGTAAAGTTTAAATTAGTAATACTGTCCCTGTTTCCATAGTTAATATGCATATGCATGTAAAATAATGCTCACTTGAGATTGTTTCAAACCAAAATCTGTCTATGTCAGCTGTATTAAATTAATGGTATTTTTAAATCTTAGAAACTAATATAAAGAAACAAGAATAGGAACAAAAATACAATGAACATTTTAGTATTCATTCCCATCCACCACCACACCACAAGAGGCCCATACTATCTCTGTATTTCTCCATAGATTCATATTTTAAACAAGAAGCGGGACTTCAGTCACATACTGTCAAAATGCAGCTCCGAGGATAATCTGAAGCCTTCTCCCCATGGAGGAAATGTATGTACCCTTCTGTCATGACCGATTGTTCTCCTCCTTCTTGATCCTTCAATAGAGGAGAAGGGTGAAGACCATGATTTCATTCTAGTTTGTTCCTTTTTTTAATTAAAGTCCAATTAAGTGACATGCAACAAGTTGTTTTTTGTTGTGCTGTACAAATCTGGATACATGGCTAGCTTGATGGTCTAGTATGATAGTACCATAGTTTGTCTCCCCCGTCCCTCCACACGCTACGCTTTACAATTTTTCTTTTAAGAATCATATTTTACTCACATACACACGAGCAGCCAATAAAAACATAGCAACTGGTCTGACGGCTTCTGTTTTTAGCCACCTTCTTGCTGTGAGGGCAGTGCCATAAAACTCAAAATAACCCAACTGTCTGGCACCAAATTGGCTTTATGGTTAGGGAGAGCCAGATGACCAAAACCATATGCTGCTATACTCAAATAACCTCAAGTAAGACACTTTAAGTCCTCCCAACACTTATGACTTGACTTCCCATCAGAAGGGGGCTAAATAAGAAGTAAATATTACCTACAGAAATTGCTGTCATAATTTATCTGTGGTTAGTTTAGTTTTTTGGTTTTAGTTTAATCCTTTAATAATGTACATATTGGGTCTTGTCTTGTGTTCGGTAGTTAGTTCTCACTTTCTTGTTGAAGCCATTGTAGATGTTCCTAGAGACTAGTATTGGCTCTACCACTGTCTTTTCCCCTCCCTGGCAATGGCTCTGACTTCCTGTCGTTTTCATTGGTGATAATTTGGATTCTGGATGTCGCCCAGATTAAAGATGAAATTAAAAGACACAGTGAAATTTGGTTTGATCTCTCTTGTTCCAATTTTATTTAATGCTACACTGGCTACAAATGTTGTTTTTGTTAACATTTGTAATGTTAAATGTGTGATGCTTATATGTTTGGACAGGTTGTAGTCAAAAGAGAGAAAGGCCTAAAGCATTGCTATTATTTTAATTAGGAACAGATGATAAAACAGCAGCCCTAATTAAATATTATAAAAGAAATGTGCAGCGTTTCTCTGGAAAATGAAGCAGCTCAACAAATAGTTGTGCACAGTTTCGTTTGTAATTTCTAATGTTTTACTAACATTCAGAAGTCTATATTGTTATCAGCTCAAACTGAGGGTGATTTCTAATGACAGCACTTTGGTTCACTGGTTGTGAGGACTGTTTCATGTCTTTGTCCTTTTACCAAACCCCAGGAGGGCTCACTTATTAGAAATGTTGTCACTATGTGGCCCACTCAATGACTCAAAGACTGTGCTTAACTTGGAAATGAATGCATCCTTAGTAAACCACCAACAAACTCAACAACCCCCCTTGTTTTCAACTGAAATTTCCTCTTGTTTGTCATATGTCCGTCTAGTATACTTCTGTGTGTCATATATACGTACATATAGAAGCGGTACTCTCATTCTATACTTGTGTTGTCAAGAAAACTTTTTTATTCTTACAGTAGTGTTTTAAGCATGGAGTAAACAATTAGTATATTCTCATATATAGTATTATATACAGTTTTGCAGTATTTCAAAGCATTTAAAAGTACTGCTCCTCAGCTCCTTGCAGTCTCTCCTCTCCTTTGGAGCTCTTCAGTCCTTTCTCCAGAAAGTGTGTTGAATATGTATGTATGTCTTTTTCCTATCCAGTGTAGTTCCCATTGCTTTTACTGTGCCGCTGGGTGAAATGTATTTCTTGTTACTCTGCTGTGTCTGCATCTCACACCTGCTTTCTCTCCTTGCAGCTACAGAGAGCCATTCACCATCGCAGCACACTCATATTTTATCATCCTTACACACTAAACTAATGGTTTCACGTGTTCACTGCTTTTATTTTGCATCTTGAATCTTGAAGTCCAAATGCAAGAAGTACAAAACCATAAATGAAATTCTGGCAACTTATTCTAGTACGTTCTAGAGGTGTTGTCTTTTCTGGTTTCCTTGACAGTTTTGCATCCCTTTATGGACCCAAAGTCCATGTAAAAACAAATTAATCTTAATAACATCATGATATTCTGCCCCCAAGGCATTATACCTACAAATCCTCCTGTGGCTAATTGGCACACTAACTACTTTTGGCTTCACCTAAAAATATTTTTGGCAGGGAATTCGTTAAAGGAGGTTGATTTCTCAAAGTGGGCCTAGAGTAAAGAGGCCAGGTTTGGTACATAAGCTGATACAAATGGCCAAAACTCATGCTGAGAGACATGTAGTGAGATGAATCTGTCTTGCCTGTTAGAGTCATTAAATGATTGTTTGTCCAGAGCAACAGGGGAACCACCAGATCAAATATTACTGTCTACATCACATTCAAACAGACTCAGATGTCTAGGACAGAATATTTCAACAGCGGGAGGATACAAGCTCTTTAAGAGATGTTTAAAATGAAGTGCCAGAAAAGCCCAAGCCTTTTCCCACCTCATTCCTCACCTCCGCCCCTGCAGGTTCTCATCCCCAGTGTTAAGCTGAACTATAGCCATGTTCAGTCTAGGTGTGGGTCCTTGGACAGGCGGGGCTACTCGGCAGGAGGTGGAAACGTGAGTCTTGTGCTGCAAAGTCCATTGTCTCAATGTTCATGTCGGTGTTATTTCCCTGTTGTGTCGTGTTTTTCCGTGTCTCCTTTTTATGTTTTGTTTTTTTCACCTCGCTTTAGAGCTTCCCAGTTTATTGTTAAGTCAATCACTCATTAAGGCGGCAGTGCTGGGGCTCTTTACCTGACTGCTCTGGATTGACACTGCATTCCCCAGCAGTGGTTTGTGTCCTGCGAGGAATTTTGATACTAAAGGCTGAATGTCTCCCCCTCCAGCACTTTATAACATTCAGGACTGTAACTGTAGTTTTGGCATCTTCTTTTAACCTTAATATCTTTTTTCTGCCCTTTCCTGCGTAGTATGGTGACTCACTGTGCACCACAGTAGAGGAGAGGCACATTAAGGGGTGTGTCACTGGTAATCCACTGGTAACAGCACTAAAGGATTACCTGTGTCTGCGATGAACAACGTCATGTGGTACAGCAAATTCATGGCTGTTTATTTAACAATGTTGGTTATAATTCATAGTGGTGTGACCAGAAACACGAGTTAGACACTTCACAAGCAATTGCTTTGTTCCCAGTTTTGCAGCAGTGAAAACATTCACTGGTTAACTGTGTAGATCATTGTCATTCTAAATCATATAACATCATAATCATTGGTCTTTCAATATGTACAGAATCACCAATACAGCTTTAAAGAGACATCTGACATTGATGGTATGCTTTGGCCAGCGGATGGAGCCAAATATAAATAATAAATAAAAAGGAAGAAACTTTTAGCAACTACCAAACTTGCTTACCCAAGTTACTGTCTAATTACTGTAGTTTTACCTGAAAAAACAGAACAAAAATGAGGTAACCATCCCCATATTAAACATACATATGGATAATCACTGAAACTAAGGATTGCTCAGTGATTGGAAAATTACATTGTCTGTACACCTGTATTTGTTGTAGTACCAAAACTAATACTGGATTTTGTTTTATCAGAATCAGAAATACTTTAATAATCCCAGGGGGAAATTATTTTATTTTATAAATGCCAAGTAAAAAAAACTCATCATCATAATATGAATGAAAAAGATTCCAACAGTGCAGTTAATAGATCTCATAAATATCTGATCGCTGGAGAGAAGAGCCAACCTGCAGCCTGGTTTTCACCCACGCTGACACAAACCACATCTCATCTCTGTCTTTATACTCATGCCCTGTATCTTTGTTAGTGTTATGCAGGAGTAGTTCTGGTAGATGGACAGGCTAAGGTGCAGTGGTGGAAGAAGTATTACAATCCTAAAACAATGAGTGCCACACTGTGAAAATACTCCACTACAAGTTAAATTTCTGTATTGTCAGCAAAATGTAATTCAAATTACAGTAAAGGTACTTATTTTGCAGTACAATGTTCCTTCCTTTCCTATTATATATGATGTTTTTAGATTCCTTTTAGACTCCTGTATTAATGTGTATGCTGCATTTTACTGCTGTAGATGTTTAAGGCTGGGCTAATTTGAACTACTTTATATCCCTAAAGAAATGCATCATACTCTATAAGATGGTCATATGTTTGTAGCGTCACTGTCCTGTGAGAACCACGTATCTCAAATAAGTCAACTTTAATGAGTTCAGAACAACAACCCTGTTTTCAGCTTCGTGACAATGTGTTTTCCAGCTAATCCGATGGTTTAAACAGTTTATTTATATTGAGAAGTAGAAGATTTTTTTCAACCCATTAATTCTTGAGTTTATCATAACAATTCACTTTTGAAATCACCAGATTTGGTGTAATTTGTAAAGTAACTAGTGACTAAAGTTGTCAGACAGATGTAGTTGAATAAAAAGTACAATATTTGCCTCAAGATGTAGTGGAGAAGTGTAAAGTTGCATAAAATGTACATCGAATCTGTACTTGCGTACAGTACTTGAGTAAATGTACTTTGTAACATTCCACCACTGCTAAGGTGCATACTGTACTTTGTGCTCATGGTGTTGTGGTTTGTAACGTGGCTCACGACCTGCGTTGTTCATCCCCGTCTCACTTTTCCTGTCGTTTTCTTTCCTCTCAGGCTATGTAAGAAAGCAAAAGACAAAAATAAACACCAAATCATTGGTTACAAAAGACATATCAGCTAAATCTGTGACTTGGCAAAGTGATTGCTGACCACAGGCGTGTCCCAGTGATTCATCTCAGGGTGTGGCGTATCTCTTCTTGTTCATTGTGCTGTGTCTAAAGCTTTATAGCTTCGCTCTGTTTGCTGTCTCATCGGTTCCCTCCTTATATATCTCTCTGTGGTTTTCTCTTCAGATCCCCAGGGTGTGTCACATAACAAAATATCCTTATCTCCTGTACGCCTGTGGCCACTTTCAACTGCGCATTCCTACTTTACTGTCTTACACTGAATCATCCCTGTTATGGTGCATGTTTGACAGGTTTTCTGAATGTGCCAAAACATTTTTAGCTCAAGACACAGTTACAGCACATGGCTTGTACTGAATCTTGGTTTGGTTGCTTTAACAGACACCAGCAGCTCTCCCCACAGCAGAACACAAAAAAACTGTTATTTAGTAGTCACTGACATTCTGCTCTTGTGCTTTCTTGCCTGTGTTTTCTAATAATAACATGCAATTAGATATCACTGTGTTTGAACGTGGAAAGCATCTACTTGTCAGTTGATACCCAATCATTTTCTTCAAACAGCAGCTACAGTTTAGTACAGATCAGATACACTAGGTCCTTCTCTATAATTCATCAGAAGGAAGATACTATTTGGAACTTCTGTGTGAGGATCGTTTGAGGTCAGCGGAGGTTTATACCCTCATTGTGAACCGTGAGCTTTGACCTTGTCTTTTCCTGACTTTGCTTCTTCTAGGTGATGATACAGAACAAGAAGATCGACTTGAGCCATGTGACCTCCAAATGTGGCTCTCTAGACAACATCCATCATCGGCCAGGTAACAATTAGCCTGTATTTGTTCAGGTAAAACTGAGGGGTAACACTGGGAGTGTTCCAGTGCTTGAATAAAGGTCAGAGAAGCATGTTAGCAGCAGGTCACTGGTGCAATCCCTAACACTGCAGTATGAATTCATATGTTGGGTGTCCAGCAATCTATAGCCCTGCCCAGATGCACTTGAGCAAGGTACCTGTCTTTCATGAGCTGCTACTCAGATTGTGGTTGTACTTGGCAGCTCCCAGGTTGGAACGTTGTGAGGATGAAAAATAAAACAACTGCCAGCTGCCATTGGAGCACTATAGAATAACCAGCAGCCAGAGGAGGGCAAGAAGTGTGGAGGGCAAAGTTCACCTCAATGAACTATAACCTACAAGGGAAACGGAAGGGAAGGGAAGGGAGGGGAAATCGCAGCTTGGTAACCATTCACACTTGACATCCATCTAGTAGTAATACATTAGATTTCACTCAAGGACCCCATGCCATGCTCTATGGGCCACATAGAGCATACCAGTGACATTTTACCGGCCAAGCTGGATAACTTCTATTTTACCTCTCCATTAACATAATTGGGGATAAAATGATTTATTGTGACTCTTGGACTTTTCAAATGTTATTGGATGGAAGGAAAACGCATGTAGAACACATTGTGATCAGATAAAAAAATCGATTTTAAAAAATTATAAATTTAATAGAACAGATGTCATTACAGATTACATGTAATACCAGGTGTAAATATGAGAGTCCCACAGGTTAGGTGTGTTTACCTGTCAGTGAAATTGAATTCATTGTTGCTGTTTGTAAACTGGCAATAATGTGCTATGTAATCTAATTAAGTAATGAATGTAATTTGCACTTTATATTTAACTGAAATAACACTCCAAACAGATAAAGCTCCGGCACTGTGGAGGCAAGCAGTATTTGGACTGACAGCACTGTAGATCTGTCCACAGGCGGCCGAATGTGGGAGGTGTTGTGATTCCTGGCGGCCTCGTTGTGTGAGGATGTCGATGAATTGTTAATGAACTGTATTGGATCACATCTGGAGAAGGTTATCCAATTTATAATTTTTAATTCAAATCACTGACTGTAAAAGAGCCAAAACATCACGCATTTCACATGATCTAATGCACTTATCTATAAGACTTTCGGAAGTTCATCAACTTTGTAGTGCAAATCACACTGAAATATAATGTGCAAACATTAGCAGTGCTGTTCGACGATAGTAATCCCAGTCAGAGAGAGCATGCTTGCTCTGTGTAGGAACAACTGATGGTGTGGTGAAACTGGTCAGGACTGCAGACTAGGCCAAAAAAAAAACATACAGTCCACAGCTAGTTTTGATGACTACTTTCAGTAATACCAAAATGGATTTAGGGAAGTCGCTGTTGTGTTTTAGCTTCTGATGCCTTGATCATCACAAATGACAGTCTACTCACCTCCACTGTGTTGGGGTAGTGGTAGGATTGTGACTGTGGCACACAGGCCAAAACCTTACTAAGATCAAGGCAGGTTTCAGGAGTACTTGCTGTTTTGCTGTGAGGTGTAGAACCCCCCTCTCCACTCCTAGATGGTGTTGTGGCGACTACTTCAGGTCCTGCAGCTCCATCTCCTGGTCCCTTTCTGTCTGTGTTTCCATTTTATATCCTTTATTCACTCAGGAATTGCTGAGCATCCAAGTTCTTTCAGTAAAGCATTACGCATTCACCTTCATGAAAAGTTTTTATATAAGCAAACTTTCTAACCTAATCAACCCTTGTTTCACTTATAGTCAGTTGCTACCACTATGTGAACCTGAGGAGATACAGTGTATAGCCAAAAGTCTGTGGACACCCCCAGTCATTATTGAGTCCATGTACCACGCACAAAGTAAGGTCAATAAAGACATGGTTAGACGAGTTTGGTGTGTGAGTGTGTGTTTTGTTGCCCTACACAGAACACTCCCCTCAACTCCCATTGAACACATTTGGGAGAAATTAGAACAGCATTTGTGAGCCAGGCCTTCTTGTCCAACATCAGTGCTTGACCTCACAAATGCTCTTTTGGCTGAATGGGCACAAACTCCCACAGACACACAATCTTGTGGAAGCCTTTCCCAGAAAAGTGATCCAACTCCATATTAATGCCCGTGGTGTTAGAATGGGATTTTAACAAGCTCATATAGGTGTGATGGTCAAGTGTCCACTGACTTTTGACCATATAGTGGATCTCATGTCTCTCTCTCTGCCCTGTTTTTCTTACTTTTTTTTTTCAGGAGGCGGTAACGTGCGTATAGAGACTGTGAAGTTGGACTTTAAAGACAAAGCCCAAGCCAAGGTGGGTTCCCTGGATAATGCTCACCACACTCCTGGTGGAGGCCACGTCATGGTGAGTGTCAGCTACATGCTCCCAATCCATGATTTAAAGGAAAACAAGTTTTTGAAAGATTATCTTACTAATCAATTTTGATATAAACTCTCATAAGATGTTTTCTTCTTGTTTGAGTGTAATTCCCTATACAAGTTATGTTGCACAGACTTTCAGTGTCCTTGATTTGTACAGTTTCCTGTAAATGTATCTATAAACATAACTGTAATCTTAAAAGATAGATACATAGTCTAATATATAGTATTGTCTGGGTAAAACTGGTAGGTTAAATAAAAGTTGGTAAAGCATACATGTAATATAAAAACATGTTTAACAAGGCAATCTTCCAAAAACTTGTTGGATTCCTTTATCTGCCTGTGAGGGTAAAGGTATAGTATACGCCGCTATCAATAAATAATGTACAGATTAAGGTGTTCATCAAGTATTTAGTTCTGAAGTCAACACGGGACTAAGAGCAACAGCTTCTGGGTAGGGCTCTCTACAGTTTAACTTTGGTGTTCTATTTGTGGTTCTTCTAAAGCTGACTCACAAAGATACATATACATATTTCTTATATATTTAATATTTCTTTCTTCTACATGATATGAAAATGATCTATTTCTTCTTCCCCGTCCACCTCTCACATCATCGCTCCATTCGCCTCTGTTAGATTGAGAGTCACAGGCTGGCGTTTCGTGACCAGGCCAAAGCGCGAGTGGACCACGGAGCTGAGATCATCGTCCAATCTCCAGGCCTGTCCGGCTCAGTGTCTCCCCAGCGCCATCGGGACAGCCACCTATCATCCTCCGGCAGTCTCAACATGATGGATTCGCCGCAGTTAGCAACCCTGGCTGAGGATGTCACTGCAGCTCTGGCCAAGCAGGGTTTGTGAACACTGGATCTCTGGATACCTGCTCTGCACCCCAGACATCCTCACCCTGATCCCTTTGAGACTTTTCTGCCCATTTCTGCCACCCTGAGGCCAACCTCAGCTAAACCACAGCCTCTAAACATCTCCACTTAAAGATCCATAACTCAACTTTTAAGTAGAGACTCGAATTAGGAGCTACTGTACGGTCCTCTTTATTTCCTGTCTATTTTAAATCCAAATATGTGCTATTTCTGATTCATTTTGTTGGCCTCTCTCTTTTTGAATGATGTTGCATAGAATAGTTCAGTCTGAGCACTGGTCCTAGATTAAGAGGTGAATACAAAGTGGGGGCCAGGTATTGGCTTGACTGGTCCTGGATCAGTGTTTTGAAGAAGCTACAGCCTTTTTTCTACATTAAATAAGACGTAATGTGGCCAGCACACCACGCAGCACGTGTTGTTCTTGCTCAGTAAACGTGCATGGACGCCAAACTCCCTAACAAACCAAGCATCCTTACTGCAAGTCATTCTTGTCATCCAATATACAATATATTTAACAAATATATAGAGAAACATGTATAAAAATACGAGTTCTTTGCCATCTACATGTCCTAAAACATTTTAAAAGGAAGTGACAATATGGCTATAAAATATACTTGTAAAATTGCATTACTGCAAGAACTAGGTCATGTTATGACAAGCATGTATTGATTCTAATATTAAAAGAGGCTATTTTGTAATCTAAAGAAAGGATTTTAGTAAGTTATTTCCTCAATTATTGGATAAAGATAAAACAAGTTCATGTTTTGTAGTTATTAGTTGTTTACAGTGTAATGCTTGGTGACAGTGTCAGACAGCTGAATTGGTGTTGCTAAGGAATGCATCTCAGTCCTGTTGAAGAGCATCATACACTTGTACCTGCTCAGTAGTTCAATATAGACGCCTGTTTACATCCGAACAGTATTAAACACTGGAGCTCATTCCGCAAACCTCCATCCAAAAAGGAAAGAGTTATAAGTATCTTGTCTTTACAGCTGCAGATATTCGGCTCACACGAATGAACAGTACAGACATTTCCTCCGCTATCACAGGCTGATCATCAGCTCATCAGGACTATCTGCTGGACCACAGAGGATGACGCTACGAATGCGACCTGAGATTTAGCAGAAGATGCAGCTACTCTGAAATCTGTCTGTGTGTGTGTGCGTTTGGTGCAGATCCCATGCCGTTTTACGACGTATGCTACCGTATCTGGATGTTTTGTTGCAATATGTGGGAGAAGAAAGTGGAATAAAATATTTTGAAAACTCCATTAAAAAGACAATTCATGAAGAAAAATAAAATGACCGAGGGAACTCGGATCCTGTTACATCTGTTAGGAAAAAAGTGTTTGGGTGATCTAGTTTCTTTTTCGGACACCATTTGTGGTATATCCTGCCTCCTGCCTAATTACTGCCCTCACCTGCAACTGTTTGCTTCTGTGTTTTTTCTGCATACCCCATCTCCGTGTGCCCCCTTCCCACCTCCTGCTCCACCCTACAGCAACTGTAAATGTATTTAAAAGGTCAAGTAGATGTACGCAGTTTTTCTCTTGTTGATATGACACCAATTACAATAAGTAATGACAATAAAAAGGACAAAAAGTGATACTGGAGTAGTGTCTTCTATTCAGTCAGTAGTTTGGCTTTTTTGGAAAATACACATTCTTGTTAAGAGTTTATGAGAAGATTGATACCGCTCGGATGATTGTATGGTTAATATGAAGCTACAGCCAGGAGACAATTAGCTTAGTTAGCCTGGCTATGTCCAAAAGTAACAAAATCCATATGACAGCACCTCTAAAGCTCACTAATTTACACAGTTTATCTGTTTAACCTACAAAAATGAGTATTGTTCGTTATGTTTTTATCGCACTCTAGGCAAGAAGGCAAATAAGTATATTTCCCAAAATGTCAAATTATTCCTTTAACATGCATCTGGCTGAATTATACAGGCTATGCAAATGATTTGCATCTAAATAAATAGAGTCAAAAATTTGGGGAAAAAAATGGGAGTATGTGAAAAGTTTATTGTGAAATGGCAGAGGATACAATAAGTTAAGACCTAGGAATCGGTTGGGCAAGGAGTGGATTCATTTTGATTGCCAGTCCTGGTCGAAACCAGTCACTTCACTGGCAGATAGAAATAGATAGCCAGACAGTAAGTGACAGGAGGGGATGGTCATCAGTATCCCACATTCCCCTCCATCACTGAACCACTGTGAAAAACCACTGATGATTAAAAAAAAAACCCAATGAGACAGGGGGACCTGGGTGAAGATGAGGAAAGAAACATCTTGTGGGAAATCAGGATGGCTTCTTGAAGAGCAGGAGGAGGAGGAAGAGAGAAAAAAAGCACCAGATGGACAAAAAAAAATTGTAGAACAAAATAAAAGAAGGGTTCAGGAAATGACATCTCATAGTCCTTTGTTCCCCCTGCTTCCTCAGGTGGTACAGGAAACAGTGAGTGGATGTCGCGACACCATGGGGTCTCCACATATACGATGCTCACCAGTGCAGTGGCAGGGTCCTTACACAGACATGATGTGCTTGACAAAGGCTGCAGATGAAGACCAGGACAGTACACAGAGAGGACAGAAGAGAGGGAAATGAGTGAGTGAGGAGAAGAATGCACAAAAAGTTCAAAATGGAAAATGTGTTGGGTCTAGTTTACGAACTATGTAAAATACTGTACATTCATTTTACTGGAATATCTGATGAAAGGATTCACACCTCACCTTCTACGTTAGTATTTAAATGGCCACTTCAACAATTCAGTAATGTAATTCCATAAAGATGGAGGACTCATTTTTTTTTTAATAGTGAAAATTGAAGAAGTGGATGTTAAAATATCCTGACTTTTAGTTCCTAGTAAGGGTTATGCTAAAACAGCACTGGATCCAACATCTCCCATAATAAAATTCAACAGCGTTTTTACTTATGATGACAAAAATGTCAAATCTTGTAAAGCTCCCTTCCAAGCCAAAGAAGACGTACAACTGTTTTCACTGATTGGTATTCTCCAAGTAAACTAAACTTTAATGGTAAAAATGGTGCCGTGCCACCTTTAAATTCTGTAAGGATTATTGTCAATAAATATTTAATATGTTAAATAATACACAAACAGTGTAGAATATCAAAAAGAAAACATATATTAGTCATAATGTTGTCATTTGTGGCTCACCCTCATAGTTGATACAGCCGTTCTCGTCCTCTTGTCCTGCCATGAGAGCATCAATCTCAGCCTCATTCATCTTCTCTCCTGTAGGTGGAGACATCCAGTATTAATACACACACATAGTAACACACATACACATAAACACACAGATACACCAGAGTCCTAGCCTGACTCACCCAGTGTTGACAGAACAATACGCAGCTCAGCGCCCATCACTGTGCCGTTGCCCTCCTTGTCAAAGACGCGCAGACCCTCAACGTAGTCCTCGAATCCTGCCTTGTTTGGGTTGTTGATGATGGACTGGAGCATGGGCAGGAAACCCTCGAAATCTACTCTCTTGCTGGTCATGTCTGCATGAAAGGAGACAGTAGACAGTCAGTTCCATCCAGAGGTTTGAGAAAACAGGCATGGAAGTCCTTGTAGACACATGTTCAGCATCAATAATACATCCCCATCGTTCTACTACAAACTGCTCTACAGGGTTTGTAGGTTAATGATGAAGCAAAGTATGTGAAAAAGTTCCAATTTTGAAGGAAAATGTTTTGTTTATTTTTTTTATTTTTCATGTGTAATTCTATGCGGTAGCTTGCAGATTTGATACAATCTTGACTGTGCAGAGTGAAGGACAGTTTTGGTTCTATCCGTAATGACTGAGCATCATGCATCCATTTTGGTATAAAGGTTATAGATTTATGACTGCACAGACCAGATCAGAAGTCAAAAAAGTATAATTCTGCTTTTTTTTTTTTTTTACGATAAATGTGATTAAAAACCAAAACAAAATATATATTATAGACTAGTCAAATTCTTAAATGGAAGAAAAGCTTTGTTGCACTGACTTCTGAGGGTTGAGAGATTAAAATTTGTTGCATGTCTAACCTCACTGACCATCCTAGTAGGATGTGGAAAGGTGCAGACCTTTGCACATGTGATCACACCCAACTGTGACACAGATGGTGTTTTACTTCATGGGTTGCGGTCGTGCATGCAGCAAGGTGACAATTTTAACCGCTGGCTAGCAGCACAAGAAGGATTTTCAGCCTTTATGCAGAATATATATTTACTCCATTCCTGAGACATCAGATCTGCTCCACGTATTCTCTCTATAACATTATTTTTAAAGAGCAGACTGATTTAAAACGAAAGAAAAACAGCTGATTCAAATCAACATGACTGATAACAACCACAAAAGCAGCTATTTATCAATTGAACACTTTAAACTGTGTGCCCATTTTATAAATTGTATAAATAAACACCATAAACACCAGCGACTAATGTAAACTGAACCAAGCATTATTGGTCACCACCAACACTCATTAGGCACATTATTCAAATCTGCCCTATGAATTACTGATCAGTTCCATCATATATGCATACAAAAATCATTAATTTTATCAATATCATTAACACGGCCTGCAGTATCTCTTACCGTCATTGGAGGGGTTTCCAAGCAGTTTGGTCACCTCCTTGTTGGTGGGGTTCTGTCCCAGAGCGCGCATGATGTCAGCGATCTGGTTGTAAGCCACCTTGTTGTCGCCCACCCTGTCGAACAGACCAAAGGCCTCCCTGTAGTCTGAAGAGTGGAGGAAAATAGGATGTTGTCACTTTAATGATATTCTCATATTCCTAATATAATACATTAATATATGCATATAAAATATTGATTATGGGACTTAAAATTATTCAACTTCTATTGTATTATATCCACTGTAGTAATTCGTTTAGTAGTTGATGTAGTTGAAGTTTAAATTAACTTAATCAATGTGCAGGGTTTTGTAATTTTATTTTTTATTTGTGTGGTATAAATTATAGTGTTTCATTAAATTAATTGTACGTTTTGTTATATTAATATACTGTAACAGAGTTAGCTTAGAGCAGCATTTCACCTGCAGTTCCAAATATATGATGTATTTAGTTATGCATTTTTATATTTAATTGCATACATTTGGCTTATACTTATTTGTATGTTATTCTTGATTCTTCAATTATTTATTTTTTATTTCCCTGCAAAGTTTCATCATATTGAGGTATAATAATCTAAGCAGCTCCAGCTTAAAATGTATTCTGAAATTATTTTATGTTAACAAATAAAACTGCTGTATGTATTATACTAAATATATATATCTGCATTTTTTATAGCAAGTGTAAAATGCAACTTTTCCCACAATTGGAGACAGTGTTCTGAATTTTAATGTAGCTGTGGCTGTCTCACGCCTGCCAGCAGGTGGAGGCAGCTCCTCTGAAAACTGACAAGGCAAACATATAACAAGGGCAAGACGTCTCTATAGGTTGCGGTATTTTGGGCTGAATGGACTGACTCCTGTCGAGCTCCGTCACCCCTTATACTATTTCTATCTCAGCTGTCTCCCCTCTCTCTAATTCTCCCTCTCTCCCCCTCTCTCTCTCAGCAGGGCTACGGGCTCTTTTAAAAGACCACCTTGGAATTGATAAACATAGCTGAGAATATGAGCCCCCTCCTTTTAAAGGCAAGGCCCTCTGTGGGTGAGCTGAGCAAAAGTAGGGAATGCTGACTGCGGTGTAACAAGCAGCCGGCCAGACGACAGGTCTGGTCCGGAGATGTCCATTCTAGGGTCAGAAAAGACCAACAGTGCACATGTTTTTCTTTCTAGCAAACATCCAAGTATTCTAAAATATCCTCCTGTAATCCCTGAAATGAGCTGCTGACATTTTTTGACTGCTATGAAAATATGTACTCTCTTGCAAACGGTTTGATATCACTGATCTAGTAACACATTTAGAGTCCTATGTCACCAACAAGTGGCCAATAAACAATCTGCCGTTCATATCAGGACACAAGGATTGGCTGAATTCCCTCACAACTGACTCTTGGTCCCCAGTAATTAAATGAAACACTATATCAATGGTCCCCATCTTTGGTTAATAAGTGATATAATCTGAATGCTTTGGTTGAAGGTGATTATTAGTACAATCAGCTTGTGTTTGCAATGAAATCCTGCATGAAGTTTATTCTGCATTACACTGCACTTCTTTTTGATGCACTGTCTCTTGCAAAATGTTGCATTGACAACAGCTGACATTTAATTTATTTAAGGTTTTTTTTTATTATTTGCATTTAGCCAAGAAATGATGATTTTGTTTAGAAGATGTTGTGGATGCTTTCTTTGTGATGTAGTGTTCAAGTTTTTATTTGTTCCAACCTTGCTGCTGAAAACACTTGCTTTTTCTGTTTTGTGAGACTTTAAGGTTTACTTAAAGTTTACTGGACACTTGAATAGGTATTTTAGCATCATAGTATCTATCAAATTTCACAAGACATCTGCTAGTCTCATTGAATGTCAAAACACAAAAATGACAGCAGTGACCATTAGACTAGTACCAAGTCTGTTGCAGGTTAATCTTTACGGCCAGAGTACTCTACACTGTTTTACTCTCAAATGTGTTAGTCTTTTGCATTGTGATTTATTATATTGTTGCCTTTTCTCATTTGCCAGATGGCAGGCAATGAGATATTTAACGTAAAGATAAGTTGAGTTTGATAGGCTGTGTGGTGTGTCACATGGTTGCAAAGATAAAATGTACTTACCTTCAATCTGGTCTGGGCTGAACTCGATCTAGAAGCCAATACAAAGCAGCCATATGAGTATAAAACACACAAGAGTCTTCACATGCCATTTAGTCAGCAACACAACCACTTTTATTCAAGAGGCCAGAATATAATAACCCGCCGTTCCCACATAATCTAGACTAATTAATCAGTCCTACACAGGGATTAAACACATCTCTTTGCCAAAATTAGCTTCACATGATGGCACCCGATCTGTGGAGGTCCATCTTTAGCTACATTAACATGTCCACATTTGGTGTCACCCTGCATTGCCATCACACATTAGTCACCACTCTGATAGTCCAATCAAGAGATTCAGGGGGCGTGGTCTAAACCATAGTGAGCTATCCATGGTTCTAGTCCTTCTCTTCAGTCTGTACAACTCCGTGGTCCTTCAAACCTGCTGCTGTTCTCACTATTAACTGTGCACTCATAGATGTTTATATAAATGCTCCAAGATTTTCCTTTACTTGGCCAGTTATGTCAAGGTGAAAATGGATGTGCATTAAACTAAAGACCCCAGTTTAGTAAGATTTTGACCACAACCACCAACACCAGTTTCTATGATGTTTGAATTAAGCTGCATTTGCACTGTAAATATACTGACACCTATCACTGATCAAAGTATTTTTCTGATTACTCATATTGTTCCTCCTTCTAATGTGTGAAATACAAATGAAAAAGATTCCTTGTTTGGAGCCATTAACGTAGGTCTAGTTCTGTCATGCAACTCAGAGTGTGAATGGAAAAAAGTCAAATCCCAGCTCCCCCTGGGCAGCCATCATCCTATCGCCATCTCTCCCCACAGTAGAACTAATGCTTTCACGGTCATTGTACCTTGACGGCGGACAGGTCGACAGCGGGAGCCGCTGCAGGAGCAGGGGCTGGCTCGGGTGCAGGTGCCGGTGCAGGTGCAGGTTCGGCCTTCTTGGCGGGAGCCTTAGCGTCCTTCTTGGGTGCCATTTCAGCTGATAGTAGAACTACTTTGTTCCTGAAGCACAGACAATTCCCAGTTCGGGTGACAACACAAGGAGTGTAGCACAGAGTGGAGGGGACTCGGAGCAAGAAATCACCGTTTGGGCGTATATATATGAGGCTATTTTTCCTCTTGACCCCCGTCAACGCTGTCCCCGTGTGAGGATTGGATAGCGGATGGGAGGGGTGTGTGTGTGTGTGTTGAGGGGTCCTCTCTAAACATGGAATATAGAGCTGGGGGCCAGAGAGTGTTTATTTATGCCATATATCTATAATGAAAAACGAAAACATTGGAAACATAGTGAGAGAGTACCTGAGGACATGCGATTTCCTGTTCTCAAGTGAACAGTTCCACTTTTACGCACAGCGTTACTCACCATTACGCACAACTCTTCTGGGAAGCATTTTCGGCTATTTGGATATAGTTTTGTGCTTGATCCTATATAATCTATCTTGACAAATAACACTGTATTTGGCAACTAGGCTCTCAAAGAAAACGACTTACTAAAGCTTAAATTGAGAACAGAAAGAGGAAGTTTAAAGCCATAAAGTCAAGAGCAGATCTTCTGTGAAGTTGCGTAACATTTTCTGGTAAACACCATCCTCTGTCAAGCAGAAGTCACCAAGTGACTAAGATACTGGAAAATAAGCAGAGGGTTTCCAAGAAATAAAAAAAGTGTCATATGCCCATGAGCACAGTGTAGATCTGATGGGTAACTTCAGATCTCCAAGGAGTCAGAGCTCACAATTGCCAGCAAACATCAAACTGTTTCAAACAGGTTGTCAATATATGATTTTAGTATATATATATATATATATATATATATATATATATATATATATATATATATATATTGCCTTATGTTCTTATTCACTATAATATTACTGATGTAATTATAAGTCATCTCTGATTGCAACTCTGCTGGACTTCAATGGCTCCATCTTTACTGATGGCTGTGTACCCAAGCATTGCAGTGAACTTTATTTGAGATCGCAGAGTTTCCAAAAAATATCACGGTAAATGTGTATAAAATGATGCACAACATATCTAGAATATCTGCATTTGAAGTAGAGCAGTCATAACAGCACAGCATATTCGTTTCTTTACTCAGTATGAGCATCTTGTATCTGGTTTCAGTGAAGTGCTGAAACAAACAGCACATTTAGAATATTCACCTCTTAAGAAGAAATAGAAGTAAGTAAGTTTGTGGAAATAAAAAAATTTGAAAAAGCAACTCAATCAACTTGTCAAGTGGTGAATTTCAGATCTCATAATGAAGCCTTGTTTATTTCTAGTCACTGACAATGTGTGTTGGGTAGAGCAGCACCTGTGTTTAATTTAGGGCTTGGTGTTAGCGGGGTTAGCAGTCACTGCCACTACTGGGGAGGATGTGACGTAAAAGCACAGAGAGATGGAGATCTATTGGCGCTTTCAGCTGCCAATGCCAGTAACCCAGACAAGGCTAAGAGTGCAAATTCTGTCTCCTTAATTCTTGTCTAAATCTGTCTCCCAGTGCCAGCGGTGCGTCCCTTCCCCCACACACCATGACAGGGCCTAGTGACCAAGGAACTGCATAAATTCCTCCACCCTACAATCCCCCACCCCCCTGCTGGTTTTCACTGACCCTCATCTACACGAGGGCAAGCCAGAGAAAGCCTCAGTCCCTCAGCTGTCATCTGGGCTCACCCGCAGAACCCCTCTGCACCTTCTCCAAGTCTGACTTCCCTTCACTCCCTCCCCCTATATAAACTCTGCCCCAGTCCTTGCACCTGTGCTGCAGTCCAATCTGAGCTCCACTATAGAATCTTAATGGATTCAGTGGCCTGGTAGAGCTGGACTTTCTGATCTGATAGCAGGTCAGCTTGTGAAAACAAGTTCAAGTTGATTTGGCATTTATTGTGTGAATTATATGTACACAGCAGAGTTCCATCTGCAGTCATGTGCATTCAGACATTTAGGGGCATTTTAGGTATCCAAACCTGCAGTGTTTCTACCATTGTCACTGTACCTGCAGTGCCAATATGCCAGTTTCCGTGACAAGCAACACAACATACTTTTTAAAGAGTAAATAAGTCTGTTCAGTGGGGTTTGCTCCGGCAGCCTGAACATGCAGGTTTCTAAATATGTTCTAGAGTGCAGTTACTGAGTCATAAGTATCACATTAGTCAAGATAGATGATCTTATCCTTCTGACTAAACATGTAACCCTTTACTTATTCATCATGTCCAGCTCCTTTGGGGAAGCCATAATGGACGTGAGGTCAGATCCTATAAAGAGGGGAGGGGGCTTCAACTGTGCCGTAAAGGACACAGCAGTGACACATGCCAGGTGAAGATCGGTTTCAACAACCACCCACTGTGACCACCACTACCATACCCCAAAATGGGGAAGAGGAAATGAAGGTCCCTTAAGCGCACAAGGCTGTTTTTTTCTTCAGTTTTTTGTTTTAATTTAATAAAGCCTTTGAGAACATCTTTTATTTGCAGTGGAGAACTTGTAAATCAAGGAGACTGATTGCTAAAGCGCTTGTCAGAAATGTCTTCCTCAAAAAAAAAAACACTTTTGACAAACAGACACTTTCTAAAAAAATACACCCAGGGCAGAGGCATTAGTAATTAATACTACAATTTTTTATGGGAATACAGCAACACAGGCTCAGGATTGACTACACTCATTGCCTGTGCAATTATAGTTCAATGCAAGACAACCACTGGTAAAAGACACAGTCATGCTAACGGCTCTGTTTTCCTGCACTTACTGTAGGTATAGCAGTATTTAAGCTAAATGCTAAGGTCAGCATGCTAACTAGTCTATAGCAGGTGTAATGTTTACTTTAGTATGTCATGCTAATATTTGCTAATTAGCACTAAAAACAAACTACACTGCACTCTGATGGGAATGGCATTCATTTTGCAGTTATTTAAAAACTTTTTAGCCGTTGATAGTGCTAGATAAAAGGTCAGAGGATAACCAAAATAACCATCTTAAATGTCCTTAAATGCTGGCATCTATCAGTATAGTTGCAAACCACAACTCCCTAGCTTCACCCTCCCCTTCGAAGCGTGAATGAGAAACTATGGTGGCCCAAAATGTGGCAAAACAGTGAAGGCCCCTATCTACAGCCAATGTTAGGTTTGTTTCTTTAGGGCTACTGTAGAAATATGGCGGTTCAACAGGGCGGACTCCATGCAAGGCGTCATTCTAAGATAACACAAACTATTCCTATATTCAGGTGATTATACACTAATGAAAACATAGTTATGCATGTTATTAATTTTTTTACCTTTAAGGGGAAAATTAATGTCTAAAATTCCAAAATAGAAAATAGAAATGTGAATCTCATGATGGTGCAAGAAAAAAAGTAATAAAATTGTTTGCCAGCCCATCCCGTAAATGTTCAGATATTCACAGGATAAATGAAACTTTGACGCGTGGTGGCGCTACTCCAAAGTCATTAGGATTCACCTTTTGTGCGTCATTGATATCTGAACCAAATTTCATGGCAATCCATCCAATAGCTGGTGAATAATTTCTTTTTTTTTTAAATCAACAAATATGAAGCATATTAAGCCAGATGAAAAGTCATGGGATCACCAGAGTGTTGAGGACTCTGTTGACTATGACTGTCTTCACAAAAGTCCAGGAAAACGTATACAATAGTTGTTGAGATATTTCAATCAGGCCTAAAGTGGTGGACCGACCTACTGGCTGAAAGACCAATGCCATCCTTAAAGTTATACTGTTCCACAAATGTTAGCGCTTCATTGTACAATGCACGTGCATAGTGACATCTAGTCTACCTTAAAGCCCAATAAAAACAGAATGTGGTATGAAAAGATATTAAACAGTGATATTAAACTAAAGCTCAGTGAAAAAGACAAAATAAATATTAGATAGAGGATGAAAACGTGTATTATTATGAGTGCTAATGTACTCAACAAACACTTAGTGCAATGCATAGATTATGCAATCTATAAATATCCTAGTTAGGGCTAAGACCGTGAATTGCAGCTGTCAGAGCTATTTGCATTTTTTACTTGACCTGTGTTCCTTCTTTAGCAGTCTGGCTTTCAAGTTGGCCAACATGTGCTCTACAAGTGTGATTCTCTACCTTTTCTAACTCAACCAGTCATACATTTCTTCCTTTAGAGCAGCTGAGCAAACAAAACAGTCTGTTCAAAAAGTCCACACTGCCTTTTAAAGTATAACCGTAGAAATTAAAGTAATTTGTTCAGCAAACCTTTCTCTCTATGTAATGACACCCACATTACCTTCCATACACAAAAGTTTGAAGTTACTGCTTCTTTCTCCCCACACAACTGTGTTTCAGACATGATCATAAATATTATTTTGAGCCAGTGGGATAATTGGGATGTTTAAGCATCAGCAAACAGTAATGGAAAGCAACAACCAAAGTGGAGTACAAAATGGAACAGAACAAAGGGGATGCATTTAAACAAAACACTATTATTAGCCAGCTACTTCATTTTATTTAAACCATTTCACCTCATTTGCATTCTGGAGCAATATTGCATCCAAGAGAGGGATGCTGGGGGCTACAAGATCTCACAGACAGGGATGAAAAATATGATAATCGAATAAAGTGGAGACAGTGGTATATAAGAATATATAGATGTTATGTTGGTTTTGGGGGCATATTCTTTTGCAAACTACTATGCTTGGATCTTTTTTTTTTCTGTGTCATCTCCTCACTCTCTAGATTTGCCTTTGGGGGAGGTGGTGGGGGCAAGGAGGGCATTTCCTAATATCACCTCCAGGTTTGCTTAAGGACAGGCGCTATAATTGTCTCTTCTCAAGAATGTTTGCTGTTATGCATTCGTAGTAATCTCTCAAATTCCGCCTCAGTTCACAGTATTTCTAATTTCGATCCCAACATGAACCCTCCCTGAAGAGAAGGAACGTCTGAATCAGGATTCTGTGAGGGGGGAAATGATGGAGGCATGTGATTTTAACACACAGCGCCTGTCTTAACCTTGGAGCCCTCCTGCGTTAAGCATGATTAATGAAATGTGAAGAACCTGAGCTTGAGAAAAATAATATAATGCGATGAGTGCAGTGTGGTGTAAGATTCCAAAGATGGCGGATGAGTTGGAGTGTTGAGGGGGTTGCTGTTGGGCAGGAAATGACAGAGAGCACCGATGGACCTCCTTCACCACAAAACATGCAGCAGAGGTCACCCAGTCAGCCATCTGTGATGACTAGAGAGTAGATTTGGATTCTGGGGCTGGGCAACCCCTCCCCCCTACTTTTCAAATCCTGAGTGCTTCCTTCCCTGCCCTCCAACCATGCCAAAAGGAATGAGGCTGTAACTGAGCCTGGGGGCACAGATGGAGCCTATTTATAGTCCCTACAGAGAGGTGTGAAGTTTCTTGGGATTTCTAAGAGCAGGGGCCATGGCTCCTTAAGGGGGCTGAAGCAGCCTCTGTGGCCTCTCTTTCCCTCTCCCCCTCTCTCGAAAGCCCTCCACTGGCCACACAGGAATTAGATGAGGGCAGGCTAAACAAAGCTACCACTGCCCTTTTTTACTGGGGACACTACATCACTACAGAGGAAGGGAATCCAATACCAACCTAAAGGGATAGTCTCCTCCTACTTTTTCACCAGCTGATGACTTCCTTTTACACTTTGGAGGCTGAAGTTGCTGTCACACACAGGACAATCACACTGTCTTTAAAGCCCTGATGCCGTCACCCAAAACAAGAGCGCTGTGTGTGGTCTCCTACTGTAACACTGAATCAGGACAAGAGCAAAGTACAATTCTAAAGATGGTGATACTAATATATATGTTAACCCCATTATTGTTTTTAAAAAGCAATTTTCAACTCTGATTATACTATAGTACTTCAAAAACTACTGCTTTGTCACAGAATTACTGCTACAAATGCAACTAATACATATGTAAAATCCAAAGTATGCTATCACAGAACAAAATCAGGTTTAAACGGCTATAAAGGTGGAACACATCAATTTTTTGCACTTGCTTCCTTCCTTTGTTTGAAGACCTGAATATTTAAGGGCCAAAATACATTTCTGCTCTCAAGTCATATGTCCCCAGAGTCAAACCTAAGCATGGAGAAGTCTGTGCTGAAAAACTTGGAAGTGTGCTCCAACTCACAATTCTTTAAAATCAAGGCTTAAAAGGCTTAAATTCCCTTGTAATAAATTAAAAGTGGCAATATTCATTCCTATCTTGTACTTCACTGTAACTCTTATTCTCCTGTTAAATCTGTTTATGTTCAACACAAAAGATGCCTTGCCTTAGAATAAAATACCAAAACAGTATCTTCAAACTCTTATAATCCTACACTGAACAAACATCCTCAACCGCATCTATTATTTCTGCCATCTCAGGGCCAAGACTGTACTTGGAAACCTGGCACACAGAATGGCGAGGGAGCCTGCCTGTCTATTCACGTCCTCTCTTAAGCTTGGTCACCATCTGAAACTCACACTTGAAACCGCAGACAATGTGGGGTCCCTCCACTGAGGACAGACACTGGGGCTCATTAGGCCGCACCCCAGCCAATCAGTGGAGGAATTTTGAAGGCAGCTAATCACAGCCCTCCCTGTAATAAAGCCCCATACAGGACATTGCGCAGGCTTCTCATGTTCTCTCAATCGTCACCTAGCAATTTTCCATTGTATGTCATTATTGACAGTAAGTGACCAGGGCTGTTGTTTGAGGGCATAACTATTTGAAGATAGAAACATTACACATTACACAAATATATTTTTTAAATCTTATTTTATTGACTGCTAATATGATTGTGTGTACAGTTTATTGTAGTGCAGGTTGGAAGGATAGCAATAGCATCTGCCTTCTCAGGTCGCTCACATTGTGAGCACATGAATCCAAGAACGGCCACTGCTTTTAGCTCAGCCACAAAGGCTGCAGGGCCGTGGATTAGCATAAGCTCAGTGACATATTCTGAAACGCAGGAAAGAGCACGTTCAAAGGAAAAGCGGGAGAAATGAGGTCTGCAGGAAGGAAACGGGAGACATGAGATAATAATATCAATACAGTACTATTCCAAATAGGTAAACATCAGGTGTGACTACTGTGGGCAAGAGTAAAAAGCAGAGCATGTTATGTTACAATGTGAGAAATATGAGGAAGAAAGAAGGCATCTGATTCCTCAGAAAGATAAAAGTACACTTTGATAAATAGATACTCTTCAAAAGAACTAAGAAACAAGAGTGAACTTATCCCATTTCAGTACCTTAGACTACATGATTAAGAGGATATGATAACATTTATTTATTTGGGGGGGGTGTAATTTAAATACTAGTCATTCTGATTCACACTCCAATCCTTTAAATATTCTTTAATATATTTTTTAAGCCGGCAATGCAGTTTAGCATCTAAAAGCCTTTCAACAACCAGCATTCACACCCACTTTTTCTTCAGAAATTCCTCTTTGGTTCCAATTAAATTCCCACGTTTACCAGACTTATGCTGTGATCTGCTGTGCAATTTATAAACTCTTAAGGACAACTTTAAAGGTCCAGTGTAACATTTAGGAGTATATTTTGGAAGAAATATAATATAATATTCATAGGTATGTTTAGCTTATAATCACCTGAATATAAGATCTGTTACATTACAGACACAGCAGATCACCTTCTGTGGAGGCCGCTATGTTGAGCGGCCATGTTTCTACAGTGGCACAGAAACAGCCTTTCCCATTGTTCTTGAACCACTTTAGTTTCTCCCACACACTTCACAGCCTTTTTTTTTTTTCAAATAAGCCACCTTCTTTTCATCCCATTAATGGATTCCACTCAGGTGCAAACTCCAGCCATCTAATACACACAAACAATACATGTGTTATCCTTTAAAAGTATGTAGCGGCATCAAATGTTGAGTATTATATAGTGTAGTATTTGGTCGCAGGAAATCCAAAATCTGCATGTCACGGGCTGCCTACTATAAATCTAATAAAAACATCCTGCTGTCAATGTGGTTAAACGGTGTGGACTTCACTGAATCCCATTTATTAGACAGATTTTAATCATTAAAGCCTTTAGAGAGACAGGTAATGATCCATTATAGTTCTTAAACTTCTTTAGCATAACCACCAGTTACCCTTCTGTTGAGCTTTTTGTTAAACAAAAGATTGCCTACTGCTACAAATGTTGTAATCTGTTAGACAGCACAAGTTCATCAGCTCTTCTGTAATGATAGGGATCATGGTACTTGGAGGATACATAGCTTGTAGTGTAAATAAACACATACACTGTACCTTAATGCATCACTTCCTACATAACATATATATATCTGACAACTACATAAGAATTCTATGTAGGTGTCATGTCGGCTGTAAAGCTGTTATAGCTTCTACTACACACTGGCAGCTAAATGATACTAGAGATATATATATAGAGAGAGCTGCACTATCACCTACACATCAAGTGTGCCACTACAACACTCTTTCTCTCTGAATCTTTTTAGCAAACGTTACCACTGGATGTCACCAGTGCTCCACAGATGTACCGTCCATTAAGGAGCACAGACTAAATTTGGACTGAAAGGGAAACATGATCTGTCGTTAACAGGGGCGGGATTCGTTTTGACAAATGCAGAGGACCAACACAAAACTAGTAAGAGAATTACATTACATCTCCATTAAGTAGACTTAAACATACATGTATATGTAATGAACTTAAATGTAAGGAGGTTCAGTGACCGACTGAACCTCCTTGCATTGTAATGCATAAGATTTGTAAATGTCATCACAGCTTTTGCAAAGTTACACAGACATCACAGGCTATTGTTGCGAGACCAATTTCTGGTGTGTGGAGGTATTTCCTGATCTACACAGGTCCTATTACTCACACCCACTTTGTTCAGACTGCTGAACCCAGCAGAGTGGCAGTCAGGCAGCCTTCTCCACAGAGGACCAGTCTTGCAGTGATCAGCAAATACACACAGACCACTCTAATCCCACCACCCTGCAGCCTGTCCATGTTCAGTTGGGCTTTTTTTTTTTTTTTTTTTTTTGCAGGCAACTGGCCTCAAAGAAAAAGCTGTAACGAGTTTGTTGCACTGAAAGCACTATTCAGAAGTTTGCTGTAAGCAGGTGGATTCATTCTCAGTCAGCATGCATTTTCTTTCAGTTCCTTTTCAATGTCCTAAAATGTTGGGTGTTTATGTAATCAATATTTCCTCATGTGTAGACATTTTTTTAAAAAGTCATCAGTGTGGCACTTATTTTCTTTTATAGCATCAATATAGAAACAGAATGAAAGATGCCTTTTCAATGGTTCAAACTCGACACACAAAACAACTTTAACTAAACAAGGGTACTTTTTACTGATCCTAGATATATAAGTGTTGAATTTTAAAGGTTAACATTCTGCTACAACAGGAAGAGCTTTGCCTTGCTGAATCATTTCATTGTTAACACCTACAATCGTGTTTTTCGGAATTTAAAGAGATGTGAATCACAGGTTCAGCCCCCGTGTTTGATAAAAAAAAAAAAAAGGCGTTTTCCTGAAGACCAATCTAAACACTGTGCGCTTCATGCGTTGAGGAAAACAACGGCGTGGCGGCCAATCCCGATGAACATTTCAAGCGCCCAATTGAACTGTGTGTGGACACGAGGGGGGCAGCCGAAGAGTCATTCATTCATGTGTCTGCAAAAGAAAAAAAATACACGTAACGTAGTTGTAAAGTTGGCAGTTTGTAAGACTGTGTATTTCTTTCATTTGTGTATATCGGGCAACTCGTCATCCACGTCTGCAACTGCTTTACTAACAGAGTAACTTAAGGTAACATGACAAAAATCCTGTTAGCTTACAGCGTTGTTAAATCTCTGAGACAAGGATGTGTGGCTGGGAGAAGAGTAGGAAACACGTCGGCCTGGCTGAGACTGCAAACTACCAAACATTTTAGTGTAAAGGTAAGAACCCCAAACTGTGTGTGTGTGTGTGTGAGAGAGAGAGAGTGTGTGTGTGAAAGTGAAAACAGTTGTTGTTCGTGTCAAATTTAACTTTCTCCAGGGGCGTCGCACACCTCTGGACCGAAGGCCGAACTCCGCAGAAAAATCTATGAAGTCTGCGATGCCTTGCCTATACGCACATGTACAAACACGTCAAAAGTTATTACAGCCTTTTTTCAAAAACACAAGGAGTTACTTAACAGTCGGCAGTCATCCAGCACAAAAACACCTCTTATTTTAACCTAATTTAGACTTGTGCTATGGTCTACCAGATACGGTTAAACCGCTCTTACTTAACGTTAAGAAGAGCATGGTGGGCACAGGGTAGCAACGTGAGACAGCTGGAATTGCATTGAAATAAGTCTTGTCTGGTGGACTGTTAGAGTGCCGAATTGACACGTATCTACATTGTATTCAATAAAGTACAGTAAGTTTGTCTGACTCGTGTGCATGTGGCATTACGAAAGACTGCATTAAATTGCATGATTTCTCAATACAGTTTGGAACGATGACGAAGTGAAACTTACTACGTATAAACTTACAAAAAAGTAAAAAACACAAAGAATTCTGCACTGTTAGTTGATTAAACCTTTAGATTGCTGTCTCATGTAATATATAGCATACAGATGGTGGAATTCGGTGCATCGTGTGTTCATCACAGGGAAGATTGCATCATGTTTGAGATCCGCCCAGATTGCAACATCTGACTTTCTCTTCACCTCAATTTCACAGGAAAGCTAACACATTTTGTGGTCAGAGTGGTGGATGGTTTCGGTTTACCATATAGGCTAGAATTTACTCAAATTGAAACTGAAAAATATATTTATATTTAAACACGCTGTCAACATTGTGTATATATCAATTTATAACATTTTATATATATATATATATAGGATGATATTCCTTAAAAAAAAAAAATCTACTATTGATGGCCACTAAGGTCATAGTTGGTCATCAACCTTTATATTCACATTTACCACACACACACACAAACACACACGCGCGCACAGACCAGATTTGTCTGTCTCAGCATTCACTGCACAATTCACATTGGCC
The DNA here is from genome assembly GCF_905237075.1 of Dicentrarchus labrax. NCBI lineage: Eukaryota > Metazoa > Chordata > Actinopteri > Moronidae > Dicentrarchus > Dicentrarchus labrax. Next base: position 12,199,293 of record NW_026136706.1, read on the forward strand.
TGCACTCCCAGAGGCTCACTGGTTGCCACCACACCTAAATTCAAAGTCTACAACACATCTTCAAAGTTTTGCCTTTGCTCTTTCCAACCCTTCTTCACGAAAAGGAATGTATTATTCTTGGATGAGATTTTTCTTGTCATCTACCTGCTCTCTTTTAACTCCCAGGCTCAGACAGCCCACCTGGTCTTGGAGGATGGCACCAGGATGAAAGGGTTTACCTTTGGGCATGATAGCTCTGTAGCCGGGGAACTGGTCTTCAATACTGGCCTAGTGGGGTAAGAAGGAGACGTGCTGACCCGAGTTGAATACATTTGATTTTAGACAAAATAGTGCATTTGAACAACCACAGGTCCGATTTTAGGAAACCAAACACCAAACCTTGCATCTTAAGCTTTTAATTTTTTCACCACATCAAAATATCCTGGCATATTTGTCCTGCTTTTTCCTTGCTTTAGGTATCCTGAGGCCCTGACTGACCCCAGCTACAGAGGTCAGATCCTGACACTAACCTACCCTATTGTAGGAAACTACGGGGTACCAAACACCCAGGAGCTGGACGAGCTGGGCCTGAGAAAAAATGTGGAGTCAGAGCGAATCCAGGTAGGAAACTCTGCGGTGGTTTGTGGAGGCCTCAGTGCTGCAGTGTATTTATTATAAATTCATGCTTTGATCCTTTCCCACCATTGTGATGTTTCGATTTTGTTTTTGTCCTTTGGCCCCGACTTGAGTTATCACCATGGCAGCAACAAATATTAGTGTTCCAAAGAGGTAACACAAATATAGAGCTGAAAAATGAGTTCATAAATCAAATAGTTCATCAACAGAAAATAAATCCGTAACAATATTTAACCGTGCTAGCGTCACGGCTCAAGATACGGCAGTGTCGGTCTCTTGGTGTTTTTTGGTCTAGATGAGATGAGATGAGATGAGATGTTTTTGGTTTAATGAAGTTTTTTGGTCTAGATGAGATGAGATGAGATGAGATGTTTTTTGGTCTAGATGAGATGAGATGAGATGTTTTTTGGTCTAGATGAGATGAGATGAATGGCGATACTTTTTTTTTTTCACACACATTCATGTTACCAAGAAGATGTTTCCTACTGACTTGTGTGATCCCTGACTATTTATCTACAGTATCGCTATCAGCTCAAAATTTCACTTTTTCCAATATGTATGACTAAATACTAATAACATTCCCATCAGCCCCAGCTGCAACTCATTTCTAGTGCTAATGAGCAAATGTTACAGTGGCATGATAACACACCAATCTAAGATGGTTTACATGATAAACATTATACCTTCTAAACGTCAGTATGTTAGCATTTGGACATTACATTCCCTTTCTACCAATAGATCCTCCTAAATGTTACTTGCTGGACTTTTTTCAAGAGGTGGATATATTTTACATATCTAATTATACACATGTGGTTCTGTTTATATACTACACTGGGTGTCTACATAAAATGTACTATTAACTATAGTAGACTGAATACCTTTTGGGCTTTAGATAACAATATGTCAGCTTGGACAAAGGCATTTTTAATTGTTTTCTGACATTTTATAGACAACAATTAATCAAATAATGAATCTGTGTTGTGCTTTGGTGTTTCTAGGTATCTGGTCTTCTTGTTCAAGACTACAGCCATGAGTACAGCCACTGGAACTCAGTCAAGTCTTTGGGACAATGGCTAAAGGAAGAGAAGGTTAGGATTCAAATCACCATTAATACCTGACGAGTAGGACTCTGCTCCTGGTAAACTTACAGATTTAATTTTCCTTCTTTTAAAGGTTCCTGCACTGTTTGGAATAGACACCAGAATGCTGACCAAGGTCATCAGAGACAAGGTAAATACAAAGGCCTGAATGGCTACATCCTTTACAAATGGACTGGTTGATCACTCACTGTTATTTTGCCTGGGATTTCTCCACAGGGCACAGTTTTGGGGAAGATTGAATTTGATGGGCAGCCTGTTGAGATATCTGACCCCAACCAGAAAAACCTGGTAGCAGAGGTCTCAACCAAGGTAACAGCTGCTAACTTTTATATTTAAAATCCCAAAGCTGTTCTTTACATGAAACCAGGTCATCCTAGTACAATAGACACACTTAGGTCCTATTTTCTCTGTCTACAAATGGTGTTGATAAGTACTAACCTCTCTTTTCTGTTTCCCCCCACCCACTAGGAAACCAAGGTTTTTGGAAAAGGAAACCCAATAAAAGTGGTGGCTGTTGATTGTGGTATTAAACATAACATCATTCGTCTGCTGGTTAAGGTGAGAATGTATGCAGAGGGAGTTGCTATTGAGTGTACATCTTCATTTACATCCCTTCATCACAGCTTTAGAAATTATGTTTTTATGACGTAGTTTCAAGTGACCCTCTCTGCACAAATATAGAAAAGAAGTAAACACCCTGTCACATGTTTTCTGCAATCTGACCTAGAATATTTGAGATAGCAATGTTAGGTCTAACGAGCTCCAGGAAAACATTTTGCCATCCAGCTGCAAGAGAAAGTTTCTTTTTTAGAATGCTCCAGTTATTTATAATGTCGATTTGTGATGTAGTATTAGCTTCTAATTAATTGTAAATAGTAAGTCAGGAAAATCAGCCTGTAGGCTTGTAATGCAGTATTCTGTAAAAAGTGTAAAAAAGATTTTTCCTTCTTTTTAGGGCTGCACAAAATGGTAAAAAAAATCATATTGCAATTATTTTGATACTATGATTGGGATATGTTTCACGATTAGTGGGAATGATAATTTTTGCATCACCATTTTCATTTTCACATAAATCACTATATAACATTTGTTTGGGTCTGCTTAAAACATCTTTTCTTCCATCTAGGTAACAAGATTTGTAGGCCAGGGCATCTCTGAAGCACTACAGTACTTCATTATGTTGCTGTTTTGTCATACATTTTACTTTTTAAGAAAAAAAAATGCAGCTTCTGCAATTTGGATATAGCACTTGGTTATATTGTAATTTTAGCAGTCCTACTTCTTTTGTTTTGCTTTTTATCGATCTGTTGGAGAGTGTCTGGCTTACCAAAAAATTGGTAATATTTAGTAAAGATAAATAGCATTAGTAACTTTGATTTTACACTTTTTGGTTCATAAAAAGTTGTTGCTTTTTATGGTAGCTGAAGATGTTTGTAGGACAAAATGTATCCTTATTGTGTATCAGTACTACTAAATAATTTTGCGTGGTTGCTCTATATTTCTCTGTGTGCAGAGGGGTGCAGAGGTCCACCTTGTACCGTGGGATCAAGACTTGCTGAGTCTAGACTACGACGGCCTGTTCATCTCCAATGGACCAGGAGATCCATCTCTGGCCAAGACACTCATCGACAATGTCCACAAGGTAGGACATAGTGCTGTTTGTATATTTTGAGCTTTACATGTAGAAGTATTCCAACTGCTTTTGGATATTGTTTTTTTAATTTTAATTTACAGCAAGTAAAGTATAGAAAGTTTAGTTTTTTTCCCCATTACATAGATTATATTTATATCATTATCTACATGTAGATGTGGGGTGTTATAAATATTATTTGTATGTGTTTTGTCCTGTGAAGGTGCTGGAGAGTGATCGTCCCCAGCCAGTGTTTGGGATCTGTATGGGCAACCAGATCACTGCTCTGGCTGCAGGAGCTCAGTCATATAAGCTACCTATGGGCAACAGGTGAACCCTTTAACTAAGCGTGATTAAGGCTCTATATGCATGCTGTTGAGCATTCTTAAAAATTTTACCACCTTTAAGTCTTGTCCTGCATAAACACTCTTCACGTCATGGTATATTCCATTTTGTTTAAAGATTTCAAAATGATGTGTCAGTTAAAGAGGCAATCAATGCATACTGTGTTTCATGCATGTTTGTGGTTCCCCAGAGGCCAAAACCAGCCGGTACTGAATGTGATGACGGGTCAGGCCTTCATTACGGCACAGAACCATGGCTACGGCATAGACAGCGAGTCCCTGCCTCCAGGGTGGAGTCCGCTTTTCGTCAACGCCAATGATGGCACTAATGAGGTTCATTTTACTCTGTGAAAGTCTTTTTCAAAGACTGCATGACTTTTTGATATTTTTGTTAAGTGGGTTTTGGGTGAAAAGCAACAATTTCTCTTACAAAAACTAAACAAGATTCCCTATGAACACTGCAAAGTCTACAGACCATAGATTACAAAATAACAACATTTTACAAAAATAAATCCACCTACTTGTGAAATGCTAAAAAATGGAATGCTAAAAAATGAAATGCTAAAAAATGAAATGCAAACTACTGCTGGCTTGATTTTTAGTTTCCTTATATCAACTCTGCATAATTTTTCCAGGGCATCATGCACAACACTAAGCCTGTTTTCACGGCCCAGTTCCACCCAGAGGCTAAAGGCGGTCCCACTGACACAGAGGTAATTAAAGACTTTGAGTTCTGCATAAAAGTACCTGAATGCTATACTAAAGTTAAGTAAAGGTCTTTCATTATAACAGGACTTTCATAAATGTCCAAAGTGTCCGTAGTAAAAAAAAGCTTGTTCAATTAGGTTGCTGGAAAAAGTAGTTTCTTTTATATGTTTAATGTATGGTATGTAAATTGGACATAATGGTAAAAAATAATAGAATATATAAGCACTTACTACATCACTGGCAGTGAAATGTGTAATCATCTGTGGTGCTTGATGTTTGACTGCACCAGGGCCACAGGTGTATAGGAAGACTGTCTGCCTGTCCTTGTTTCTACAATAAAGCGTTGATGATTCTGTGCTACAGTTGTTGTCTCCCACATGGCAGGCAAGGACTATAGTTCAAGTCCTGGTCAAAGTATGTTGTAACCCCTGTCATATTAAGGCAGAATAATAAGACCTGGCATCTCTACCAAACGATGCGGGTGACAGCTCTGCTGGAGAAGTCTTGCCTTCCACCTGGGTTTGACTTTATGGGGGTATCACACAAATTTTGCACTGTGCTCATGACAGATATTTTTTCCCTCTTCATAACACAAAAAGAGCTCACAACTTTACTTGTAACTGATCCCACTGATTAGTGCATATAGATACCAGATCAGCGAACTACTTTCGAATGTATAGCTCTGGATACATTGTTAATTTCAGGAGCTTTCTGAAACACAGCATTTACTTTATTATAATTGGTTGGATGAGGGAAAAAATGCATTATATCCATTTAAAACGTAAATTAAAACCTAAAGCTTACCTTCAAGTAGGTTATTTTCTGTTAAAAAATATACTTTGTATGCACCTTGTGGCCAGTCGCTGTATATTTCCCAGTAATTGTATTTTAATATGAAAAAATATACAAATATATCTACAAAATCATAATTTCTTTTGCACTTTATGAATGTATTCATAATTTGAAATATATAAAATGCAAATGATAGAAATAATATGTATTTTACTAAATTAAGAAGATGTTCCTCTGTGTGTGTTTTTTTTTTTTTTTTTTTTTTAGATATTTTAATGCAGACACAACTTTCTTTGTAGAAAAGATGATGTGGATGTTTCCTAAAAGCATGTCAGAAGCAACAAGTGTCAGAGTTTTTGCTCATCCATGCACAAGTAAACAAAAGTGACCTTAGGAATCAGAAGGTTTATAGAAATCTGTTCTATATCCAAAACCTTGTACCCTCAGGAAGTGCTTGGTGTTTATATCAACCAGCAGAGTGTTTTGGCTGTATAAAGTAGTGAAAAATGTTAGTTCATACCAAGTATGAAGGTAACAAAAACTGTGGCTCTGCATAATACTAATAATATATTATTCAAACTGTGGTTATATTGGCATTTGTCTTTTGTTTCTACAGTTCCTTTTTGATGCCTTCATATCCCTGATCAAGAAAGGAAAGGATGCAAACATAGTGTCAGTCATGCCCAAGAAACCTGTCATCCCTCCCAGAGCCAAGGTACAGTGTGTCAAACATGTTCAGCAGGTTTACCCTAAAAAGAGCCAATGATTGTAGGTGTGTTCCACACGGAGAGAGGTTTGATTAACTCTTTGAGGGTGTAAAAGATTATCACAGAATTTATCAAATTGGTCACTTTACATGGGAGTGAGTCCTCTTCTATGGACTCCGCCATGTTAAACCACCACGTTTCTACAGTAGCCCAGAATGGAAAATTCACACAATTCATTAGTTACAGTTAAAGGAGTTTTATAGCAGTTAGTTACTGTATTACATAATGTTAATTGGTATTTATTTTTATAAATGCAGGTGTCAAAGGTGCTTGTACTGGGTTCTGGTGGTCTGTCTATTGGTCAGGCTGGAGAGTTTGACTACTCTGGATCTCAGGCCGTCAAGGCCATGAAGGTAAGGTTACCTGTAACCCACTGAAAACTATCATGACACCTAAATGTACTGTAGACGCAGTCTTATTATGAGCTCTTGCTGAAAATTGTTACTTTCTTGGTGCAACAGGACACTGATAGTTTTTTTGATGTGTCTGCCAAACCTGAACTGAACTGATACTTAGAATCCATTATTAATTGATTTATATGTTGTTGTTGTAGGAGGAAAACCTGAAAACCGTGCTCATGAACCCAAACATAGCCTCAGTTCAGACCAATGAGGTGGGCACCAAGCAGGCCGACTCCGTCTACTTCCTGCCCGTCACACCACAGTTTGTAACTGAAGTCATCAAAGCAGAGCGTCCAGATGGCATCCTTCTCTCAATGGGTGGACAGACTGCACTCAACTGCGGTGAGACGTGCCATTGTTTGCATCATTGTATAGGATCAAGAAGGGAAAAATACTGATTGTGTGCCAGGGATAGGGATTCTGTGCAAGGCACCAACAGGGTTGGAAATTACTTGCCCAAAACATATGTGCAACTCAGAAGTTTTTCCACTTTTTGCCTAAATTGTGTACAAAAGTTAGTATTTTTTTAATTGAATGTATGCTTAACCATGCATCTGTGTGGATTGGTGTTTGTGTGGTGGTCAGGAGTTGAATTATTCCAGAGTGGCATCCTGGAAAAGTATGGGGTAAAGGTCCTAGGAACCCCGGTGGAGTCGATCATGGCCACAGAGGACAGGCAGCTTTTTGCTGACAAGCTGATGGAGATCAACGAGAAGATTGCACCCAGTTTTGCTGTGGAGTCGGTAAGGAAAAATAGCATCTTTCTATGAATGTTTAGAGACAAATGGTATATACATTCTGCTTATACAGTGTCGATGAATTCTTGATTTTTTTGTGTTTTTAAAGCATGTGTTGACATGTGTTATGAGCAGGGGAAATACAGTATTTTTCTGTGCATCTTTCAGGTATCTGATGCCTTGAAAGCGGCAGAGAAGATTGGATACCCAGTGATGTTGCGATCTGCCTATGCCCTGGGAGGTCTGGGTTCTGGTCTGTGTGCCAACAAAGAAAAGCTGGAGGAAACCGCCCACAAGGTCAGAATAACTGGGGCAGTGTCGGTATAGCGGAGGCATCTGAGCACAATTATAATTGATATTCTTTGTAATTTTTTTCTTTAGTTACATATAATTGATCATGCGGAAATCAGCGATTGAAGCATTTTACCCAGACTTTCACTGTTTTATACCTTCACACATGTTTATAGCATTAACCTGAACCAAGATAAAAGCTTTGAAATTGTTTAGCTATGTTTCTTTGGTGCTCTGCCAGGAAAGGGATAGTTTGCTGTTGCTAAGCAACATTCTTTTGTGCTCGTCCAGTATCCAGCATTATGTCTGACAGCTCAATTGGTTCTAATCTGTGATCACAGGCTGCAAAATGAACTGTCTGTGCCATACTGTTTTAGATTGAGGCCTACTTGTTAATAATGCTGTATGTTCTACTGCTTTACCAAGTATTTATTTTTATTTCCTTTGAATTGGCAAGTTTCAATGGTAAATGTTTCTTTACCAGTGATGCTCAGTTGCTGTTCCATTGGTTTTGTATCAAGTACAAGAAAGCTATAACACCTTTTAATCCTGTGTCCTCAGAATTATCAAAAGGAGTATTATGTTTACTTTAATCCATTGCATATGTAGCAGTACAAACTGTCCTTGTTACAGGTAAACACATTTTAGATTCTAGAAAGCTTTTCAGAACACATTTTTAAAAAATATGTGCCGTTGATGACATTAATGAGTTCAGACCATTTGTACACCTTTTTCTCCATCATAGGTAAAATAATATTAAGCAAGCTGCAAGCATGTGTTTTGTTAGTTAAGTATATTTTGAACAGTAAAATCACCTTTGCACATTAACACATTCCTCATGCAATCAATATAGAGATTCTGCAAATAGATACTACAGTAAACTGTGTAATTATGAGGTTTATAATTTTTTGTTTTTTGAGACAGTGTCTGATCGCTGAACCTTATGATAATTATTGAGGCGGTAATTAATGGTACGGGTGTATTACATTGCATTATGTTGTCAGGAGTGTCAGTAGTGTAAATGTTTCCTTCCCTTGATGACAGTTGGGTTAAAATTTTGATTCATACCAATTTGGTTGGCAAATACAGTGTTCAGTTCAGTGCAGTCAGGCAAAGTGTTTATTATGGTAAACCATTAGAGCAAACAGTTTATTTGTGTACATTAACTCTAGTTTATCTAGTACTGAATAATGAGTAGTCATTGGCAAAATGTGTCACCCTGTCTTTAGTTATTTTTTGCCCATATAGCTTTCATTGCAACTACATCATGAATCGTGCTGAGCATTTAACATTGGATAGTGGGATAAGTGCTCAAAAAATGACCACTACTGATTGTAAGCTCTCGGCGGTATTTACATTGCAGAGCTATTGTATTGAAATACATTGTATGTTTTGGTGTCTACCCGCTGCGTAAAGGTTAATGTAGCCACAAAACGTCTAAATTGATAATATTCTGTGCAGGCTCTGGCCATGAGCAGTCAGATTTTGGTGGAGATGTCTTTGCTGGGGTGGAAGGAGGTGGAATATGAGGTGGTGAGAGACGTGGCTGATAACTGTGTCACTGTCTGCAACATGGAGAACTTCGACCCACTGGGCATTCACACAGGTACTGAAATATACTGTTTGTTTGCTTTTGGTATTCTGTTGTAAACATGCATTCTCAGGGATGCAACTTCAGGGCGAGTTTTCTTTTTGCTTTTTGCAGGTTGTTCATGTTGACCAAATGTACTGAGTACCTGAATGTGGCTGTGTAGATGTTTTTTTGACAGCTGTTGTCCAGGTCTTATTTCTTTTGTCTTGTTTCTCTAGCATTGAGAATCAATACTTTTTGCTGCAAACTTAAGCCTTTGGGTTTAGTTCAGTTCTCACAGCCAACATCCAGAACATGTACAGAGTGAGGTACTTGAAGTGTACCTAAGATTAAAGATGGTTTGAGTGCTCCTTGTAGATTGAAGGAGGATAAACTATCTAATATGCGGTACTTTCTGGCCCTAGAGCTTCTCCTGTATAACAACAGACAAATAGCAATTGTAAAATATATATTTTTTAATTTAGATTTTTGTAAACTGTACAGTAATTAAACTGAAATGTGGCAGCGCTTTGAGCAAGGCTAGAAATGCGCTATACAGTCACGTTACACAGGGCCCTTTAAGCTCTATGTTTTTAAATTACATCAGTTCAATCTAGTGTCTTGTGCCTCTCTGCATCTTTCTCATTTGCCAAAACCAAGACTCGTGGTCCTAATCATTCCTCTTCTTCTTCAGGTGACTCCATAGTGGTGGCACCCAGCCAGACATTGTCCAACGAGGAGTACCACATGCTCCGGGAGACGGCTATCAAAGTGGTTCGCCACCTCGGCATTGTAGGTGAATGCAACATCCAGTATGCCCTACACCCGTCTTCCTTGGAGTACTGCATCATTGAGGTTAACGCCCGGCTCTCCAGAAGCTCTGCTCTGGCATCCAAAGCCACTGGGTGAGAGAATACATGTATACAAACAGAAGGCTAGTAAAACAACATGTTTGAAACACCTAAAATGTATATTGTAGACAAGATACAACATATAAGATTGTGATTGTGTGTTGATGGATTTTACCACAAAGATTAGTTATTAGGCCAGATCAATTGAGCTGGTCTTTAGAAACAACTTTATTCCACCAAATTAAGTGGCTGTTTGCCTTGTACAATTTTGGGTTGTACTGTAGTGATACAATGGCCGAAGCAAATCTTGTGCTGTGGACAATGAATTTGTTGGCTAGTGTTTTAAATGTATATTATTCTCGTAATCTATCATTTGAGTATAAAACCATCACCATCCACTGTAGCCTTGAAAATTGTTGGAAATTTTAAAGTGACATAGGTCAACTTGAATTACAATGGAAAAGTGAAATTTTTGTGGTTAAACAAAATATCAAACTAAGACTGGTATTTTACTATAGAGAACCGATTTCTACAATTGTTAAACATTAAAAAAGAGTCCTTAAGACAAAATACAGGAGTCAATACAACACAGTTTTCTTACTGCATGGTCATGCTAATAATGCTTATTTGGTACAGAAACGTCAACCACTAGTTGATTTTGGTCTCCCTACCCCTTGGTCCATGTCTCACAGGTATCCCTTGGCTTTTGTTGCTGCTAAGCTGGCTCTGGGTATTCCCCTACCAGAGATCAAGAACGCTGTATCAGAGAAGACCACAGCCTGCTTTGAGCCCAGTCTAGACTACATTGTCACCAAGATCCCCCGCTGGGACCTGGACCGCTTTCAGGGCATGTCCCATGAAATAGGCAGTGCCATGAAGAGTGTCGGAGAGGTGGGGGAAGGGTACACGGGTAAACACTTACTTGCTTATTCACTATCCTCACACACCCATTTAATTCTGTCATGTATTTCCCTCTTCTCGACTCAGGTTATGGCAGTGGGCCGGACCTTTGAGGAGAGTGTGCAGAAGGCCCTGAGAATGTGTCATCCGTCAGTGGATGGCTTCGTGCCCCGGCTGCCACTCAAGAAAGCCTGGGCCGACACCCAGGACCTGCAGCAGGAGCTGGCTGTGCCCTCCAGCACCCGTATCTTCTCCCTCGCCAAGGTACATCAGTCTTACATGATGTTAATAATGAATGACAGACAACAGGATGACAAGTGTAACAGAAAAAAATTCCTGAAAAAAAACATGCAGAACAAAATATGTCCCTGGTTCACCTGCATGTCTAGGGGTGAATGCCTAATTGTGTGTAAATGCTTGTCTTAAAAATGTTGATTTAGTTAAATAGATTTTCTAATACTTAGAAACACATACAGGATAAACAGTGTTTGATTATCTAACTGACAGCAGAGCCTTTTCAAATATGTTCAAATGTGGGAGAGGATAAATCAAAATCACATAATCTGAAATATGTTTTTGCTAAGCCTTGCCCACAACAATGCTGTTGGCCTGTGTATGTCCTCATAGAATCAGATGAAGGTGAAACCGCACTCCTAAAAGCACGTCTAGACACAGGGTCAAGGCTTGTTACATTAACTATTGCAAGGTGAAAAAGATGCTTTTATCACCAACTGATAGAAAAGCAGTATGAGGTCGTGTCAGTGTCAAAACCTCCTCCTGTGTGAGCTTGGTCTCCCAACAGTGGAGATACATTTGTACCCTTAAATATGTAGTGAGACCATAGAAGATCCTGAACGCATTAGGGATTGATAAACCGAATCTCATCTTCAGGCAATGAAACACCAGCTGTAATGCCTTAAGGTGGTCAGCACAGTCACTTTTAGTTAACCACTCTGTTACCCACCAGTTAGATTTTGAAACCTATGCTTCTGAGGTCCAGACCGTTTGAGTCAATATTGTATTGTTATAGTGGGAAAAGCATTAAAATTGGAACAGCCAAAGCCATAGGACACACCTACCCTTCTAAAGAGTTATTCAGACATAAGTTATGGTAAGTGGCAAAGATACAAGATACTGGAGGAGAATAAATTACATATTCTTCTCTGATATGTGAAGATCTGAATTATCTTGTCATGTTGCAGGTACATTTTTTTATCCGGTTGAAACATTAGCATTAGCTTTCTTCAACATTTGTCATTTGTTATATTTTTTCTGTTTTCATCTGGAATTCTCTGAAATCACATAAGAAATCTAAACTAAAACGCTACTGAAAGTCACGGTAATAATCACTTTCAGCTTGATGCATGGTAGGTTTCACTGCATGTTTTACAGGCTGCTGGGTAAAATCCTCCCACACTAACCTGGAATGATTTCAGACTTCTAATAAAAAAATGATCAAACCTATTTACTAGCTGTTGTCAGGGCACAACCTCTGTCATCTTACAGGTTGATGACACAGCTTGCCTTCTGGATATCTGATTTTTAATAAAAGGTCAGTATTGGCAAAGTAATATATTGTTCTTGCTATACATTTTACTTAAAGGCGTAATGGGTAAAAACCTTACAGTGCCCAGTCTGAATGACCGTTCAGATCCAGCTGCGCTTCACTGAATGATTTGTAACATGATTTTAATCACAAGCAACTGATTATAGAATCTGTTGAAACTTTGAAACCTGTTTGATGTCTGCTTTCAGAACCCTCCAATAAGGGGCATGAATGATGAACTTGATGATGATGATGCTGATGAATAATAAATGTAACACAGTTTCATGTCTACTTTTTAAGTCTCTCCACAGTGGCATGGGTGTCGATCAGATCCACCAGCTGACGGCCATAGACAAGTGGTTCCTCCACAAACTCAACAGGATAACACAGTTGGAGCAGTACCTGGCTAACTACAGGAGGTAACACACACGCACAGATGCACAGCTTGGTCAAACAGAGTCACTTTCTTTTTTTTCCACTCTCATATTTCTGTAATGTTCTAGCCAATTCATGTGCTGATAGGATGTAATTAACAACATACAGTGCCTGTATTTGACCGTCACTGTACGATATCTGTGTGACTCGCTGCTCCTCTTTGATGGTTGAAAAGATCTAGTCAAGTGAAACTATCTGCTCCAAAGTACGGTCTGTCCATCCATCCGTAAAGTTGCAGTCCATTGCACCACAGGCGTGCAACTTGTGGATTATTATCATTTTATGGAATATATTTTATTTCCTTTTGTAGTTCCCAAGCTGCCTCAGTCACTGTCTGTCTCACCTGCTACATACATTCATCTCCTGGTTATCTGCCCCTTTATTTCTGCCCTAGACTTTTTTTGGTTCGCAGGTTAATATTGGCCCTTTGCTCCAGACATGTTATTCACTGCTGACTTGACCTGGCCACAGCTCTGTAAAGCCTGGAGTGAAATTATATTTATAATTAATATATTCAGTTTAGTCAGTATATTCCTGTGGATTTCAGAGAAAATATTGTGTCCCACAGTTGTAGCATAAAAACACAAACATTTCAGCACAGCGTGATCAGGATCAGTTGACAGGATCTCGACAACTATTCAAATCCCCTCAATGAATATTTGTATTACTGGCAAATCAGGCCAACTGTTTTCTGGAAATCCCTTGAAACTACACCAGACGTGATTAAATATATTTCTGAACATACTGTATGTGGAAGTTCTGCTTCCAAGAATTTAAGGGATCAAGGAAATGTATTTATCATTCTACAACATTAGGGTTGTCCAATGACACGAAGGTGTACACACATAGAACAACAGATAATTAAATTAATATTAGAACAACATATAAGATGAATGCAGTAAAATAAAACCATGTAAACAGTTTATGTACATACTGTATATACATGCATGTATACACCCAGAAAATAATTCTGCAGTGTGTCTTTTGAATTTGCATCTGGGGCAACCCCGAGTCCCATTTCGTCCAAACCGGACATTAGCCGGGAGCAGCCAGTCCAAGCTGGGCCAGAGTGGCTCTTCTCTGGGCTCTCTTCCTCTCCTCCTGGAGTGACAGCACCCGCCATGGTGGGCTGGTCTGACTGATCTGGCTGGGTGGATTTTCTCAAGGTCTGCTGCTCTTTAATCCAAACCCCACACTTCCTTTTCTGATGACTGGATAATATATGTTTAGGCAGTTATGTCCAAAGATTAAAAAAAAGATTAAAACAAAAACAGAGAACATTGAAGGAGCTAGCCAACTGGCTGCAGCATCTGTGTGCACAACCTTTGCCATCTCCTAGTCCAGTTGATTTGAACATTTTGGTTTAGCCCTTTTTAAAATCAAATCCAGTGAGACATCATTCAGTGATGCTTCAGAAATAAAGCCCAAAACAAATTAGAGCGAAAATATAGCAAGTTTTAAGGAACTACTGCGTCTTTATGTGCTGCTATGGCTTGTTAAATGGTTTCATGCCATAAGTTAGATTTTTGCCTATGCAGGCGTGTTTTTTAAATCTTACTCTTGCCCTGCTTGTTTTCCAATGCAAATGCACCATATACTCCCACCCGTATCCCTGTACTTCGGAGATCCCTCTGTCCCATGGTCCCGTTTTAAAGCTTCACCTCCATTAGAAATGGATGATTATGTTAAAAAGGAATGAATTTGAGGTAAAGTTTGAATCAGTTCTTTTCTAGAAATCACTGAATCTGCTTCAATAGGAACATTTTGGTCCTTGAAGATCAAATGAACCCCAGTCTCTTCACGTCTCTGTTCCTTGGTCTCTCGTGGTTCGCCTCCTCTCAGCTGCCTCTCTGCCCTCGGGCTCTTACCTGGACAGACACTCTGAATTTTCATTGCTCAGCCACAGGTTACCTGCTGCTTCCTTCTGACTGTGCTGTTTAATAATTAATGGCTGGCTGTCTGGTGGGCGCCCACCGCAACACGCTGACACATGGAAGGCTGTTGTAGTCTCCACTGCCTCTGGAGCAAGGGACACTGGGATGGGCACACAGCAATAGGATGCTGCCAGACTGATGGAGCGTAGAGCTGGGTACAGGTGGGCTTCAGGCTCTACTGGGCAGCAGACTCATTCTTTCTGTGCATAAGAGTGTTGGATCTTCTATTGCCGTAGTTAGAACTGAGGGTATTTATTGATAGTAATGAATGTTAGGATTTCTTTGTAGATTACAAGTAAATGGAGACCAGTTGTGACTGACACAAAATATTTGTCTTTCATTGACTATTATATGAGCTGTGAAGTAGTTGTTTCTTAAAGTTAATTGTTTGGTTAAGAGATGAGTACTATAGTAACAACAACCAATGATTTGTCCTGAAAATCCTTTTATTGTTTGAACCAGAGAATTATATTGCGATTACTTCACAATTTTACGATTAGTGGGAATGATGATGTTGACATTTTGTTGGATCTGTACCAAACAAACATGTTTACTTATAGCCGGAGAACAAGATTTGTAGACCAGGGAATCTCTACAGCACCACAGGACTTCATTATAATGCTGTTTATTTGGATATTGCATCTGGCCATACTGTGATTTCTATAATATTTAGATTAATTGTGAATCCCTGAAGCTGAATCACTAAAAATTGTATATTGGTTATCAAAATCGATGTTTTGCCTGTATTTGATATTCTGTATTGACATTTTGCTTTAAAATATAGTATGATAGGATGTACTAACATAGACATTAACACAAAAATATATTTGCCGTGGTGTTTGAAACCAGTTGTACGCAGGATTATATCGTATATCAAAAAACTGATCCCTTCAAGACATAATTGTTTCATTTCACAAAGCAAACTCTGACAATGACAACAATAGACCTGTGTATTAAGATGGAGATAATTAGGTGTATAAACATATGTGCATGACATGAATTACAATTAAAAAGGACTTACTCACCTTGTAAGCACAGCAATTATAAAACACAGAGATGTTATTCTAATACTCTGAAGGTTCAAACTTAATTAAGTGAAAAATTAACAAATTGAAAATGTGAAAATCCCAAAATTAGTTTTAGTTTGGAATGGGTGTGCGTGTTTTTGGAAGCACATGTGATAATCTCACACACTCATACACTCACACAAACACGGCAAACATTGTCTTAATGTGTATTTCATGTTTTCTTTGTGTGTGTGAGGGTGTTCTGTACATAAGTTCATGGCATGCAAGGGATTTCCCCCTTGCTTTAAACTTCTCTTCCAAAGAGGATAATTGTACACAAGACGACTGAGCTCTCAGATCAAATTATTCTCTTTCCTGTGCCTCCGACCCCGAACTCATGCTGCTCTCTACTTTCGTTGTTATTTCTCAGCCCAGCCATGTGCAGTGGGAGTTAAAACACACTTGACATTTCCAATATTGTTACGCTACACGGTCATAAATAATTCAGATAAGGAGGAGGGAGAACAAGTTGTGGTTTACCAGAAATAAGAATTCCTTTTGTCTGTACCTAGGGTTAAAGGAATACAATGACATTATTGGAAATTACGCTTGTTGCTTTCTTAGTGGGGGTTACATGAGAAGATCAATATCAATTTCAACACTGTGCATCCATGTGTTTAGTTTAACTTGACACAAAAACAGAAAGCAAAAGGAGACAGTTAGCGAAAGGAATCTTCCAACCACTCCATAGCTGTCATATTTACATTACATATGTATCTTCTTTATTTAACATGTTAAAAATGGAGAAACATTGTAGTGTGTATTTAGTAAGCAGATATCATTATGTACTGGAGCTATTTTCATGTCCTGTCCTCACTGTGAAGTTTCTGACTTTCCTAACTGAGCATAAACTTCTGCTTGCCAGAAAATGTAAACAAAACAATTTTAAAAGGTGTACTTTTCCACTCCTGACAGAAGCCAGCTATTTCACCTTGCCTCTCGTCTTTGTGCTAAGCTAGACTTCACATTTTCTGGACAAATCCCAACAGCAGGGATACACTTGATCTTGGTCTTTTTGATCTAACCGCAAACAAATCTATATAGTAATATACTGACTCTGTTGAACCATTCTGAGTTGTCATATTTAAAAACAGAAAAAAATCAAAAACTATTATTTTCAGAAGATTTTTCACTGCCCTCTTATCTCAGACTGTCGTACTGTCTCTGATCATTTTCTGTAAACTTTGCAGTTGGATAAAAGGGTAACCGAAATTGTTTGAACTTAAGTAGGAAGCAAATTCATGCTTTTTCATAAATTGGTCCAGTCGCTCCACTTCAAAATCACCTCTTAATACCTTTTCTGCAACCATTTTTTGGTCGAACCCCACAGCTCGCATTAAAGTTTTATTGATTTAAAATGGGTTTTAAATGGCAGCACTTGCCAACCTGGTGCTCTGGCACCTTGGCGCCCTTGTTTGTCGATGTGTTATTGATCGCTCTGTGGTGGGCTGCTCCCTGCTGTCCACACCGCTGGGTAGGCAAGCCAGTCATGACCCACTTGTTGGATTGACCCTCTTAGTTCAGTGGACTTGAAAATACATAGATATATGAGAGGGGCCGCGGACAGAGAACATTCAGAAATAAACTTACTTTTGAGTTTTGTTTATCTGTCTGAGTAGGATTCTTTTTCCACACTACCACATTAATTTCAGGTGTGTTGTGCATTAAAGTTTAAAGCTTAAGAGATGATTGACAGACTCTACTAGCCTCTACTTTGCGGGTGACATAATGTGGCACTTTTCCTTTGGCATTAAGGGAGATTTTGTTATGGCACAAAATGTCAATAGTCCTGTTGTTCTAGTGCAAGTGGAGTTAAATTTATTTGGAATTAGTCACATACAGATATGTAAATAAACATGATACAATGTGATAAAGTGCCCCAGACTCTAAAAATCTAATTGAAATGGTCAAAGTATGGTGTTCTAAGTGGTTAGTGAATCAGCTGTATAATTACCATTACTTATTGTCTTTTTTCCTACAGTGCCACAGTACCCAAAGGGCTGCTGCTGAAGGCCAAGCAAGATGGCTTCTCAGACCGGCAGATTGGTCAGATTCTGGGCTCCAGTGAGAGAGCAGCCAGAGAGCTGAGGCTCGCTCATGGTATCAAACCCTGGGTCAAACAGGTGAGCATGACTGGGCTCCTTCTTTGAGTTTCCAGTGTAGGTCAGACAGATACAGATAACTGCAACTGCCCGATTGATCTACACACACCAGAGGTGGGAATAAGTCACACATGTGCAAGTCTCAAGCAAGTCTCAAGCCTTAACCTTCAAGTCTCAAGCAAGTCCCAAGTCATTTTTGTGAGAGTCAAGTCAAGTCAAGTCATGCTTTTCTACTAAGCTGTCATCTCTAATTTCTCATTAAATATACAGCCCCCTCGTGGACATATACAGTATGTGGTAAAGTAAAACCATAGACTGTATTAGGCTAAATTAGCGCATGAATAATGTCACTGTCTGTCAAACATAAAACTAGAGTTGCAATGAGCTTCCAAGGACCCCTAGGAAGGGTAGGCTATGTTGATTCACTGTACATTGTACAAGGGCTGCAACTAACAATTATTTTGGTTGTTGACTTATCTATCGATTATTTTTTCGTTAAGTCGATGAGTCCCGATTATTTTGGCATTTACTAAAATAGAACAAAACAGAAAGATGCATCATTTCAGAAGCTGAAGTCTGTGCATCATGTTTTATCACAGTGTAATACCTAATACCAATTATTACAGTTTTTTTCATTGATTAAATATCTTACAAATTAATTATTAATCCAAATAATAGTGCATCCAATCATAGATTAAGTGGAGCTTAACTAATCATTGTAAAATCGAATTCATGACATTACTGATGTGTACCGATTTAATATCCTACCCATGAATTATTATTGATATCGTCGCTGTTGGCAGAAACCTCTTATTTGGCTAATGTAACTTTTGATTCTACTGGTCACCCTTCAAGTGTTAAAGAGCGCGCAAGCGGGGGGGTGGGCGGGAGCGAGAGAGTGAGCGAGAGAGAGTGTGCGCGTGCGGATGCAGGAGCTGCAGGTTAGAGAAGTCTCTGAAACCAAATTTTATAATTTTGGGAACAGCTGCTGTGCCAGCAGCTCCTTCCAGTTCCATCTTCCAAGTGCTCTGCTCCTGCCTCTCTAGAACAGCTGCAGTCAGTGATGGGTGCGTCACTTGGTTAGATTACAGGTTGCCCGGTTCGCCCACATGCAACAGGAAACATCCGATCAAAAAAATATATATATTTTTAATAATTTGCATATTAATAAAGACAGCAATGACTTGTCGAGTCATTTCATGCAAGTCTAAGTCAAGTCTCAAGTCATGACTAGCAAGTCAAAGTCAAGTCTTTTATCACTGTTAATCAAGCAAGTCACAAGTCCTCAATCTGGCGACTAAGTCTGACTCGAGTCGAGTCACTCTCGAGTGCCCCATCTCTGACACACACAATTAACAAGTTTCCTTTGGACACAAATATGAAGATGTGATATGTAGATGGAATAAATGTTAAAGCTGTCATATCCACGTCATACAGTATTGATGTGTGCTTTGTCCCGATTGTAATTCTTGATTCACAATTTAACATATGAAAAAACTCAGATTGTTCATATATTAGTACTGATATTTTTAACCTCTATTGTCTTTGATGCCTCTCCTCAGATTGACACCTTGGCAGCAGAGTATCCAGCCATGACCAACTACCTGTATTGTACCTATCATGGTCAGGTATGTGGTCCCTGCTAACTGAGAAAAGAAACAAATATTAGTGTACCATTATAATGTATGTGTCCAATCCAATCCTAGAAAATACATTTAGTAGGTAACAGCAATTTCAATAATTTCATTTGTTGTGAAAATAATATACAAATATTAATTGTAAGATGTGTGTGTCTGCTGTGCTTAAGAATGAATGATTCACAAGGGTGCATCGTTTTCACAAGTGTGTATTATTAACAATCATTTTCAATTCATCCATTAGGAGCATGATCTGGATTTTAAAGACCAGGGAATAATGGTTCTTGGTTGTGGGCCTTATCACATTGGTGAGTCAAACAATAAAGGTTTTTTTAAATATACCATTGCCAGTACAATTGTAAAGTTTAAACTTACTATACCGTAGCTACAATATGTTGGCAAGAGTTATTGTAAAGGGTTCATAGAAACTTTGGTCTAAATCCACATATCGAGATAAAAATAAATGGAAGAATATCCTTAAATGGAAAGCAAATGTCTGTCATGCAGTTGTCTATTACACGGAAATTGTGAACTCCTGTTTATGGCCAATCAACTGTTTGATCCACCAGGGAGCAGTGTGGAGTTTGACTGGTGCGCAGTGTCCAGCATCAGAGCTTTGAGACAGATGGGAAAGAGGACAGTGGTGGTCAACCACAACCCTGAGACAGTCAGCACCGACTTTGACGAGTGTGACCGCCTTTACTTTGAGGAGTTGACCCTGGAACGCATCCTGGACATCACCCAACAGGAGGTTAGGACACGATGCTAATATGCCTTTTCTTTATTTGACAAAATTCTAAAAAAAAAACTATATACGTCTTGGCTTTTTTTAAATAATATTTTATTGGAAGGAGCAGTAGTTGTACAAAAGCAAGTACAATGCAAATAGAAGTGATTGTCCCTTCATATTTAGGTTTTTTTTTTTTTACCCCCTACTCCACCCATTGCTGATGCAAAACAGGATGAAGATAAAATAGTATGCAAGGATAATTCATGGATAAGATTTTCATATTGGCAGGCATTCCTAAACACTCTGTTGAAAACCCTACAGCTACCATTGTTCTACCACTGATATTATCAATGATCAATGTTCTACACCCACCTGACTTACAGTATCCTGATTTATGTTACTATCCCAGCATGCATTGGGTTAGAGGCAGGGCACTCTGGATAGGTCCCCAATCTATAACAGGGTTATATCAGTGATATCTACTTATATATTAATGTGTATTGAGTGGAATCTGATTCAAATATTGCATTGCAATCAATTTAGGGCCTCCCCTAGGCAGCTTAGTATTGATCAGTTACACAATAAATATATAATAAAATAAATCACACATGTGAACCAGCTCAAAGGTGGGACACACTAGTGGGAGTTGAACAAAAAACAATATTACTGGCACATAGATGTATTGGTCTAAGACTGGCACACAGCATGTACATAATGGCATAATATTTTCTCTAACTAAAGCTGTCCGGCTTGTTTTTCCGTGACTGTACTGCTCAAGAACAATTCTTTATAAAAAGAAAAAGTCGGAAAAAAACATTAGCAGTGTGACTGTGACTTATTATAATGGAGTTCCCGCAGAGCTGAGCAAAAAAACATTCCCTGTTCAGAGTTGCATGGTTGATGATTAAAATGTGTATAGAAAGTCATATGTAAGCTCAGAAGCTGGGTAAGCGTAGTCCAGTGAGCAAGTAAGCGTAGCTTGTAGCTTTTTCTGCCTTAATCTCCGGGCTGATCTTGGCCATTAAAATTAGCCAAACAACCCCCCCCTTTCTCTGTCAAACAGAAAATAGAAGAAAAGGCTGAATGAGTCCTAATTGGGACATTTATCATTCAGCGCTAAAGGCTCATCTAAGATTGCTTCGGGTTGCTAAGTTACAGGTGTGTGGATATTTTATGGGTTTTTAAGGTTTACTGATCTATCTGTTACAGTCATAGTTCATGCTTACTAAATAGTGTTTTGGGCAAATATATGCTTAGGTGGTAAATTTCACATCATTGAGTTGCATTGGGGTAATTTCATCAGGGTTAAAAGTTGACAAAAAGTTTTTATTACCGAAACTGAAGATACTATACTATACTATACTAAAAATAATGAATTGGCAGTATATTCGAGATACTGATGTACGTATAGGTCTGGTAGTATCATGGAGAAACATTATAATACATCACAATAAACAATTCTCCCATCTAAATAACAACAAAATGACTATTTGAAGTGATTATCATTTGAGTTTAATGAAACTTGACATTAGGCTACCATGATTTCACATACATGACCATCATGTATATTATGATACATCATTCCCACGTATTTGCCCAGTG
This sequence comes from Dicentrarchus labrax, assembly GCF_905237075.1. Lineage (NCBI taxonomy): Eukaryota > Metazoa > Chordata > Actinopteri > Moronidae > Dicentrarchus > Dicentrarchus labrax. The sequence continues at coordinate 12,221,052 of NW_026136706.1, forward strand.
CTAGTCTGTGGCGTGCATGGAGCCCAGATGACTCTCAAAGACTGCTGTGATTTCCTGTGCATGTTTGTTGGTGTCTGTGTATTAATGTTGTGTTGTGTGTTTGCGTACTAATGTCCAATGACTTTCCCCTGCAGAGGAATTGTAATCCAGTTAAAGTTGCGATGGGATCACAGTGTGATTAAGTGTTGGTTTGTTCAGGGTGATAGCATTACCATCAATCCCTCTCTCACAGCTACAGTCCCCTCTTGCTTTCTGTGTGTGTGTGTGTGTGTGTGTGTGTGTGTGTGTGTGTGTGTGTGGTGTGTGTGTGTGTGTGTGTGTGTGTGTGTGTGTGTGTGTGTGTGTGTGTGTGTGTGTGTGTGTGTGTGTGTGTGTGTGTGTGTGTGTGTGTGTGGAGATAAATACAGCATTAGAGCATGGAGATAAACCCTGGACAGGAGCAAGAGAGCAGGACCATGAATAATGAAGAGATACAACCTGGCATTGCCATGGAAACAGCATCCCCCTTGGATCAGCTAGACAGGAAGAGGGGTTGCATGCTGTTATTAAAAGGAGCATACACACTTGTTCACACACGCACAAACACACACACACTGTCCCTGGTGGTAAGTAAACCCGTGGCACAACCGAGATGAACTGTTTTTGTTTGTCTCATATTTTCACTGTGTGATCAGTGGCCAGGATAATTGGAAGTGGCCACAGGTTTCAGACAGTTAATCTTGGCTGATAGGCATGTGGCAGGAGGTCCAAAACTCCATTTCTTCTCCTTACACTTCTCAGTCTTTTATTCTACCTGCTGTTCTCTTGTTTTATCTTAGCACATTCTTCTTTTTCCATCCTCTCCTCCTCTCCAGGGTTGCTCTGGCAGCATTGTGTCAGTCGGAGGCCAGATCCCCAACAACCTGGCTGCCCCTTTGCACCAAAACGGCGTGAAGATTCTGGGGACGAGCCCCCTGCAGATCGACCGGGCTGAAGAACGCTCCGTCTTCTCCAGTATACTAGATGACCTGGGGGTGGCCCAAGCCCCATGGAGGGCCCTCAGCTCCCTGGTGAGAGGAAACAAATAAATAATGCTTTGTAGGAGTTTTAATGAAATATTGTAGCACGGTATTTTGTGATATGCGTTGTAACAATGTATTATATCTCCATTTCTTTCACTTTTTTTTTTTTTGCTTTGATCGCTTTTGGTAACACACATTAAAAGGATGACCCCTGAGTAACCATATCAGTACCGTACCGTATCATTTCCTCCAGGAAATGTTAGTAGAGGCAGTGAGCTCACTGCATATGGAGACTGTTACTTCCAGGCAAATGACGTGTGCTTTTAAAAGACATTCCCATCTAGGTAAATCTCATTTTCCTAGTTAAGTTAGTAGTTAAGTTATGTAAACCAAAGTTAGTTTGCTGTACATATGGATCTGCTTTAAGAAAATCTAATATTTGCATTTTACACAGAAAGCTATAGGAAATCATATTGTATTGTAAAAACTGAAGCTTTTTTGAACTAAACAGTTTATGCCTATGGAAGATCAAACCTTTATAGTTTATTTTTAGTCAAACTCTATTCAAATATCAACAGTGGATTGAACCAACAAGATGTTCAAACCAAAGTGTGTCAACACTTAAAACAATTAAAAGTTGGGGTTGTCTATGTATTTGTGTGGAAAAATAGCTTATTGTCTGTTTATTAATGTAATTAAATAGTGTTATTTCCAATAATATTTTTCAAATTAGTTTTGACTACCTATCTCTCTAACGTTACCTTTACATCCCTACAACGTCACACCGTTCCCTACAGACAAACTTTCATTATTTGTAGAACTTCCTTCCTCACAGAGGCACTGAACCCCACTACTTTTGTTTAGTGTTTTTCTTGTATTTGGCGCTCTCAACTCGCTCACGGCTACATCAGAATGAAGAACTGGCAGGCCTCTCTGTGGTACATGTGGAGCACTGAAATGTGTCTGCAGTCAGCGCTGAAATATGTTTCTGCCATTACCGTTGCTCATGTATTCAGTTACACCGAGGAGCGATTAGCTGCTACACACAGATAAAGTTCTGTGTCTCTCCAGAGTCTACCTACGTATTCTATTTCCCTGCCGATCGTCAAGAAACGGTTTGTTTTTATTGGGCTGGAATAACTCCAGCAGAGCCGTGGGGAGATGGTTCTTGTGCGTCTCTGGGAAGCTATTTTGTGTTTGTTAATGGTATTCCACCTGGCGAGTGAACAGTGGGTAATGATGGAGAGAAAAAAGCTAGACATGCAGAGAGATGGAGAAGAGAGAAAGAGCGATGATGATAATGATGATGAGGAGGAGGACATACAGCCTTTCTCTCACTGCTAGACTCCTTCAACGACTTTCTTCTCTCATTCCTCAAGTGAACTGAATGGAAGAAAAGAAAATCAAAAAGGAGATGAATTCAAGCCCCTCTTTCTGACTGTTAGGGCACTTATACTCTCCCTTTTACTCTTGATTAGTTCTGTGTGCGTGCGTCTCAATTGAGAATGTGCTGTATGAGAGGGTTGTTAGTATTGTTAGCATGGTCGTACGAGGAAGAGTGCAAACACACACCCTTGATTTGATATTGATTCTTTGTTTTCTGTCTCAAGTGGCTCTAATCATACAGCTTTCTAACATTATATGAATTCCTTACTGATAAATACACAGAGTTGAAATACAAAACAAAGCTCAGGTTAAAAACTTGTGATGGGTGTCAAGCCATCAATCAAACTGGTGTCCTCCTTTTAAAACCTATTTTACTAAATATGTTTTTTAAGAAATTCTTTTCTTAATAATAGAGTTTTTCTGTTGATTTTGTGTTTGTAAGAGTGCTGTTTCTTCTTTGTCTGCCTCAAAATGATTTGTACCAGTGACTGTAAGTCTTGTAGCAATCAAATGTGTTCTCTCACATTCCCCCATTTCTTACTGCAGTTAAAAAGTGAGATAACAGCAGTAACCCAGATTGGCTAAATGTTGGTATTATAACATACATCTACTCATTTATTGGCTCAACACATTTATTGTATGAACTGGTCATTACTGTACGTCTGCAATGGTATATTTTTTTATTTTTTTGCCATTCTAAATTGAATGCAGAATTTATATTTTATTTTTTTCAAATTGGACAACATTGTGAAAACCTTTACAACTAGCTACTGTAAAAGCTTTGTGTAAAACTTGGTGCCAAAAAGAGGCTGTGTGTTTTTCAGTGGATCAAATGTGTGACAGGCTACATGAGTTCTGGCATCACTACCATGACATGATTGATATACTCAAGACTTCAAAATGATAAATAAAGCTTACAACAGTCTACTGTGCTTCTCTCCCTTCACAGGAAGATGCCTTTTCCTTCGCCAACCAGGTGGGCTACCCCTGTCTGCTGCGCCCCTCCTATGTTCTCAGGCAAGTTTTAACACACGTCAGTCAACACACACTGAAACTGCAGTACATGAGATTATTGTATGAGCAGTCTCTTAATCATGAATGTGTAGCATCTTACTCACTGTAAAACCTTAATAACAGGCTCATTTTATGTGTTTTGCCTCAAGTTTGGTACAAACTGCAAGGTCAAATAATCATTACAGAATTGTGTTTTTGTGTGAGATTTCTAGCCAATAAAGTATATTAACAAATTCAAGGAAGAAATACAGGGAAGAAAACAATGCAGTCTTGGTTGGCTGAAGCATCACAAAAATAAATCAATTGAATTTCTTACTAATTTGCAGACTTATTGCTAACTGAGTAGAATACAATTTTAGTTATGATGATTAATGAACTTTACCCACACTACAGCTCATTCTGTTTTGCAGTGACACTTCTGCCCAGTAGATGTCGTGATGAGACCCTGTTTGCAGCAGGGCTGTGTCACTGAGAGTAAACTTGTGTATAAGGGAGTTTTGGGAGACTTTTCATGGTTTGACATGCAAGCTGTGATGTCGTTTTAAAAGCCAATGAGTCTGTACTTGTTAAACACTGTGGGAAGCCCTGAGTGTCATGCACTAGGTCACATTTAAAACTACCAAATATCAAAGTAATTTAATTCAGCGAAGGGATATCCACAAGTATTTAAGTTTTCCACTTGATCTTGAAGTAGCCATAATCATACCATTAATAATATAGAGTTTATTTATTATATATACATTATAATGACCTCTGTTGGATACTAGTAATGAGGATGATTCTCCTCTCTTCCTCGCCAGCATCAGCATCAGCGTCAGCGTAGGGTGAACTCTCTTTGATCTTTTCCCATCCCCAAAGCATTTTCACTCTTCCCCTTTGACATACTTGTTAATGGTTTTTGAATGTTCTTCTTAGCCTCAGTACATATGCACAAACTCACACATTTACACACCGAACACTCTCTTCCTTGTCACATTTATGCTTCATATTTTTTATAACAGTCAAATGCAGACATACAAGTTTAAAGTATTTAGCCCTAAAATATATTCAAGTGATAACTTAAAAGAAACATTCTTCTAACGTATCTTATTTACATACTTAAATCCGTCATTCCTTTTGGTTATGAAAACATTTTATGCAGCAGTGTAATTGCTGTCACATGCCAGCACTGCTAGATAGGACTTTGCAATGATATGCACATGTATTCAGACTGTTTTCAAACTCACCTCTGCTTTTGCTATTTTTGCTAAGCAACTTTTTTTTTATAAGCAAAGCTGCTTCCAAAATGTCAATCCAAAGCTTTAACATTTGGAAACTGTCTCATTTCTTCACAAATCGTTGTTGGCAAGATGGAGTGAAATGCAAATGCACAGGAGTCTTAAGGGAGGTTCTGTCTGTGTGAAAGCAAACCTGTGTGGGTGAAAAATGTCCCGGAGACCTAAGTAATAAACACAAGTTAGTGCTAATTAGCTTACATACTTTTATAAAAAATCCATTAAGTGATTTTGTTGTGATCCCATTGTCTTATAATTGTCTTATTTGTTGAATTTTCCTTCACCCTGGCTGACTTTTGTAGGTGTTGAAAGTTAAAATCAAATCAAAGAGGTGGTGATAAACAAATGTTTCAGACCATCAAACCCATGGATATTATTTGTTCAGACGCACCAAAAAAGTGTCAATCTTGTCATGATGATTTAAGATTAATTTTATTTATTTAGAAGACCAGTGTGTAGGATTTAGTGGCATCTACTGGTGTAGTTGCATATTGCAGCTCACTGGTTTCAACCTCCCCTTCCAAGCGCAAGGGTGGAACTGTGGTGGCCACAAAACATGTGAAAAACGTGAATGGCCATATCTAGAGCCAGTGTTTGATTTGTCCATTCTGGGCTACTGTAGAAACATGTAATGTTCAACATGTGGCAGCCTCCATGGAAAAGGACCTGCTCCTTTTTGTTGTAATAAAAACGTCTCATTCTAAGGTATTGAAAACAGTTCTTATTTTTAAATTATTATACACAAATGAAAACCTGAATGCAAATGAATATTATATTTCAGTTCTGCCAATTGATCCTCCTAAATGTTGCACATTTTTCCCTGCTCTTTGCAATTATAAAATTATAAAATTATAAATTTGACCATTTTCAGGCAAACAAGATAACATTACTTCTGTGATAACTACAACCATCACTGCATTCATCACCCCTACTAATACTTTTGCTCCTACTACTGCTATTGGACAGCAGTAGAAGAAAACCAATTTATGCAAACAAATGATTGTATTCATGTGAAACATCAGTGGACAGTCATGCAGAAACTAGATGGCATTCAAGTCAAGAATATGCCAGCATTTAAATGAATATCGCTGATACTCAAATGAAGGGTCAGTATTCATTTGGGGGTTGGACATATGTCTGCCTTTAAGCAACAGACAACTAAGGAATAAAGATCTGACCCAAGCCTGTGGCCTTCCTCCTTTTCTGTTTCTCTTAACCCCTCCTTTTCAAACAGGAGCATAGCCCAGCTAGCAGTCCAAAATCAAAAACAACAACCACAACAAAACTAGCCTAAATCTGTTGTTTTTTAATGACTAAGTTCTGAACTCATTTTCAAGAGCCTGGAGTGCTTTTCGACCTAAATAGCTGTTCTTCTCCCTTTCTTTCCCTCCATCTCTCTCTCTCTCCTTATTTTGACTGTTTCCAGACCTTGTTCCCGATGGTAATAGTGATGCAACAGAGAGATAATGAGTGTTTTTGAACGATCATTTGAAGCTTGTATGTTCTCCTGTTTGCTTGCTTCTCTTCCTCTCCTGTGGCCTTTTGTTTTCTCTCCTTCACTCTCTCTGCTTGTGTCTCACCAGTGGCTCGGCAATGAACGTTGCATATGGAGAAGAGGAGATGAAACGCTTCTTGGAGGAGGCCACTCAGGTGTCCCAGGTGAGAGCAGTGTTAACTCTTTGCGTGTGTGTGTGTGTGTGTGTGTGTGTGTGTGTGTGTGTGTGTGTGTGTGTGTGTGTGTGTGTGTCTGCACATGTGAGATAGACATCTTGCCTCCAATATGTCTCTCTCACATGTTGTACCTTGGCCTTTCATTTTTCTTGTATTGAATTAACATGTTGGGACAATTGATCTTTCTCTCCATCTCTCTCTCTCACTCACACACACACACACACACACACACACGTTCTCACACTCTCTTTTTCATGTTGCAATCTCCCTCTGCTTTCAATTAACTAATGCTACCAGCTGGCATGGCTGTTAGCTAGTACTGTGTGCACATCTCTTCTTTGCTGAGCGCTCAAGTGGCTTCGGGGTACTTGGCCCCTCCATGGGCCCCCAACCTGAGGCTAGAAGCATACACACAAACCCACATGCATATCACACCTGCAGTGCATCATAGCAAGCCTGTTAATGGTGGTTTTACAGGTTTAAACACAACAATAATGAAATATTATTGTGTCACATTTAACTCTTACACCAATGCATGCAACAATGTCTTTAAGGTATTTGAACAGTGACGCCTGTATTTGTTTTTCTTCTCTACTCGACCACATTGGATTTAAAATGAGACACTGACCATCAGATAAGATAAGATAAACATTTATAAATCCCTGGAGGGAAAATCAGGTGTCAGCAGCAACAGCAGAATAACGAACAGGAAAGGTACAGGGCAGAGTACATAACCAAACCAGGATAATAAGAATATAAATATAAATAAAACTGGCCCTAGATATCTGAATTGCAGAGAGTGAACATATCTACAGTCTAACAATAAATATAAATAGATAGATAGATATACTTTATTGATCCCAAGCTGGAAAATTGCAGTAATACCAGTATGGTTAATTTACAGTCCTTCAGCTTTTATTTAAGGGTGCTAATGTCTGCATCAGATGAGGAGTATAGGAATTGTAGCAATTTTACTACAAATTCCTGATTTTAGACTTGAGCATCAAATGTAATTGGACAAAATTCATATTTGGTGTCAAATCCTTTGCAGTAAATGACTGAAGTCGATGACCCAAAAACATCAACAGACACTTCCCTGGAGATACTTTGCCAAGCTTATGCTGCAGTCATCTTCACTTTTTGCTTATTTTTTGGGGAGTCACAGGCTGAGTTTGATTGGGGTCAGGTAACAAACTAGCCAAGAAAATTAAACTGTTCAGTCCTTAAGAAATAACCTTATTGTTTTCTTTAGCTGAAAAGAAAATATTTCTACTTTTGACATTTCTGTATTCATGTAAACACTCTAATTAAAACCTTATTTTGAACTTGGAGCCAGAATAACAAGATTTTCAGTAACTAAAATCACACACAAAAGGCAACAGCCTTTTTCAGACTGGGTTAGTTCCCCTTGGATTCACTAATTGAATAACCATCCTGCTGTCTTTCCTCCAGGAGCATCCAGTGGTCATCACCAAGTTCATTCGCGGTGCCAGGGAGGTAGAGGTGGATGCTGTGGCCAAGGCTGGCAAGGTAAAACATTACTGACATGTTCTGTCCAGTTATAACAGCTTGTGTTTTATTCTTCTGAATGCCACTGTGTATTTGAAGATGTCTTAAATATACAACATGACGTATTATCATGTTATGCCTGCAATAATGACACAAAGCACCAGAATGTAAAACGTCAAATATGACTATTTAGGAGACGATACATCTCTACATAATGTAAAATAATGGTGCACAGCTTAGCAGCATTGAAAACAACGCTATTTGTCTCACTTGTATATTTATTGACACCCCGTTTGACCATATTTTCATTTGTAACAGTATCATTGTTATTCATCTCTGTAGCATGGCATTTTTCGGTCCTCCATTATTTTTCAGTTTAAATGGGGAGGTAGGACAGATATTGAACCCAGTAGATGAATAAAGTGGAAGTAATCTCATTCATCTTCAGTGAAAAGACATTACAGCCCAGACAGATCTGATTGGGGGAATGGAATACATTAAAACCAAAAAGCAGGAAAGTGGTGTTACTAAATTAATTTTTCTTTTAGATTAGATCAGTTTAGGGCATATTGAAATGATTCTTGTTCAACAAACTGTTTTCATATCTGATTGACGTGCATCACAGATTTGCTATTTTCTTATATTTTTTCTATTTTCTTTTCTATATTGTTCAACTTAATTTATTCCATAGAATTATTAGAACATTCTAAAATAAAACACTAGAGTACAGTTTTTTGTAATGCCGTAATTCATGAAGAATTACATAGAAAAACAAAATAAAACACTGGCAATGCATCTATGAAGGGTATCTGATAATAAAAGAGAAAAACTGTAAATCTAAAAAATAATTAGTTTAAAGTCCTCCCTTTTTGTCACTTAAATTGGATTTTGATTGTGCAGAATGATGTGTGTGTGCACAAGAAGGTCGTTTTCATATTCATCTGGGGGAAAGTTTGGGAGGAAAGTTTCTCTGTGCTCACCTTCAATCTCAGTTTAACGTGTGAATGAATGAGCAGGATTTTGTGACATCCCAACTAGTATTGAAGCCAATCATGGTCCAGTAGTGTGATGTGGAAACTTAAAACCTTGTGCGGAGTACTGAAAAGTCAATTCTCAGTCTGAGTAGGAGACATCATGTGTCCAGCAGTTGAAATGAACACAATTTGCATATCCATAGAGTAGATTCTGGATTTTTCAATGAGTGAGTAGCAGTGGATGTAATATCAAGAATTTCTAACAAGATATTTTTTTGTGGGAAACCCATATCAAGACACAAATCTTTATTCAAAGCAGAGTATTTTCATATTCTTATGTCTAGAAGGGATTTTTAAATTAATCTGATTATAGTTCTTTCACTCACTGTAAATACTATTATATGAGTGGTAAAATGAAAATCTACAATGTGTATGTATGCACACATTCGGTTTCTACCTTTCTGTGAGGCGTTGAAAGGCATTCTGGGAGAATTTAGGAAATCACCAAAAGAAATGGGGCATGTTTAGGAAGGATATTTTTAAATCACATTTTGAAGTCTACTTTTTCTCTGACTCCTGAGACACATGGATCCTCACAGACTGATTATTAATGTACATTAAACTTTTACATTAACAGTCACTTAACAGTAAGTTGGTTTAACTTCTTAAAATTCATATAACCGTATAATTGTTAGTATTTTAGGTTGCAGGAGACGGCAAAGCCACCTAGATACTTGTCCCGAACGCCCTGTCTGTTTTTCCATTGTTTAGGCGGTGGGAGTCGTTTCAAGGGTGTCAGTTTGAACGTGGGCAATCCACTTGTATGGTAGATTTTCTCTCTCTACTTTCCCTGAATGCAGCCCCTCCATTATCTTCAGTATCACATTAACAAGCTGTCCATTCAGTGAATACCAAACGGGCCTCATTATTCCTGGCCAGGCTCTCTCTCTCTCTCTCTCTGTGTGTGTGTGTGTGTGTGTGTGTGTGTGTGTGTGTGTGTGTGTGTGTGTGTGTGTGTGTGTGTGTGTGTGTGTGTGTGTGTGTGTGTGTGTGTGTGTGTGTGTGTGTGTGTGTGTGTGTGTGTGTGTGTATAAAAGTCAGAGATAATACGTATTAATTACAGGCTTTATCTGAAGAGTGCTAATGAATGCTGTGGTTAGCAGCAGTTTAAATGAGCTAATGACACGGCAGCTCATTTATACACACACTCGCATAGAGTTGCTTGGTGATACAAATCTCCTTTCCTGTGGGTGAAATGTTGGAAGTTATTCTTTTGACACTGCATACTGAGGCACATTTTTTCTTACCTAGTTACCTGCCCTTCGTCCTGAACAAGTGTTGACCTGACTGAATTTATTAATGTCTTCCATATGCACAGTGCAGTTCTGGCTGTTTTTGAACTAGCTGCGCTGTGACATACTGTAGGTATAAACGCATCAATTCTGGAGGCCATCTGTCTCTAAAAGTCTGAAAGATTTTCATCAGAGAACAGACGAGGCTGTAAATGTTGAGTTGCCTTGAGTAGGGATATAAGTCGCTTATCAGAGCTCTGATCTGCATGCAAGCACTGTAAGTGTGACATAATATCTGTGTGTCTGCCCAGGTTCTGGTCCATGCCATAACAGAGCATGTGGAAGATGCAGGGGTACACTCAGGAGATGCCACCCTAATGCTGCCAACCCAGACTATCAGCCAGGGGGCATTAGAAAAGGTCAGTAAAGTCACTTTCAGCATTCACTAAGTGACTCAAACCATATCAATTATACTACGAATTGACCCAATTGATATTCAACTCCTTTAATGTGTGCACTCAAACCACAATGTACATTATACAAGACAGCCTCATATATATTGTTATGTTTGTGTTCTTTTTCCATCGATCTCAGGTGAAGATTGCTACCCGGAAGATCGCACAAGCATTTGAAATTTCGGGGCCCTTTAACACTCAGTTTCTGGTTAAAGGCAATGATGTCATGGTAGGTAATATTTCCTCAGGGTATGACTAAACGATAGATCGCCAATTTCACACCTGGATGCATCAAATGAAGTTCACTCTCAAAGTGAAATCACCTTGTGTTCACAATTATTTGCAAAGCTGGAGGGATTTAATGATCAATGGCTTTAGTATTATTGTTTCAGCTACAGTACGCAAACAGGAAATGTGTGCATGTAAAATCTGGCTATTTGTAAAGCACATTTGTGCGCTAGTAATTTACATAATCTGTACTTGGTGTGTTTATGTTCAGTCTGCAAGAATGGATGTCTTTTTGCTTTTCTGAAATGACAGTATTTGTGTTGTATACACTTTCAGGTAATAGAGTGTAACCTGCGGGCATCACGGTCCTTCCCTTTTGTATCAAAAACAATTGGTGTGGACTTCATCAATGTGGCAACCAAAGTGATGGTGGGAGAGCCTTTGGATGAGGCCAGTCTGCCCTCGCTGGAGAAACCCATCATTCCTGTAGACTTTGTTGGCATCAAGGTGAGAAGGGAAACTGATATAACCGCTTAAAGCTGGGAACTGCATGACTGGCTTTGTTCGGTCTTTATTTGTTTGATTCAATGTTGAGTTTTTGTATAGCACAAAGAGTAATGTATAAATTAGGATAAATAAATGTATGAGTAGTTGATAGTGTTATAATAAGTGAGGTCTTGATTGACTTGTGGCTTGAGCACAAACATGTAATACAACGGGCTACCCTTCAAGATGTTTTTGTAGCAGGGCAAGCAGAGCTTTGGTGCAGTCATAAGCACCAAAGATAATGATCTCCGATGGGCCTGTTTCACAGAAGACATTTTGACATGTCACAGTAGTCCAAAAGTACAAAAATGGTTTGTACACCCAAATCAGTTATAGTTTTCCTTTTATTCAGTCTTCATTGTCAATATTCAGCACAGGAAAAAAAAATTGTTACGGCTATGTTAGTATTGGTTTGGCACAAGGTGTTTGTCACAGTAGGAAAAGCAAGGGTGTAAATAACCAAATGAATGATGAGTTAGGGTGCTGGTATTGTGCCGAATGGAGCCATCATTAAGGTTATTAGTAACACCTGTGCTTTTCCTACTCTGCTGTGAACAGGACCTATTCTCTTGCGGAACTAGTTTCTCCGCCACACTTCCCAACTAGAAATTAGACGATACTGCATAATGGAAGTGGTGGAACGATCCAATGGTGAATCAGCACTATGTCAGACAGGGCAGAAAGGTAGCTATCATGACCTGGCTGATAGAACTGATTGCACCACCCAAATGTGTCGAACAGAATAGTCACAGAATAGCAAGAATAGAAGTGACATTAAAGGCACAATTCTTGATCCGAATGAAAACCGACCCTAGCCTGATGGCATTGACATTTACTGTAGGGCCCATTTATGCTTTTGTCCTATTGTCAAACCACCTCACCTATTCAGTTGAAAAAAATTTAGACAAAGCCTTTGTGGCCATGTCCGTACATTAAAACATTTTTTTTCTTAGAAGCTCTGAATTCATACTGCACGTAAAGATGGGTGATGCTAATGCAAGTACAAAAAAAGTACATGGGGCATTTGGCTATCTACCAACATATTTTTGTGAACAGCACTGAACAAGGTTGACAGCAGCTTTTGTACTTCAGCAAACATAACGATTCTGAATTCTGGGAAAGCAGCCTCACGTCCAGAAAAAAAAACCTAGACAATCGACCCAAGTGTGAAATCTCACTAATTATGTATGTGAAAATATTTGTAATTTATACGGTCCAAAATACATGGTTGTACCTTTTTAAGCACAAGCATTTTATTTGTAGCCCTCTAGTCTATTTATTGATCTTGAAACTGAATGTTCTGTCAAGAAAATGAAGATCAAATGCATCTATAGTGTTGCCCAAGCTACACAAGTATGGTCCAAGGTAATGAATTGGAAAATCCTCAACCGTTTCCCTGTGCTCACTAGCCTGTTGACTGTTTCCAGACAAAAGAGTCTTGAACGTGACACTAAAATTCACAGGGCACTATTTATGGCTCAGGCAGGTTTTACTTCTGGCCTCGCAAGAAAAACAGAAGATTTTGAGTAATATACAATGTATTTTAAAGGGCTTTTATATACCTGTGAAGTTGCTTAATGCTCTCAACTTATACAGATCTATGTAATTCTTAAACTAAAGTGCAAACATCCAGAATTAAGAGATTTAATTGCCACAAGTACTGTAGTGAGTTTAAAGGTAATTGTTAGTTATTCCTTAATTGTTTTACTTAGAAGACCTAATAACCATGCCTCTGAACTTCTTACAGTCTGGTGTATTAGGTACGTTTGGGATTAGTTCCCTTTTAAAGAGCCCTACATGTATGATATCTTAATACATACTGCAGTTTCCACTAGTACAGCTTCCATTGGATCACATAACAAAGACGGCAATTACTGCTCCATCCCTCTACCTAGGCATTATAGGGGGGCGTAGTAGGTGCTGTCTCATACCGACTGGGAGGCTTACTTCTTAGATTGGATGTGAGAGAGTTTACGTGTCGCCAGCTGTTCCAAAGCAATTTTTTCCAAAGTAATTTCTCCCTCTAATTACAACAGAGCTGCTGTAACAATGGCTGTAGTTTGGAGCCAATCACGCAGGTATAATCCCCCACTCTCCCCCCACCACCTAAAGTTTTCAATTTCTAGTCTGCATAGTGGTGGGGAATATTAATCAGAGCTCTGAATACTCCAGGCACCAGGCTTAAAAGACTTCCAGAGTTTACTTGGAGTCTATGATACAGACTTCATACCGCCTGACTAATATGGGCCTTTGCTAGAAACCCTGCCAGAATACACGATTGTATTAATGAAATGGTGCAACTGTAGTTTCTTTCTTCCTGTTTAACACATTATTGCTGCCTCAACATCAAGCCCCCTCTGTAAACACACTGTGATGTCTGAAACCATTATCCAGCCTTAGTAGCCTGAAGTGTGTGCCGTCAAAACATACTCTTTCTCAGCCTTCATCCTCACTGTCCTCATTGTATCATCACAAGGAAGACCATTCATTGTCTTCCAGAGAGACCACCTTCATTTATGTCTCATTTCGTCCCAACCTCACTCTGTTGCTCTTGCTGTCTCTTTTCTCTCTATGACAGTCCCTCGTTTGAGGCCACGTTGTTTTCCTTCCACTAACAAGTCCCCTTTGTGTAATTTCTTTCTCTATATACAAACTCATAGGGACAATAATACAGTTGTATTTATGATACTGAGAGGAAGAGGAGCAAGAAAACAACATTTGAGGAGGAGGAAATGGATTTAGTGTTAGTCCCTGGTGCACACTTATTGGCTGAAGAAAAATAACTAACAGTTTAATGACATTAGAGACATTATGGTGGCTTCTGAAATACACATTCTTGTATGACTTGAGGAAAACTACAAGCTAGAAACATCACTGCATACGTTTCTGTAAAAGTTTCAATGTTAGATGAGGACGACATGTTAGTACCATCCAAATGTGAACAGAAAAGAAGCATGTTGGCACTGAAATATCTAGTTGATGTGTTGATTGACTTAATGTAATGGTTAATGCATATCCTTTCAATGCCGTTCATTGCGCTTGGTCATTAATGCAGACTATTACCATATCTGCCCTAGTTTTCTCAGCATATGTTGCTCCCACAATGTTCTCCCACATGTACAGTATGTATGATACAATATGAAAATTGTTGCTTACTGAGATGTGTGGTTTGACTTTTGGTAACTATCTGTTATAGAGTTTCAGAAATCTGCAATAACAGTCTTTTAAACTTTCTGAAGCATACATTTTATCCTTTTTTGTCACTTCTTGACTTTTCAGCCAGCTTCTGTGGAGTCGGGATGTTAATGGTGAAGTAACTCACTTAAATTGCTGATGTGGTTTTGTGAACAGTAAAAGAAAATCTTTTGTACTGCGGTCTATCCCAATTCTCACTCTTTAAAACTCTGTCACAACTACTATTACTAATGCTACTAGCACCAATTCTAGCATCAGTACTACTTCTCTGACCCACATAGTATACCCTATCACCGTGAATCCAAACCAAAAACACTAGCAACCATCTAGCATTGGCCATCTAGAAACTTAACCTAGCACTCACCTAGCAATGACTTATAGTAATGACATACGAAAGTCCCAGCAAACCCCCACAATACCAACTATTTAGCCCTCCTTAGCACAACAATTCCACCAAACCTTTCTAGTTGTTTTGTTAGAAAATTGCATTGCGTCATTTGCAACGTCGGTAAAAAAAATGCCATTCAAATATGCAAGTACAAATGTAGCTGTTAATTTCCATTTGGTTGCAAATATAAAGACATTTACACAGGTGCCACTTCCACCTCCAACAAGAACCACAGTGAGCAACAATGTTATGTGGAAATGTCGCACTTTATTCATTTCCTTCTCCACGGGAGCTCAGCTGGGGCCCCAAGATAACATTGTTCATGTAGTGGAGCTTCACAGTTTTACTGTCTGTTAGGAGTGGGCGGTCGGTGTGGGATAGGGAGATGGGGAAGTATTGTCTGTGTGTGTTGGTAGGATGTTGTGGTTAGAGAGCCTTGGTTATTGTGACAGTCACATACATTATGTCCCAGAGACACACCATTGCATTTGGAGGACAAACCATTATAACTGAGACCACTGAGGTTCTTGTGATTCTATTCGTGAAGGCTTTGTGTACGGTTTCTCATTTTCAGACCATTTAACATTTCACTGGTTTTCGTGATGCCATTTTTCTAACGGCTCCTGTTTGTGGTTATACTTTCACTTCCTAGCTTCATAAATTTTGTGGTTGCTGCAGATTTGGTTCCGCAGTTGGTATGGTGGGTAAAATTGGGGTCCCTTCTTCAGTGGAATTATGTACAATTACTCTGCGCTGGATTTACACAGAGACCCACAAGCAAATGTCTTTGTGTCACTCGCTTTATGTATTTCACAAATTCTCCTCATTTTATTGTTGTTCCTTGTCTCTTTTATTGCACATCTAAAAGTTCCCTCTCACCGTTATTCCCTCTATGTATGTGTTCCTGTCCCTCTATTTCATTTTCTTTCTTGGTTACATCCTGCCATTTTATCTCTGCATACTTCTCCGTCTTTCTCTGGCTCTTCGAACAAAGCCAATGATAAGCGATGCCGGTTCCCTGTCTGCATTCTCTTCTTTTCGTTCCTCCTTACATTAGTATGCGAACATTACATCCAGCTGATTAGATAGCCCGCTTCAAGGATGAATCCCCCCCTAGTGGCCCTTGCCTATACGTGTGTGCGCGTACACATGAACCGCATAACGCCACTACACCTCTCTCTCTTTTTCTCTCTCTCTCTTTTCAAGGTAATAGAGGTTGTCTCCTTTTAAATGGAGAAATAAGAATGGCTTTCCACATGGCGCCCCACTATTCTTAATTTGTCTGTAATACAATAACGACAAGCTACTGTCTTCTGTTCTTGTTCTGGCACTTTCCTTTCAATCATTCTCTCCTCCTCATCTCCTCTTTTAAAATTTTTTGCTTTTTCTTCCCTCTCTTCTTATTTTATTCTCTTCCCATAATCCCTTCTTTTCATAATCCTTTGTTTCGTTTTGTTTCTCCTGTCTTTATAGAAATTATTTTTGTTCCCTCCTTTTACTCCAAGTCTTCTCATTCACTAAAGTTATTCTTTCTCCTATTTTTGCTTCTCACCGTCTCCTTTCACTGCTGTCGCTCTATCATTCAGGCCACCTATCTTCTTCTCCCCTTCCTCTCAGTGTGGAGACAGATTGTCAAACAGGCTGTTAAAGCGACTGGTGGCCTGCAATTTGCGAATCCTCCTTTCTGTACAGATTTCGCCCCTTTCCAGTCTGTCTGAACCAGCAGTTGTAGCCCTAATCTCTCGTTTGCTCGTTTCTCTGATGTGCTCCTAAAGTTTCTTAGACAAGAGACAAAATTAAATAATTAATAGCACTGGGAAAAGACTAGGGCTGCTGAATTAATCGATTTATTATCAATATCGCAATATGGCCAAGTGTGATATCCAAATCACAGAAGATGCATTTTTATGATAAAGGTAAAATGTGTGTACAAAACAGTTTTCTAATGAAGTACTGTAGTTCTGTAGAGATGCTCGGACCTACAAATCAAATAGAAAACAGGTTTGTTTGGTACAGACCCCAAAAAATGTCATCATGATGTTTGACCGCACATGAGTTTTTATCAGTGAGAATTAATTTTGTATTGCAAAAATCATTCCCACTAATTATGGATAATATTACAATTGCAATATTTCTGTCAAAATGATTGCAATATGATGTTTTTACCATATCTTATATCCCTAGAATTTTTTTTTTTTATTGGTAGTTGGTATGAACCGTCATTCATTATTACATAACAGACATTATTTGTCATTTATAGTATAGTATGCAATTGCCACAGGCTTGGTTCACCTGTTACTTTACAAGGCAATGCAAGCTTTGTTTCACCTCTAGGTGGCAGCAGTGTCATTAATCCCTAAACTAATTCCAATGCAATTTATGTGGGAAATTATTCTCTTTTGATTGCCACTTCATTTGCAGTACAATTAGTTTATAATACTGCCACTGCTGTTGGTAAAAACTAGTTTTTTAATGGCAATAATCCGCAATCTGTTGTAAACAACAGGCACAGCAAACGATAAACTATCATGAGAGCTGCCTTTTTGGTAAACTGATCCAACTGACCAAATGAAACTGGGACTTATAGTAACTACTGTTTGCCGCTAAACAAGGTGACGTAGTTTCAGTGGTGGTCGATTAGCATCACATGTGTGCTAACAAATCCCTCCCTCTTGCCTTCTTTCACCAGGCACCCATGTTCTCCTGGCCGCGGCTGAGGGATGCAGACCCTGTGCTCCGCTGTGAAATGGCCTCCACTGGAGAAGTAAGCCCAACCCAATTTTTGTTTTAATTATTGTCTATGTTTTTTTCTTTGGGGGGGGTTCTGGGCACAAAGGACCAAAGTCTGCAAGCTGATGGGCTCCAAATAAATATTTGATTAACATTTTGATTTGAACGATCTTCTTCAGGTCAGAGCTTCCAGTTTGGTACGTTGCCTTTAAAAAAGAGAATATTTATTTGGAGCCCATTAGTGTGCAGACTGTTTTTCCTGCTTTGTGGCCTTCAGTGATGTTTTTTTTTTTTTTTGTCCCACACCAGAATAATTTTGCCTGGATGTGTGCACTGTTGTTTTTTTCACCCATTTAATTTGAATCCAATCCAATACAATCCAACTTTATTTGTTAAGCACTTTAAAAACAACCAAAGTTGACCAAAGTGCTGTACAGGAGAATAAATGAAACATCATAAATGTAAACAGTGATGGTGAGGAACATAGACAGTGATGGCGACAACACTTGAAAGCCACTGTGGCAGACAACACGGGCGAAGTCCGACGGTGACGAGCTCGATGTCCGGGCTGCAGACATGCTCTTTCACACAGACGTGCAAGAGCAAGTGTTTACAGTGACTCATGCGTGTCTATTTGGGTTTTATTGCAGGTAGCTTGCTTTGGACCAAACATTTATTCAGCCTTCCTGAAGGCTATGCTGTCGACAGGCTTTAAGCTACCGCAGAAGGGAATTCTGATTGGGATTCAGGTAAGACTACAGCCATCTGGAAGTCCACTTGCCTCCTGTTTGTGTTTCCTTTTGGTACCACCTGCCCTCAAGACACCAAATGCAAAGTGCCGAACAGGTGGCTTAAATCCTATAGGCTATAACAGCTTCTTACAATGCCACACCTTGATTCATGTGACTATTAACAATCTTGTGTGACTTTAAGTCTCAAGTGACATTGTGTGAATGACCCAGAGAGGTTTAATACCCATCAGTCCTCAGAACTGGTGATACCCCTCAGATGAGAGGGTAAGATTAGTAGAGCTGATGCTGTTATACCTGAATGAAAAAGAGGAAATACACAGGCATGAAACTCAGTCAACAACTATCCAAAACAAACAATAATCCTCATTATAAAATATCCCACAGTGAAGAGGAACATCTCACAAAAAATGACAACTAGTTCAGTACAAAAACGTTTTCCTCATCAACAAAGTGTTCTTTCAAAAAGAAGTCTTGAATCACTATTGCTGGATAAACTTACTGCAAAGACATTTCCCTTACTCAGCTGCAGAAAAGAACAAAATGTAAGCTGGAGCACTGTACTGTTTAATGACACCACATTACATGAGTTTTAGTAATTAAGTCTCGCTGCCACCCTGGGTTGCCAAACTGCTAGTTTGACTAATGCAGCTTTAACAAAACACTCACAACACTATCTGTATAATTGGTGCTCTTGGGGAACAGGTCCACTTCAAAGCAGCTACCTGGGGTCACATACACACCGTAACATGGCTGACAAGCAGAAACATTTTAGGCTGACAGATCCCGAACACACAGCAACACGGATATTATTAACCTCCGAAAGTTTTGAGAAAGATTGTGGTAGGAGGATTAAAACAGTCTTTATTTGATTGTGAGGCAGTCTGGTGGCCTTTAGCTTAAGGGTGGTAAATTTCAGTTTCACACAGGTGCTATTGAAATGTGTCCCTCGTACTATTGCACTATTATTCTATAATGTATCTATATTATATATAGATTTTATATCTTATTTCCTACATTGGAAATGTGTCATAGTTCCACATTTAACGTAGTCCTTCTGCCTCTGTAATTGTGACCATTTTCTAAACACCTCAGCCTATTTATTGATTAACCTAGCATAGCTAAGCAACCATTTCTAGGCTTGTCAATCACACTTTGCAGTATTCAACATTTTAAAGCATGCACAAGGGGTACTAGAGCAGTACTTTGAATCCAATGTTTGAAAGATAGGCTTTGTTGCCTTTCACCTTTTCAAAGGCAAAAACACAAGAGATTGTTCCAAGTAAGTGGCTAATGTTAGCTTACCACCTAAAGTAGTCACTTCCTCTGCCAAGGGAAGCTAACTTAACATTAGCTAACTTAATTGTTTTGTAGGGCTGCAGATTACGTTAGGGAAATTCCCAAAGTTGGCAACCGTTTGGTGAACGTGGTGGAGCAGTTAGCGAATAAAGAGCCATACATTTCCCTCAGGAGATTGTAGAGAGCAAAACAGAGCTAAAAGAACTGTGAATATTAGACTTCATTTGAATGCTAATGTGGTGAATAAGCAGCTGTTTCAGGTTAACCTTTATAACCATAAAAGGTGTTGTGTTTTTAGGTAGCAGGCTTTTAATGCTTACATTTGTTGCTTTGTGTGATTTGACTGAAGTAACCCTAATTTACACTCGTAGCACACACTTTATGCATCATTATAGAAAATGCAGTAAAAGGGTCGTAGCTGCAATGTGCTAATGCAGGGGGTGAATGTGAAACTGCTGCTTTACTGGAAAGTTTGCACATGTCAACGTTTGAAAATAGAACCATGGTGTATCTTGAAAAATTGACACACGTCAACTTGCAGTGATTAGTGTTAAGACACCCCCGGCGTGTGAGTTTATATAGAAAGTAATGGATGCTGGTGTTTTGATGCATGTCATATTCTGTCAGTGTGTGTGTTTCCATTAATTTCTTATGTACCGACAGCAAAAATGAATACTATGAAGGGGAATACAGAGTGCCTGGTATTGGTACATGGTGCATAGTAGTGGTATATTAAGACATAGGGAGACAGTGACAACTAATGAGACTGTAGCTTACTGCTGCTGTCTTGTCATTATCTCTCTCTCCATCACACTCTCAATTCTCTCTGTTTGCCTCTGTCTTTTTAATTAGCTGCACCATTTTTGCACCAATACCAAGGCTACGTGTCAAAATCGCAAACCAAATTAGAAGCCTGTGTGTCATGTAAGATTATTATTATTATTATTATTATTATTATTATTATTATTATTAAGGTTGGCTGCAGAATATAGAAACTACATCAAACTATATCACAATGGTTTTGGGTGAGACAGCAGTAATCTTAGCAAGCCTATTGTTTACTAAGCTGAAGGGCACCCAGTTTGAGCATAATCAGTTGCAAATTAGCAGTAAAAACTCACAAAGGAGCTTTCAGCAGTGTAAGTATCTTTGGTGGAATGATTTTTCAGGTGCTGTGTGACAAATTTATTTTTTGAAGACTTTAAACCTATCACAAATCCAAATCAACAGGGAACGTGGAGGTTGCTGTAATTGCGGGAACTCTTTTCAAGCTTTAAATGTTTTTCTGTAGATTATTTTATTAGCAATGACAAGGCAAAGAACAAATTTCATGTCATAATAATGTACATTTTTATATACAGTGGTTAACATGACGCATGTACCATCTAATGCCAATAAATACATGTTACTGACACATTATTTTGAAAGTTCACAACTAGGGATTTGATGATACAGTAAGCTTACAGCTTGGCAACGGTTCAGGGTTCACAGTTTGATGAACATATTTTTGATATACTTGGACTAAAAGCAAACAATAAACAAAGACAGAGATTCATTATTTATTCCTCCTCATGTCCAAAACAACAGTGATCTCTACAACACTGAAACTTCTGAAACTATGATTCTGGGTGCAAGTTGCTGTGGGTAGGCATACCCATTTGTTTTCTTTTTTCAGCACAAGTGACTGTGTTTAACTAATTTCAGCAAAAAACTAAATATTTTGTGCATTTAATCATGTTACTTGTGAACTTGTTTGACCGCACAAATACAGCCTCCCTCTTTTATATCAAAAAACCTGTTGATTACCAAGTCTTTCACAATGTTTAACAATGGACAGAGCTGACCGTAAACAGGCAAAAGGCCATGTGTTGCAAACTGTGGTAAAAACCCCAAATGAGACGCATATTTCAAATGTGCTGTATACATCCAGAGAATGGTCCTAAAACCTGAATAATATTGGCAGATCCCACGTCTGAATTGGAAACAACATGCTACATTCAGAATAATAAATATCCAAAAGGAATATTAACCTTATTACATGTGGCATTCTGTCATATTCAGAATAATAGTGGAAAATGAATGTGCTTGTAAACAAGGTCAATGTTGCCAAAAGACTGTCCAGGGATTGGCACATTTTTCACCCAAACAGAACTAAAAAAAATAAATAAAAAAAAGTGCCCAGATAACATTTTATTATAAGGTTATTTTACCAACATTCTCCAAAAACTATAGTTGGCACCAAAACACAGATTTCCAAAGCAAATGTAGCGAACGCTAGCATTCAGTTGTATTATAAATGAAGTGATAAAGCAATATTCCGTCAATAGAAAGACCCAGGGGACGCTACACTAGACAGTGAGAACTCAGCCAGACTTTTACCTGAGCTTAAATGTTTGAGCAGTAAGCACAGGGTCTTGAGTAAAAAAAAAAAAAGTGCATACAACTGGAGTTCCTTGTAAGTTTGGAAGATATTAACCCTTTCTTGGAACACACAGTCAATGTTTCTGTTGTCACTGTCACACACTGAACACATGTACTGTCAGAGAACTCGGCAAAACCGTCCCAGTTGACGGTCCAAAGTTAAAAAATATGCTACATAACACTCCACGTGCACTCCAGGTTGCTTATATTCTGTTCAGGAGAAGATTTCTTACATATATTCACTGCAATCCTTTTTCATGTCATCACATTTTGTACCATAAAATGTCCTCCAACTATGTGACAAATGTGACAAAAAGTGAAAAAGTTGAAGGGGTCTGAGTATTTCCTGAAGCCACCGTTTTAGTACTTGGATATGTTCCTATGAGCTACACCCTACATATGACAGCATTATGTTTGTTTAGGGGTTGTAGCAAATTGACAATAATACACCGGGGATGCCATTTAGTCAGAGATGAATGTGGTAAAACATTTTGTTTAATAGTTAAACATCTTAAGTCTTTATTCCCATCATTCTGAAGGCTTCACGAATGCACTATAGATAACTCATTTGAAAAGGGGAATTTTAAAGAGATAAACTTTTACAAAACACGTATGTTCTCTGTATTAATGCTGCATTTTTGTTTCTTTCTACTTGCCTCCCATCCAGCTTTCGTTCCGACCCAATTTCCTGGCTACAGCACACCAGCTGAAAGAGGAGGGATTCAAGGTGAGCACTGAAAGCTCAGACTTCATTGAAAATCAGACACTTGTTCCTCTATGATTTTTAAACACTGGTTGATGGAGATTTCTGGTTCTTATGCTTCTAAAAAAGACTTAGCTCAGTCCCCTCAATATTGTTTATCACATTCTGTTGTGATGTTATTTCTGCCCTCTAGCTCTACGCTACTGAAGCCACGTCTGCCTGGCTGTGTGCCAATGATGTGCCTGCCACTCCAGTTGCCTGGCCCTCTGAAAAGGAAGGAGACACCAGTTTGCCCAGTATTAAGAGGTTGGGAAATATTCATTTTGAACAGTAAATTTGCATTTTAATACTTTTGACACTTTCATGGAAACATGGAAATGAAGCCAGCTAATGTAGAACTATGAGCCCAAACTTGCTTACTCCCAGACTTGCTTATGGTTTCCTGAGGCAGGGCTTAAGTAATATATAAATTGTGTTTCATTAGATTCAAAATTGGGATATCTAGTCTAATATCTAATCAGATACTGCCTTAAGATCTAAGGGCATAGCCCTTCATTATAGCTGAAATACGCTGACAAGATCAAAGATGTAGCAGACTTAGAAGTCCAGAGTCATTGCATTTGCCAGAAATAGGGCTTGAATAAGTAGGATGAGGAAAGTCTTATGTCAGACCAACGCCAAGTCAAGTTTTGGGAAATCAAAAAAGCAGTTGAAGCATCTCGATTTTAATTTGGCTGTGGTCAACAAAAAAAGCCAACTTATAACTAATACTTTATCATTCAAAAAAACTCAACTTTTAGCTGACTTCACTTCTTCCAGTTATTGTTCAAATTAAACCTAGGTTTAATGCCATTCGCTTTCAGTTGTCAAATGTAGAACCTCCTTTCAAACGTTCTAGCAACATAGAATAATTGCAGCAGGCTGACTTTGACTGCAATCTTCAGCTAATGATTCCACAAACAATTCATGATTGTGCTACAATGAAGCCATCTGGACCATATGTTTGGAAATGAGCTGGTGAAGAAGAGGATGTTAAAGGAATTTAATAGGCCCAGACCAAAACGACACACACAGACACACACACACACACACACACACACACACACACACACAGACACACACACAGACACACACACAGACACACACACACACACACACACACAGACACACACACACACAGACACAGATACACATAAGGCTGGCATCAGCTGTGTGAGGTTGCATAGAGGCCAACTCTTTATAGAGAAGAACGTGACCTTTGTTGTCGCTGTTGTCTGTCCTCCATATTTTGTATTAGAATTCAGTCCTAATTCGAGGCTGTCTGTCAAAGGCCTTCAAATGAAAAAAGCAATACAGAAACCGAGTTTTCTGTGTGCTTTGTGTGTGTGTGAGAGAGAGAGAGAGAGCGAGAGAGAGAGAGGAGATTAACTACTTCTACCTCCAGCAGAAACAGTATGGTCTATAAAGTTAAGTGAAATATCCAGGTAATAAGCACTTTGACTTGCTATATATTTAGATGATTTTCTTCATCATTCACTGGTTGACTTTTCTCTCTGTCATATTGTGCTGGGCAGGTAGGTTACGATCAGCTTGTCAAAGCTAGTTTGCTTAACAGTTTTACATAAGGGCGTCAGTGAGAGCCATTGGGACACAACTGTATGGACTGCCAAACCAGATTAATGTGGTTTAAAAACTGCAGAGTTGGGGCATAAACATGATCCACATGAGTATGCAAACACAAATGACAAACCCATTGGCACATGACCCCAGTGCACATACTTAAAGTGCAGCACACAACAGTGGAGGTAACAAATGTCAACCCTCAATCAGGCGATGGAACTAATCAGAGCGTTTCCATAATCACAGTAATAAACAAATATAGAGTCTGCGGAAGAATGTGTTTTCTATTGCATTCCTGTCTGAATGAACATGAACATCTTCTCTGATTATGTTATCTCTGTTTGTATTTATAGACTGATCAATGAGGGTCATATTGACCTGGTGGTCAACTTGCCCAATAACAACACACGCCACCTGAAGGATAACTTCGTCATCCGCAGAATGTCTATCGACCACGGTGTTCCCCTCATCACCAATTACCAGGTCAGTAAACGTCATACCAGTGTGTCTCTCTCTCTCTCTCTCTCTCTCTCTCTCTCTCTCTCTCTCTCTCTCTCTCTCTCTCTCTCTCTCTCTCTCTCTCTCTCTCTCTCTCTCTCTCTCTCACTTGATGAGCTTCAACCTAATGTTTCTTCTGTGTGCACTAGGTGGTGAAGCTGTTTGCAGAGGCTATTCGCTATGCGGGTGAGCTTGACACTACCAGCCTCTTCCACTATCGGCAGAAAGAAAACCAACATAGAGAGGCTAGCCAGCAGGGCTGAAGTTTCCTTCATTCAGTTCCATTTGTGGAATAACCGTATTAAGTGGGAGCAAATTTCCATCACACAGTTTTAATCCATTTTCCCAGCCAGTGGTGTCAAGAAGGAGTAGGGTTATGTTAGTGGTAGGAGTTGCAGACTGTCAGGCATTACCTAGACCAAAACACACAATAATTAGCAATGTTGATGACAATTTTGGTACCACTGTTTTAAAAAGGGTTTATAGGTTGTAACTTATGGTTTTATTACTTGTCAATACATTAATTAACAAATTATTTGGGTAAGCAGGTTGTGAAAAATATCTGATTGATGCTTAACCTCCAGCCTGACACATGCTTATATGAATGTTTAAAAATGACAAGGGGTCTAACAGTAATTCATTGTAAATATTAATACATTTTTAAAAATGTATTCTGGACGAGATGCTCTGCAAATCTTTCCTCAGAAAGTCAGAGGTCAAGCAGTCCCTTACAGGAAAGTGTCAGCTGAAGGAAAATAAACACCAGCCAAAATAAATGTTTTACAAACTGGTAACCCAAAAGTTATTAATTATTGAGCAATTATTAAGTATTGAAGAAGTTATTATAATTCATAATACACCTTTAGTTAAGTAAATCCCTGAGGGCAGTGTTGGTGGTGTGTGACAGTGATTATTATTTTTTGCTTTTATTCATGATCAGTTTTTTTCTTTGTTTTTTTTTTTTTGTTTACTTTTGAGGGTCTCTGTGGATATGATGTAATGAAATCTTTCAACTTCTGAGCTCATTTTAATACCAAAGATTTGGCCAAATGTCTTGGTCTTACATTTTTGTTTTAGACTTAAAATGTTGTTGAAAATGTATTATAAAGTAAACATGTACTATAAGCCTGACTGTTTATAAGTTAGCTTTAATGAAGGTGATCCTTATGCATTTTTTTGATAAGGAAATTTTATTTTTCAAGAGTTCTAGCCTGGAGCCCTAGCTTTAAAGTTTGAAGTTAATGACAACTGATTTGTTTATATATTTGGATTTATGTGTGTATATACTGTATGTTTCAAACTGAGTCTGTGTTTGAACCTGCTCTGCATTCTAAAATATCACACTCCAAGTGCATTTAACTATACTCCGTATAGAAATAATGCCCCCACTCTCACATTTTGTTGTTGTTCATGTTTGTGTTATGTAACAATCTGCTGAAACACAATAAAGTTTTCTCTCGTGTGTGTGTGTGTGTCTGTGTCTGTGTCTGTGTCTGTGTCTGTGTGTGTGTGTGTGTGTGTGTGTGTGTGTGTGTGTGTCTGTGTGTCTGTGTGTGTGTGTGTCTGTGTGTCTGTGTCTGTGTCTGTGTCTGTGTCTGTGTGTCTGTGTCTCTGTGTGTCTGTGTGTCCATTCACACAGAAAACAGTATGATACAGGTGTATTTATACATGAGATGGTGTGCTGTTGTGCGCCAAATAACAGTATGGTACAAGAACCTATGAAGAAAATCTAGAATTGTGTTTCCTTTCAACACTTGACCTACCATATAAGTCTATTAATGCAGTAGTATGCACAGTATGCATTTAGAAATCTCCTAAAAGCACAAGCCTATAAAACAGCTGCATCTGACAGACATATGGAGTGTGGCGTAACCTCAAGATTTCTTTTATTGGGGCGTCTAGTTGTAGTTACACAAAAATATCTATACATCCATCTACCTTATCTATTGCCACCATTTGGTTTGTATTTTCTGTGCAACATGGCAGTTCAACATAGTGGCCACCCACGCCATCTTCAGATATAAGCGGCAAACTCTAAAGCAACAGAAACAATTACACGCTAATGAAAGCATAACTATGAATATTCCATTACTGCAGAAAGAGTGTATATGTAAGAGCCTCTTACATATACACTAGACCTTTAAAATCTTATTAAAGCATATTAAAATCATGTATACACATCATTAGCATGATCATGCCATTGGGGCAAATGAGTAGTACATGGCTAACTACAAGTTCACTCCAATACTAACACAGGCTAATGCTATTACAAGGCTATACAGTAAGTTATTTTGTACCCTTGCATACCTGCTCCAGGTTCCATTTACAGACTTTCCAAAGACTGCTAATATCAATCTGCCAGCAAAATCCTTGGCAACCATCCTCCAACTATGTGATCCAAGTTTACCAGCATCACTCCTCTGCCCCAGCTACTGTAGGTAACTCAGGTTACCTCAGAATTTTTATTTGATTAAGCAGCATCCACTACATTTACCTATTGCATTGTAATATCCACAAATAGCACACCCCAATGGCCACAGGATGACATCAAAGACATGACAAAGCAAGAGGGGGCAATTGGTATCCACCCAGCAAATGTGCTCTCACTGTTAGTGTAATATACTCATTACCGCCACTCAGTGGTAGTGATGTTACATCTAATACAGGAGCCCTGAGGATTGTTTCATTATTCAGGAACAGATATCTAAACCAGGGTTGGAGCTTACTTCTGATCTGCAAAAGTCACGACTAACGTTTGAAAAAGCCAACTGCTATGTTCTGTCAGTGAACATGCAAATGGCGTGAACAAGACTAAACCACTAGGGGATTCATCATTATAAAGTTCAGTGAACTACACACACATGCACTAGTGGTGTAGAAGAGCAGACCAGTTTTTTAAAATGCACAAGCACAGTTACTGTAATGAACCATGATTTGGTTGCCAAGATGACATTTACTGTGGACTGCATGTGTCAAAGCAAATCTTCCATTTGATCATTCACCTCATAACAGAATAAACTGGAAGCTACTGTATTAAATGGCACAAGGGTACATATACACATGCTGTAGCATCATCTGACCCAAAATGTCAGAGTGCTGTGAGGAATAACTCTTCATAAGTTTACACTCTTGTCTCTGTAGGAATTGCATTCCTTAATACAGCCAAGGGTTTTGGAGTCACCAAAATGATCAGAATATACAAAAATAAATGTAAAAATGTTTAGATATAGAACTGCTTGTACAAGCATCTTACTTATGGCATATAATCATCTAATTACTAAAAAGATAAATACTGTTTCTTGGGTCAGGACACAGCCCACACAATGGAGAAAGGAGGTTAAGGATGTTTACTTCATGGAAGACATAAGAGTAGAATAGAATGCCTTTATTGTCACTGTACACATGTACGATAAGATTAGAACGCCAATTCCAATAGCAGTGCAAAAACAGTACAATTATCAAAATATATACAATATAAACATAGGACATAAAGTAATAGTACAAAAAAACTAAAACAAACTGCAAGGTCACAAATAACACATATTCTTGACTTAGTGGTGACTAATAACTTCATATTTTTCTCAATGGACGTAAACTAAGAAACAGTGAATCAATTCATGTTCTTTCTGCTATTTAAATATGAACATTTGTTTGTTTATTATTTTAAAATAGAATGTATATTTTCCCTGGGTTCAGTTCATGGGAACTATGTATGGACATTGAGAAATGATGACGAACTGCTCTCTAAAGAAATTAATGTCTGTATTGTTTCTCTGAACATGCCATTGTACTGAGATACTGCATTAGTCAACAAGAAATAAAAAGTAAAGAAAAAAAATACAGCTAACGGATGTCAAGAAGTCAAAAGTCCCACGACTGACATAAGTGCAATTGATGGGGGAAAACATGGACAAAATGTGCAATGAACCATGAATAATCCACAGTTTATGTTGCAACTGACTGCTGATAAGGAAGCCAAACTGGGGAGTGGGCAGACATGCTTTAGAGTTTTGGTTAAGTGTAATTTGTGCGGTATAATTGCAGCTTTTTTGGTGCAAGAGCAAGAGGGAGAGAGAAAGAGAAATAATTAGTTCAAGGGAGAAATCTAAATATGTTCACAATTCCTTGTTATCTTATGTTCGTCAGCCAGAATAGAAAAAAAAATCCACGTTTCTTTTGCTTTTCTTCAACTGGTCCCTCAGACACTGAAAATATCAAATTCGGTACAAGCAAAGTCTCAAATCCTGTTCAGTTGAGCTAATTCTACCACAGCAGCCCAAGGCCAGCAGAGTCACGATTCACTGCAGGCCCAGTAACCAAGCAACAGGGCTGCTAGTGGTGCTCATTGCTGACAATAACTCCCAGGTAGACCCCTATGTCTTGAGCAGTATGTCTGCAAATCCTACTTTGATTAAAGTGTACTGTTGTTAAATTTGTTATTATGAAAAACTGATGTTCTCGGGTCTGCTGGCCTTGAATCCTCTTAGAGTACACCAAGGTCTTGGTTCCCATGTGAGACAGCCTTGGGCTGGCAAAATTATAGACCTTGCAGAGGCAGAATGAAAAAGGAGAGGATCTGGGGGAAATAGAAACTGGAATTCCTGGTAAAATGAGAAATTATTGTTACAGATCTATATTGTGCCACATCCCGTCATCTCTGTGGACTGCAGTTAGGCTGCAACAGTTCAAGGAAGCTACCATTGAGGTTAAGCCAGTGTTTAACAGAAGCAGAACAGAACCTTTAAATTATATGCAAATCGATATTAGACATATTACATTAGATATATAACTAATTTAGTTTTTAAAGACAATAAAGAAATCAGAATATTAGGGTCATTTCAAAATCATGTGAATCAAAAATAGAGCGAAATCAAGACTTTTAATGTGTTCTTTCTAAGTGTTTGTTATGTAATGTTTCCACATAAGAAATGTGATAATCAGAGTGAGGACACACTATTATCAGTCATTTTCAGTTTCAATAATAAGTTGCCCTTTGGGTGAGATTGCTCTGTCCACTGCTGTTTCCAAGGTCAAGAATGTAGTCAAAATACGGACTGATAGCTCCAGAACAGATGAGTGAGTGGAAATTAAGTTGAGATCGTTCATTCACATAAACTACCACACCGCTACTGAATAGTAATTTCTATTAGCATTATAAGGCTCAAATTTATTATGCAGATCCAGATGTTTTTTTTTTCTTTTTGGGCCAAAAATGGCTCTTTAAGTGATAGGTTGCTGACCCTCCATTATACTTGATGGTGTCAGACAGCTGTTGTTCCATCACTTGCGCATGTTTAAGCACAATGTTAATATGTTCCAGTTCAAAGCCTCACATTCTTTTAAATAAATCATTATGTAGCTTACACTCCCTGCTCTTGTTTCAAACACCCAACTTTTTGAAGAACTCTATGATCTATGCCACGGTGAGTCAGAAAGAGAAACTCAAAGTGATGACTAGTAAGGTACCCTTCAGTCTGGTTGTTACCTCTAATCCATTGCAGCTGATATTAATCGTTGATTTAATTAAAGATTCTGTATTTTACTAATGCTTAAGACAAGAATTACACACTGAATCGGGCATTAAACAGGCATGAAGAGTCAATCAGTGTTGTTGGTGTCCTTACACACTCGGGCAGCCTGTTCTTGCAAATGAGGATGGATGATGGAAACTACAGTTAATCACAACAGCAACACAGCAGGCAAACTAAGAAACTATCCCTACAAATAAAAAAAAGGAGATATGCCTGCTCAAACCAAACAGAATAATTGACACTGTCAGACTTTGTTCTCGTTTTTTTTTAAAAGAAGAATGAGGCCATGTAGTCTGAGCAGCCATGTCCAGAAATGCTAAATAATGCACTGTTTCACTACACTCTCCTTTAGCTGGCACGAAGAGAGACCCGCTGTTTTTCATTGGAGGAGAAAAATAAACCTGGCTAATTGACATGCGTTTTTCATGCTGTGCTAAATGAATTATTTATGGAGGTGAGGAGCAAACAGGGCTTAGAAGACTGTGAGTCCTTGTGGGATGACTCCCATAGTTGTTGGAGGCCGATTGCCATGTGCACAATGGGATTTTATGTGGTCAGTTTTCTGTTTCAGGAGTATTACTGATGAAGCAAATAAGTATTTCAGCCTATGCAGTCTATAAAGACTATGTACCAATATGAGCATGTCTAGTCTATTTTGACGTACCAGAGTGCCTGTTAGACCTCCTGCCAGTACGAACACACACACACACACACACACACACACACACACACACACAACAATCGTACACTCAGATTAACATGTCATTCCTTCACATGCCTTGTTTTGGTGTGTGGTAAATACCATTCTGACAGCAAGACACCAACCCATTAGCTGTAATAGTATCTCAATCCAATGGTGATTGAGCAGCTTAATTGTTTCCTAGGCCATCAAACGCTCTGAGTTGCCATCTGTAAAGACACAATTGCCATAATGTCTTTTCATGCTGCTACACCACAATCACCTATTGTGTGAAAGCCTCTTTTCACCTCATGAGTTTCAGAGTCATTTACAGTTAGTTATTCTTTCTCTAATAATTGATAGACTTCAGACATATGTAAACCTGTGGAAAAACAATGATTGCCTCCATTTCATGCAATTCCAAAAAATTTGTCAACATCATGTTGGTATGTAAATTAAAGCCAGGGAGATGGACCTAATATATCAGTATATTGGTTTGATGACGACCATATAATGTGCATTTGTTAGCTACATATAAAAGTAAATATTAATGTAATGATGATTCAAATATTTTCTGATAATTCAGTTTTGTCTGGTTTGTGTCATTGATATTGTACGATACCATTAAGAACTAGGTTGCCTCCTGCCAATTGTGTAAATGAATGGCCTATGTAACAAAGTGGTATTGGCTGTGTCATCTAAAGATAAGATTCTAAAGCATTTTATGTTTTCTTTTTATGTACTAATGACTTTTTATTGCCACTGTGTGAATGGGTTGGAAGTTAAAAAATAGACCTTTCCTGATTTAACACTTTCACAAAAAAAGAAAATCCTGTAAATGTTAAAAAGCAGTCATTTTAATTTCTGATTTCTCCAGGAAAAAAACAACACATTTTTGTTCTGATCCGCTGCCCGCCCACTTCTAATTTCTTTTTACCTGTGTCCGTACCCATGAATATATATATATATATATATATATATATATATATATATTTGATCATTTTTCTGAATGTAACCATTGCAGTACAGGTTTATTACATGTGCAACACTTATTTTATGGGACTATGGTGTTAAGAGTCTCTTAAATCGTGATTTCAGAAGTTGGCTGGTCTAAATGGTGGGATATCTGTGTACGTCCTAACAATGAAGAATCTGAGCCTCACATACTAATTACTCTACCCCTGAATCACATCAAATCCCCATGTAAGCTTGCTTGATGAGCCCACTCAAATTACACCTTCTGAATAACTTCCTTGGTAACGTACAATTAGGAACACTTTGTGAGAGAAATGGCAGTGATGGCAAATTCCCTTTTGTTATGTTTCTACCTCCCAGGTTTCAAGGGAGGATTTTAAGAATGAGGGCTTCAAAGAGTATGTTTTGCAATCAGCATAACAAAACTTTCACTGGGCTCAATCACAGCCCTTGTTTAGTAAGGCAATTAGATGACGTGGTGGATTGGTGTTGGTATTCTGGTGATGAAGGGAATATTTCCCTGTACAGTCTGTGATGGTTGTAACTCAGGCTTTGTCTAGAATGCCAAAGAGAAGGTGTGATGTCCCCCCATCCCCAAAATACACACTCACAAAACTGTGCAGCTAGAGAAAAACCACCATAGTCTGCTAAAACCCACAGAAAAGCTTTAAAACATGCACCAAGGAAAGCTCTACTCTGGGTATCATAGGATTATGTTTCAAAGCCTCTAACCATTCTGTACCACAGCATGGGTTTACTAGTACATTTAGCAATTAGAGTAGATCTTGAGCAATTCACAGAGCTGGGAGGGGTGGTACCACAAATCCAGAATGACAGTGGTGTTTAGTAGTCTGATTATATAGATGATTTGTTAATTTACAGAAACAAAGATAACTTGCTAATCATATAAGTGATAACACAACAGGAGCGGGTTAGCATATAACCTGCAGCTTACGAGCAAACTTTAGCCAGGCAGCGTTGCTACTAATGGTAACCACCACTCATAAAAAAAAAAATGTGCGATGAAATGTGCATTTATTGGTTATTGGTTAATGGTTAGATAAATATATGATATGTAGTGGTCTTACCTCTCTTGGTTTTCATATATGGGAAGCCAGTGAGGGATTATCATTGCTGCTAATTTAAAGTCTTGTTGGTTCTTGGGGTTCCTGCATGGAGATGAGTCACATATTTGGGATGTGAAGTTTAAAGAGAACCTAAGAGGTCTGGTTATTCATATCCTCAATAATTATTTTAATCTAGGCTTCTGCAGTCGTTGCAACAATGTCTTGGTTTTTGGCTGTTTCTAAACAGCTGCCTTTATCAGTGATGAAAAAATGAGAGCAACAGTGCAATTTACCCTGCATTACCAGAATTTTACTCTGATCACAGTAAATTATGTCATCTACCATCAGTCTTATTATCCCAATTTCCTCCTCTGACACAGCTTGATAATAAAATGATGCATACACAGTAACCAAAACCACATATATAATCCAGTGCTTTAGAAAATGTATGTATGTCATTTACAATTGATACTCAACTATTTTTTATAAATGTAATCAATTTGACAGTGATAGTTTCCAAGCCTGTGTTTTGAATTTTGGTAGTGGGGTTACCTTTTTGTTTACATTTGGATAACAGATTGCAGCGTAAAAATGACAATGCCAATATTCTTGGAAATTATGTTTTGGGGAAAAACACAGAGATGGCTTTGAAAGATTACTGTGACTCAGAACAACAATAAAAGTGGTTTACAGTTCCAAACATAACTGTAAAAATGTCTTTAATGTAGATCTTCTGAACCTGCAGCAAATGTATCATCTTCCTTTTTGATTGGGTCGGGGTTAGTGGATGGTAAAATGTGAGTAAATTCAAACTATGAACAAAGACTGACACAACAAAGGCATATTTTACAAAGCAGAATCTCTTAAGCCACATTTCCTAAGAAACCACAGGGCTTTTATTCGCCCCAAAGCAACTCATGTTCTGCCACTTCGCCTTTAATGACACAGACACAAGGCCCGATCAAAAAAAAAAAAAAAAAACCTCAAAAAGAGAGTCAAAAAAGCCTGTCATGAAATTGACAGATTTGGTTGGATTTTAAGGCTCATCAAAAGTTCTCCCACCAAGCTGGGTCTCTGCGTTTTATCCTCGTTGTCTTTCTCCGGCCCTCGGGTACAGATCTGCACAGATGAGTGCTGAGTGGGTTCCTTAAAGTGTGGGACTTTAAGACAAGCTACATGAATAGAGCTGGCATACTTGCAGCTAATTAGAGACATGTAGGAACAATAGCTCTGTGCTGCTCATATCACCAAACAGTTCCCACTGAGACAGGCCTTGCAGACATATGGAGGAAAACTTCTAACTTATCAGCCAGATGTAGAAGTCCGACTCACATTGCATAATTAATAACAACAACAATGTAAACCATTTGAAGACGTTCAGCAGATGGTATATTGGAGGATAAGCCTGAGACTAGTATGATGTGACTCTGAAATTGATTGATTCAGTCGGTTTATATTCAGAGGACAACTAGGAGAGGAAAAGAGGAAAGCTGGAAGAGCTAGTTCTAAACTCTGAAAATGCTTTGTATGAGGGAAGCACGATGAACTCATTTAAAGACCAAAAGAGTGTAGGTCTCACCAGTGTGTTCACAACAACACAACATTAATCATTTAACATTGGCTCTGTTGCATAACTGGGTTTCTTTAAGCTCATTAGATATGAATCTAGGCCAAGTAAATATTTCACCATAGGCTACTGTTAAGTATGATCCCTAGCCTCTCCTCTGTTTTTGAGCCACATTGAAACTATCCCTCTATCTCTGTTGGCGAGGCTTGCA
The DNA here is from genome assembly GCF_905237075.1 of Dicentrarchus labrax. NCBI lineage: Eukaryota > Metazoa > Chordata > Actinopteri > Moronidae > Dicentrarchus > Dicentrarchus labrax. The sequence goes on from NW_026136706.1 coordinate 12,256,035, forward strand.
ATGCAAAAAGCCTATAAACCCAAGATACATTGCTACTTTTAAACCAGACCCTGCTAGGCATCTTTATAGTTTATTATAGTTGATTTAAGACATTGCCTGATTTAATTTGCCTCTCTCTTTGCTCCCATCATGTGCACATGACAGAACCAGCAATGCCATCCTCTATTTGCTGTCAAGTGTTTTTCACTTGAAAAGATTAGGGGCTAAACAGTGAGGGAGGTGGTCTGTTCTCTGATGCAATGTCACCTTTTTTTCTTTTTTTTTTTAATTTAAATTTAAAAAAAATAAAAAAAAAATTTTATAATTTTTTTAAATTTTAGGAAATAGTAAAGGAAAACAAGTTATAATAGTTTTGTTTTTTTTGTTGGGGGGGGGGGGGGGGTTTTGTTTTTTTTTGTAAAAAAAAAAAAAAAAATAATTATATTATTATTTTTTTTTTTTTTTTTTTATTATTAAAATAATTTTTTTTTTATTTTTTTTTTTTGGTTTTTTTTCCCCCCCCCCCCTTTTTTTTTTTCTCCCCCCAAACCAAAAAATTTTTTTTTAAAAAAAAAATTAAATTTTTTTTTTTTTGGGGGGGAAAAAAAAAAAAAAAAATAGGGGGGGAACCAAACCAAATTTTTTTAATATTTTTAAATGTAATTGTCAGCCAGTAGAGAGGGGGCATGTGCAGCCAGACTGCTGCACTTTAAACAACCTGTAAATAAGGTGAGTTTTCTGGCTTTGCAGTAGTTTTGTTGCATTAGTCTAAGCGAGATGAAATAAAGGCATTGACCACCATTTCTAGGTTTCTAAACTATAGTAATAAATAAAGATATTCTGGATAATTTAAAGTTAAACAAGACATTATAATTCTATTTCTATAAGCATCAAACTTTCAGTTTCACCAGGAAGACCCACATGTGATACCAGGTTTCCAAGGCCTTCCATAAATCCAACAATAGGATCGCCAATCCCACAAGCACAGCCACTTCACCCAAGGATATGTGGAGGTGAGAAAGTAGGGCAGGCAGGGTTTGAACTTCTCTCTCAAGATTGTTTTTATTCTTTACACAACCACTTTTGTGCATGCCTTCCAGAGAAGATTTTCCAAAATTGCACACTATTATCTCCATTTGATAGACTGCTATACCCCCCCACTTTTAGCTGTAAATTTGGATGCATTACATAGAAGAAAAAAAAAAAAAAAAAAAGCACCTGCTCTCTTACTGTTTTTGGCTTCCAGTGCTTAATATAATCAAGACAGGTTTAGAGATGTATTTACAATGTAATCTGCAAAACAATTAAATTACATATTTTTACATAGCAGAACTTAATATACAAAAAAGAGTTGGACCCAGGACTGAACCTTGAGGCGCACAATATCTGTGGATGCAGATGTGAATTCCTATACTGAAATTCAAGGGCAGGAAGAGTGACATCAACCCAGTCATGCAGCCACCTAATAAAACAGAGTGGTCTATTGTGTCAAAAGTCACAAGATCCAATAAAAACAACCATGAGCAGTTCCCTGCATCTGCTGTTAAAAAAAATGTGACTCTTTGATGTGGATACATTTAAAATATAGAAAGATATCAACATGTAACTCCTGGAAATATAATAACTGTTGTTTTCCCATTCCACTGTATTTTTCTTTTTACTTGGATAAAGGATGATGATGGTTTAAGTGGAAATTATCATCATTGTAAGTTAGTGTGATTATTGTATGTATAAGACAGAAGAAAAAAAAGCTAGAGAGCTACTAACATTTCAAAATGATACATCCCTTGGTAGGAACCACAAGTGGTGGACTTTATTTTGGAGATTCTCTCTATGAAGTTATTTACTGATATGTGATCTAGACAGTCATGGTAACTTAGAGGGAGAAAATCTAGTTTTATACTCTTGACCTTGAACCTCACATTTCTGAGTGGATTGTTAAATAGCTAGAGAGGGTGAGGGGTCAGGTCAAGTCAGAATTTATGACTTTAAATAAAATTACTCATCAGGTTTTTGATCTAAAAAGATCATCACAGCTGATTTTTTTTGTCTTTAATTTCCTTCACATGGTCTTCACATAGCAGTTCACAGGATTGTTGTGTTTTGTGAAGTTTCCACTTCTGCTCAGCTTGGCTGCATTGTCTCATCAGAGCAGTTCCTGTGTCTCAACAGCTCTTTCAAACAATCCTAGCCACTCGCTGTCTGACTAAACCATGCTCAGACAGTGAATTCATGTCTGAGAGCAAAAAAACATTACAGCTGACTGACTGAGCTGACACAAAGCAGGATGCATTTCTTTTCAGGCTGTTCATACAGTATATTACACATTCAAAATTCTTCACTACTTTGGGTATCTTTCTCATAATACAAATGTTCAAGCTTCACAGCAACCTCAGTATCGAGGTATTAAGCACCAAATTAGGCACAGCTATAACTAGATTAACCTCACAGTTGTAGTGGTTTCCACATATAAATAGCAGATGCAGGTGTGTGGAAAAATATTCTTTAGAATAAGTCTGAATGAAGCAAATTGACTTGAAAATCTGTAAACAGAAGCTATGCAGGCAATTTCATACAGGCCTCCATCCCCAAATCAGAGTGCAGAGCAGTATTCAACAGGTGGAGTACTGAGTGTGTCCTTGCTGCAGCAGGAATAAAAATCCCACCCAAAATAAGAAAATTATGGGGCTGTAAGAGCCGACAAAAAGGTGATCTGCATCCCTAACTCAAAATGTAACTATGTCTGTGGCTGCATTGTACTCTGGTTATTAAGGCTACTGTCAGTCAAAAAACAGAAAAAATAAAGTTCCTCATCGTCCTCACCAGTGGATTTCTCCCGGTAATTGTTGTACACTGGAGAAAATGGCAGCTCTAGAATAGAAAATACGCATATGATTTTTCCTGTTTTGCCATCCTCTCATTCTGTCAGCAGGAGTTCACCCTCGAGGGATATATCCTTAGTTTCCTGATTAATTTCGGTCTAGGAAGGAAGGGTTAAAGGTAACACAACTTGACGTGACATACCTGTGAGAAACAACAGAATGACCGAAAAAGTGTATTCATTTATAAATATGCATTTCTAGTCCCTGTATTATGTTACACCACCATGCACCCTGACTTAAAACATTATAAATCAGTTGCTAAGACTTGAGTTTTACCCATTTACTTATTTTATCCTGATTTAAATGGCAGATAAATCCTGTTTTCTGTGAATCACATTCCAGTCAAACTAACATGCACAAATGCAAGACCATTTCAAAATAACGCTTCCACTGACCATGATATTTTGCTAGTCTCTCCACCACTCAGTGCCCCCTGCTCACATCCACTTCCCCCTGCTGTCCTCTCTTGCAGAGATGCTCTGCTTGCTGTTAATGAGTGTAGACATCTCTTCAGAGCAGAAATGTGCAGAGCCCACCTTCTTTCACTGCTGCTGATTTCCCCATATGGTGAGGCTTTGCACTGACTCTCACCACCCACAACTGCCTCCATCACAAAGGTCAACTAGAGAATTGGTTATAAACAGCAATGACAATATATACCGTGAAACACAGGGGAAATGCAATGATATGTGATAATGTGCACGAGTGTATTCAGCTGTAATATAATTTAAACTAAGCCGTGATACGTTTACCGTTACATTAAACCATCACCTCTACTCCAAATGCAACAGTTGGTTTTGGCATTGCTAATTTGATAAATGTCTCCACACTGAACTACAGAAGCAAAACCATGTTTGGGTTGTACCATCCTCCAGGGATTAAGCTTTATCAGGGTTCAAGTGAGTAAAACAGGAAAGTATGAGAATTCCAGCCTCACTCACCTGGATCTGTTCCCCTGCAGAAGCCTCCAGGATGACTACTGATTGAACTCAGTTGTGTTCTTAGGTTTGCAGGTGTATGCAATTTGAGTTTTCTTTTCCCTGGACATTTGGTATGGTGAGAGCTGTCTGCAGTGATGGCTTAAATTATCAAATGAAACAACATTAAATACTTATGAGTAGCATTCAATAAAACCCTGGTGTAATGCACTGCAAGGCAACAAATGATGTAGTGTGCATGTGTTTAAAATAACAACTTGCTGGGAGGAAAGTCTGATCTTGATAGCATAGTAACACACAGTATTGATTATCTGCCCTATGGGCTATTAGCCAACCCTCCTTCATCTAACTGCTACACATGCAGCAGTTAGACGATACACATGCAGAGTCTTGTGAATCACAATTTTTCCTAAGTTGTAAAAACAACCAAGAGTTCTGACTAAAATAACCTAATTTGAACCTAATTAAAACTCGTTTTTCCCCTGGAAAACAATATTATGACAAGTTACAGCATAGGCTGTATTTCTATTTCAAAAATCATATGAGAGGTCAACAAATGGTGTCATGAGCTCTGTAGCAGATACAGAGTGAACAGATACAGTCAGTTTCTGCCACTGAAAACAGGGACCTTCAGACTGAAGCTTAGTTTATTCGAGTGAAGATCGACCAGCTTCCTGAATAAAGACTATTATAAACACAACAAAACTTCATGGAAAGTATCTTCTTAGAAACCTCAATAAAAGCAGAGAGGAAACATGGCTCCAGGGTCACACAAAGAGAGATGCTGTAGTCTTGCTTTACAGGAAGAAACGCAGAGTCTAAAAGGCTGCAGGCTTCAAACATGACGTTTTCCTCAATTGTTTCAACTCACCTTGATGTTGCACAAGAGCCATTCAGGCATTCTGTATCCCCACATCTCCAAAATCTCAGATATTCTGATTAATCTGCAACCTCAGAGGTAAATTTGAGAGAAAATAGGCCCTGGACTGTGGAAATAAACATGAAGAGCATTTTCCCTGTGTTTGTACTTTAAAGGTGGAGCGGTGCTGTCTTGTGTTGTATGTATCTTGTGCAAAAAATGTTTTTGTTTTTTGTTCTTGCAAAACACTTAACTTTTTATTGTGAGTTCTTCTTTTCACTCTTAACGCTTAAAGGCAGTAGTAGCAGTACTGCACTATTAAAAAATGTATAGATAAGGAGTAACTGGGGTAGTTGGGAGGAGATGATCATTGATGACCATGGGCAGTATGTCATAAGGCTGTGTGCTGATTTTGGATATTCTAACTACTTGTAGGATGTTGTTTGAAATATCTTTCAGCAAGTGCTTCTCAGAAATTAAATAAATACTAAATAAAACAAAAGTAAACACCAGGAATGAGATTAAAGCAATACTTTTACATGTTTCACACCCTGAATGAACAGCATTATTAGGCTGTTCTAAATTTCTCTAACTAATCACAAAGCCTCCATTAGGGTTGTTTGGATTTTGAATGAAAGAGTTATTCATTGTGTTCCTCATTAAATTGTTAAAATTACAGCTTAATGTGTTTAGGTCCATGCCACACACTCCAGCTATCGTTTAAAAGGAGTGCTCAGGCACAGGCTCGTTGTTTATGGTTTTGTGTATCCCTCTAAAAGCTAGTCAAGCACAGCTAAAGGTGGGCCCATACTCCATATTTATGAAATTGGCTCTGTGTGAAATTGGTTTTTGCCTAATGGATCCCTGCATGGGTGCTCCGCCTGATACCTCAGCCTCAGCTTATCGGCACCAGAGTCACACTGAGGACAGAGAGACAGAACAGGAAAGGGGACAAATAAACAGGAACAATGCTACAACAAAATGAGGCTAAAATTAAAAAAAGAGCATGCCTGACCAGGATCAGAATAGGAAGTGACAGAGTACTGACGATTGCAGCATAGCATAGAGTACAGACATTATCCTTATATACTAAATTTGCTTGCTTCAACGTATTAACACACATTTCAACTGAAGTGGTGAAGCAGAGCCTCTAACAAGACAGTAGGGGAAAGTAAAAGGCTTAATTCTCAAGAACTTCCACATACTTCTCTGTATTTAACTATCACTCCTGAGGACCAATCAGATGGCTAACGAGGCTGAAGTCGCTCAGTGCAGTGTGAAACAGAAAACCATCTCAGATTAAGGGAGTAAAGAAAGTACCAGGAATTGCTGGATGAACCTACACTTCATTCTGTAAAGCTGTGCATCATTAAAGAAGATATGGAAAGATTTCAGCATTGTTAAGTCAACAGCCACCTCTAAAGGTCGTAACCAGAGGTTAGATCATCAGTATCTAGATATTGACCTCTTTTTTTACTTCTTCAACTTACATGTCATTGTTTCTGTCAAGTCATGTCATGGCTATAGTGGCGGCGGGTATTTTCCCTATCAGTTTCCTCCAACTCATTCTCACTCTCTGACTGGACTGGGGATGTTGACAAACTGGGTCCTGAGTCTGTTTCTGTGTCTGCAGAAAGTGATAAAGGCTAACAAGAGCAGACACAATGAAAGTACCACCGAATCTTTGTAAGAAGTTGGCAAATGCAATGCTGTTACACACTGGTGTCGACTATGTTGCATCAACAACCAATATTGACAAACGTTTGCATCATTATGTTGCTTACCAGTCCAGCAATTTTGCTGCCAACACTGTATCATTATTGTTAATCCAAAGTCCAAAAGATCCTTTCAAATCTTTTCTGCACTGATGTCAACTCTGGTGTTGAGGAAATTAAATTAGTGCATTGTGGGGTAGGAGCCTGACAGTCTCAGAAAATACACAGAAAGCTTAAAATGTCATCAACCATTGAAGAAACAGAAGAACTGATTGGTATTCATCAGCAGTAAAGCAGTTAATAACCACTATGATCAGTTTGAGTAAAGCACCAACAAGTGCATCTCTTACACCTTTTAGCTACAGTAATGGCACTATAGAGACTGAGCCTCTGTCAAATACAAAAAAAAAGCCCAATGAGTATTTGACTAGATTATAACTTAAAATAAGATATTTATTAGATATTGACCATTATTTGGTCAGTTGCTTTGTGTGCAGCTATTTGATACGTTGCCCCATTCCACATGATAGTCTAAGTATTCTATTTTTACCCAGAAAAGTGTTGGCAGGGATATCTTTGTACCTGCTCTCAGGGAAAAATACCAAGGATTTTAGGGGAGGCATGGAGGGAGGGAGAGAGAGGGGGAGAGAGTGGGGTGGGGGTGGACGGATGGATGGATGAAGGTTGGCTGGAGCTGTCAGTCTCATCTCTCTCCTGTCTCTCCTCATCCATCCTCACCATGCTGACAGCAGTCTTCCAAGCAGAACACCGCCTGCCTGCCAGGTAATTCATATTCCCTACCTGCACAGCCGCCGCCACCACCACCACCACCGACACCAGGAGACAGAAATGCAAGGGGGGACTGGTGGGAGAACAGAAAAGCAGCAAGAAGCATTATACAAAAAGAGGGAGAGAAAAGAGAGAGGAATTTGGATGGCAACATGCAATAGTAAAGATGTTGGATAATTAATATTATTACTAATTAATTAATTAACTATTAATTAAAAGTATTTTTAGCCTATACATTTTGATGTGAGGATACAAAAACGACTGCACACAAACTTTCGTTAATGCCATCCTTGTCGAGGTACAATAAATTCCTATGAGTGTGTTATACATAATGATTATGATTTATATAGAAGTAAAGGATAGCAGTATAGTCTTGCATTGCCAAACGTACATATCTCCACACTATTTTTTTTGCTGTTGCGGGCAGGTAGAACACTGTCAACAGATCATCCACAGCTCCATCTTTCCCATAACACTGAATCACAATACAACAAACACATAATCAAAAAAAACAGGCAAAATCATATCGGACTCATCTCACCCTGCTCACTGCCTGTTTGCTACACTTTTTTTTCTCCTCTGGGAGGTGCTGCAGGTTTCTGTCCCCCAAAACATCTTGCTTCAAGAGCATTTTTTCCCCCTATTTCAATATGATTCCTTCTTCCACTCCAGGATATATCCCTGCATTTATGCACCATGTTCTGAACATGCAGCAGCTTTCTCTGCCTACCTAAGATAAGATGAGATAAGATATTCTGCCTAAGAAGACTGTGAATTATTATTAACCGAATGATATTTTATATTGATGTCTTTCTATGTGTACTGAAAACAACTTCCACCGGCTCTGGTTGCGTGGTCATTAGAGCTCAACAGCAACACTGTGAAGCTGCAGTGTTTGGAAACAAAACCTAAACCAACTGTTTCCTGCAAGTCTTTACAAACTGTGAAAAATGTAATTCTGTACTATAAAATACTATTTTACCTTGTTCATGTTATTATGTGCAGTATAAACTTTGCAAGAGGTCTACTGCATTTATTGAAAGTTGCCTTGGACAAATTGTTAGCCATGTAATGTGGATTTACACAAGTCATTGACAAAGTCAAGTTGGAAAGACTTTTCTTACGGATAGTAATATGATAATTTCTCAAGTCTAGTACAAGTTTACTCCAATACTCCAATGGTTGTTGTATTTCTTGCTGACCATGTGTTTTTTGTTTTTTTGGGGGGGGTAGGACATTTATAATGACATCTTATCAATCAGCAATCTGAGATTTTCTGGAGCCCCATTGTAGCAGCCACAAGTGATACTGCTTCTTAATAGGTAACCTGTGGGGTTTTGACCTCTAAGATGGTGGGTGCCCATTTTGTTTGTCTCATACATGCACACCATTTGATGGTACATATAATGGACAGAGCTTCCGGGTCTGTGAAGTGACGCCAATGTGGAGGTGTCTTAAACATGCATTCTATGGAATGGCCAGCAGAGGGCAGCTCCATGGGCTGCACAGAGAAGCTGATAGTATTGTGTTTGGAGACTTCTCACTTAATTTATTAGCTCAGTAAACAGTTTCCTAGTGAGTTTATGGTCTTAATCACTAGTTTCAAGTCTTTGTCCATACAGCATGATGTTCATTTTGTAAATGATAGTCCAATTCAGAGTAAAATAGACGATAAAGCAGGGTATGCTTTTGTATGCTTGTGACAAACTGCCAAAGTAGGCAGTGCTGTTCAAATATGAATCCAGATTTTGTTACTGCATTACATTTCTCGCTTTAAGTTGTTTCAGAGGTATATTTTAGTGTACTGTTAGCTGTAATACCGGAATGTGTATGACCAGGCGATTTTTTCCAACTGTGGACGAGTCTAAAATTCCGCCACCAATGAGCACTCGACAACCATGATGCCAAACTTGAGGCTTTAAAACTGTACTCCACAAACCAATGGGTGATGTCACTGTTTACACTTGGTACACAGTGAAGCGATACGCATCCCAGCCAATGGTACCACAGGTGGCGGTAATGTGCCAAAAAAGACGAGTTAGGAATGTTATAAACTATGCAGATTGGCAGGTCGACTTTGCAAAATGTCAGTGCAAGTTCAGTGCAAGTTCAGTACAGCAGAATAAAAACCTAAAATCAAAAGGATACATTTCTTTGAATTTACTTTGAACCAACACTACTGCAAGTGTCAGAGACAGACAAAATCTTCTTGCTGGGGACTGAGGTATAAGTTTGCCTCCTGGCAACTTTGGTATACTATTTTCAGTACAGAAACAAGGAACATTTCAAAACATTTCTGTATTACACTGTACAAACACTGAACAAATACTTTCCCAAAGGTCAGTAGGTCACAATATGCATACAAATGAAAATAATCTCTTATGTTATGAAATAGAAAATACAAAATAAATAGAATAATAAAAAATAAAACCTGTCCTCGTCTTATCCACAATTCTCTCTCCATCGCTGTTGTAGCTGACTGAGAAACTTGATTTTTTTCCCCAAACAACTGATTTAAAGGACGCATGTGAGTCTTCCAGCTCTGGCATTTCATTTGCGCTCACCATAGTGACCGACTCACATGCCAATCAGCGTGTTATGCAAACCTTAGCACATGTTGCTAAAGGTATACGGGTGAAGTTTTCCCAAGCAGCACACTTTTGAACTTTGGTTCCGCATTATGTGCATCAATCTACATACTGCGCACTGATATGGAAATCAGATCAGAAAATGCTCATATGTGTCATTATGGAAGGCACGAATAATGTTTAGATTGGAGACTTGTTCCGATAAGTGTCATGGAATAAACTTAAAAATAAAATTAAATACATTTACTCTTAACAGCATGACTAGATTAAATAACACCTGTGTTGTAATCTGACTAGCTGACCAATTAATATCCTTATGCGTCTCTCTCTCATTCTTTTTCACTGGTCTTCCTGCTTCTCTCCTTGTCTCACTGTTCGTCCTTTGCGATTCAGGAGACATCACAAAGAAATCTCAGCCATCGGATGAGGACAGATTGTGGGCCTCTGTAGCGTAGCGTAACCGATAGGTGATTGGATTGAGAATGATTCCCTCTAATGACGAGGCCGGCTCAAGGCTGTTAGTGGTAATGAGAACACGGTACGTGCACAGAACCAGACTGCTTTGCCTCCCAATGCACCACTGGAGGCCAGGAAACACACATACACACACACACACACACACACACACACACACCGACACATGAATAGAGATACTTACGGACCCTGATGCAAGGACAGGCACACACTGGCATAACACTGGTGAGTAGTACCTTGCTTAACATTTAGTACTCAACTGACGCAAGGAAACACACACACACACACACACACACACACACACACACACACACAATACAAAAGCATTCAGGGCATTGCACAGATGAGAATGTTTAATACAGAAATTAAACAAATATAATAAACTGCATTATGTTCCCGTTTTTTCTTGGTTGGATTGAGAATACTTTAGAAAAGATTGTTTGGATTAGTGAAGAACATTCCCTTCTAGTGGCTGTTGCTCTGCCCTGAATGAGCCCCATGGCGTTGGAGGGAGATTGGCATGGCTCCACTCTGGTGCCTGGTGCTACTAACTGGCACATACCATTGGTGTGTGGCAAACCACCTACCGGGCACACATGTTACATGTATGTTGCCAAGAACGGCATTTCCGCACCCCTACCGCACATAGTGTGAACGCAACAGAGCATCCCTCTGTCTACCTGTGTCTCCACCACCCCCCACCCCCACTCCCATTCCTACGTGCAACACACAATGTAACACACACCTGCAAATCACCAATGTACATGCACACTTAGTCACACACAAGGAAACCCATCCAAACACGAGCCCAGGCACATGCAGGCCACTTAAAAACACACTGACAGGTGCTGGTGTGCAGGCACACTCGCCCACACACACACAGACACAGACACACACACAGACACACACACACACACACACACACACACACACACACACACATATATATGCATTCAGAATCACACACATAATAGTGGGCAGATTGTGTACCGTAGTATTGGGAGCCTAACCAAATGATGCATGGCTGTGGTTCTGTAATCATAAAACTCATCCTCTGTCCCTTGTGTGGGAGACACAGCAGAGTATGTGAAATAGTAGCACTTCAGATGCAGTGCGTAATGACGGACCACCAGATGCTCAATGGAATGCTCAATGGAGCCGATCACTACTGAGTGTGATCATGAAGCTCCCTGTATACCTACTGTTCCCACCTCTACTGGCAGAGAGACGACCACTGGTAGCAGTCAAGCCGGTCGTTCCAGTCTCCAGAGCCGAGCGAAAGGATAGATGCTGATCTCTTCATAAACACTTGAGTGTTCTATAGCTTTGTTTTCAGGGAACAGGATGTCTTGTACACTCTTGTTAAGTAGTATAGGTCCTTGGGCTATAAGGACTTGCTGTAAACACCTGAAGCTGTTGTATCATTTTTGATTCATGTTTAATCTGCTTAACATTTACAAACTATTAATAGTAGCAGCAGATTTAAATGGTCCAGGTATGCATATCATTTAGTATATCTATATGTTTAACATTTCCACATTTCCTTATCATATATTAATCTCATCCATTAATGAAAGTTCAGATTTTTTTTATTTTTATAATTGATTTTATTTTGATCTCTGTTTATTTTGGTAGCATCCATTCTTATATTGAACACTGCTTTCAGATCAGATTTTACCCACTTTTAAATACCACAACTGCTTAAATCTAACCTCACCATGACGATCCTTGGAGAGCAAAAGTGTTGAATGTGCCCTGAATCCAGCAGGGGGAGCTATTGCAGCTCATCTTGTCTAAAAAAAAGACATTGGCTCAGGAGTGAGTAACAGTTGTGTAAAAGACTCACAACCGACACACCTGGGTATAAAAAATAAATCAAAAAGACATAGAGAAATGTCAGATTGCCCCACAAATGTGCTGTGACTCAGCAGCAAACATATATTTGATCTGGTTCTTTCTAAGTCCAATGTGCTTTTCCTTTCATTTTGAATGAGTGAACTTCTCCAGTAAAACAAGCAGAGACGTGCAAATGCAGACGTTGTGGAAGGGGGTTAAGTCAGTTTCAAGTCTTTGGTTTTAATATTGGCATATACTCCTGTTAAAAACATAATTTTACCTGACTTTACCCGTGGTTTTGAATGTTACCTTTGAAAAATATGTTCATCGAAGACGTTACAGAATTCAATGGGATGCAGGGGCATTACTTTATCACCAATCTGTTATATATAGAGTGATTCCCAATCATTCATTGGCCTGGAATATCCAGGAACATACATGTAGATGTAGGCGACTCCAATTACTTGAACTAGAGTTAAAGTTTGCTAAAGGATTTCTAAAGATGCAGATGTCTAATTGGAAAGCTCTGAAGGCGCATATCCGCAAATGGAAGACCAAGTGAGTGATGACCAGATCCTTCACAGTGACATATACATGTACAGCATGTAAGCATGTGCACAACAAGGTAAAGGTCTTTAAAAGATTCACTATGTGTAAATATGTATCAATGGCATCCGAAAAAAAAGTGCTTAAAAGAAGAAAAAAGTAGAAAGATGAAGAACAATCTTAAAACATTAGTCTCTGTTGTGCCTCGTTCCACAAGTCACCTCCGGGTGTCCGCCACAGATGATCGAATTAATTCACAATTATGAGCGCTCCTCATCATCCATCTACCTGCTGTGACAGTGATGAGCAGGGGATAATGCTACTACCCATAGTCATATTTAGTAAACATATGATGAATGCTTAATGGGGGCAAACTGCTATAATGAAACTATGATCTCAGCTTGTCGCCATCCTAATACTTACATCTGTATTACAACTAATAGCCAACTAATAAAATTCTATTGTCTCAACATAACCACATCCTCAGTGTCTTCATTAGTTAACAATAACTGAACATATTGTGTGATATTTAGCAGTACCCACTACTTTCACTTAAATCAGATTAAACAGAAATCTCATAATCACATTTAAAATAATTTTAACGAGTACAAAACTGTCACAATTGATAAGATCATGTTTCATTTAGCTTTACACTTTTTTATATGATTCCTCTCAGCAGACACCACTGCGACCCTGTAGTGTAGGGGCCCCTAGAATCAAAGTGCCCCTATTCACGTTTGTGAATTATAGCCCCTCATGCATCCTATGAATGTAAGGACAGCCTGTGGCAGTACTTGCCCATTCTCCCTGTAGTGGAGAGTAGGCCATCCTCCACTCCCACTGTCTACATCAACAAACAAGAAAAAAAAAAGTAATAAAGTGCTCAAAGCAGATTTAATAAAAAGAGGAAAAACTGCTAATGTCTGTTATTACCCAGCATGCTGCATGTCAAGTCTCTAACATCTAACAGCTCTGAGACCATCTAGCTCTGCTAACACTAGACACTCCCTTCTATTACTACTCATATTTCCAACAGCCCCTTAGCTCTGACCAGAACCGAGAGTTTCTCAGGTACAGTTGTCAGCTTATAATCATAAGATTTCCATTATTTCCAGCTTTTTCTGTAATCACATTTGTCTGTAACACAGTAATGCAGTAAGTGGTGTCATGAATTACTTTCTACAGCGAGTAATTAGGTAATGTAATGCATTACATTTTTCTGCAATAGGCATTTAGTGTAACTTAATGCTGTAATTGCCTCCCACTATAGCAGTTTTCATTCATTCAGCCTCCCTGTTTATTTATTGCTATCCAGCTCTATCTAGGCTATATTAAAGGTCCAGTGCATAACATTTAGGAGGATCTATGGGCAGAAATGAAAGATGACACCAAAAATGCTAATCTAAATAGTTTTGGAGGGCACTGACAATATATTTCATTAAGTAGTTGGAGGACTTGTTAACTTTAGACACGGCAATATTCAAAAATCTCTCAAACACAAGCAATTTTGTAGACCCCCCTACAGCGAAAAGAGCCCACAGACCAGCAGAGACCTATAGTCCAGTTTTGACCCAGGGCATCTTGCTTGTTAATTCAACCATTGATGATTTTGGTTTGAACTTTTGCTTTCCACAATCCTATAAGACCTTTAATAAAACAAAAAACCCATCATTTGCAGTACCCATGCATGGAACGCAATTCAACAAAATAATTGCTTCGGGCATTGTTTGATAAGTTTGTCCTCATAAAGATGCATGTATTTTAAGAAAACAAAAGAGGAGAGAAAGCCACTTCAGAGTCAATTATTAATAACAAAAAATCTCAACTTGATGGGATAAAAAGAGCTGTATTGAAGATGCTTGTCAATCAGGCTCCACAGACTGCCTGTTCTCTACAGAGCTCCTCAACAATGACAACTGACAGCAGCCAAACCCTGTCTGGTCCAGTGTGTGTATACTGTACAATATCCCTGTGTGTGTTTATACTGTACTGGAAACAGATTTCTACCCACTTAGCTTTGTTGTCATTTATGTAAACTGAAATGAATCTATACAGGCATGGGTTCATGCATGCATGTATATATTTCTACATGTATTTTCGTATACGTGTTATGTCAGTTTATTGGTGTCTTTATTCACTCATTCAAACATTTGTCAACCCACCCACTCTCATTCAGGGCAACAGGACAGGGAGCCATTTCAGCATGCATTGGTGGAAAGGCAGAGAGACAGTCTGTATATTGCGCTGTATTCTGTATATGAACATACCTACATACAGATATATAATTTACAATAGATGTCTCCTTAGGGTTTAATTAGCAGTCCCAATGGGTTGGAAGGCTTTTTTGCTGTATATGCTGTATGGCCAGTGTATGTGTCAGCTGGATATGGAAACGTGTGACAATTTGACCTCTACCAAATTAGATTTTTCTTATTTTATTACTATTATGAAAGGCAAACAAATCTAGCCATCAAGCACCCCAGAAAACGTAGTTACCACTGTGAACAAATAATAACAACACTAGAATTTAGGATTTTGTCCTATTAAGATTTAATGAATTGGCACCTTGCTGTAGCTCATCATGTTTTCTGATCACATGAGTTTTATGACAGGTGTCCAGGGTGAGCAAAAACTTCAACCATTGCCAGAGGCATTGCATTAAAAAAACACTACTAAGTTAATACATGTTTATAAATGAATGAGCTGGAAACTGTCAGCTCTAATGTTTTCTTTTTATTTTCTTTTGGGGTTTTTTCTATTCATCTGGGGTAAATGAAAGACGAGACCATGGAACGACACACGACAAACACATTGAACACATTGAAAAGAGTGGTACATTATCAGGTTTGGGTGAACACCTGCCACAAAGCACATTTATGCCTGTAGTGCAGTTCCTCTGACATGGGAACACGGCTAATGGAAGAATCTTGTATGCAAGATGACTGTGAAGACAACTGAGCTACTCGTGGGTTTCTTAACCAATGAGAGAACATTTATCTACATGTTTGGATGAGGATTGTCTTCAGACACTCCAGAAAACATAGATGCAACAGTTGGTAATGTGCAAAAACTTGTGTGTGTTTAAGAGATTCATTGGCAGAAATGTAATATAATGTTCCTAATTATGTTTTATTTAGTATATAATAACCTAGCTTAGAATGAGCCCTCCATATCTACAGAGGAAGCAGGTCCTCTTCCACGGACCCTGCCATGTTGAACCATCATGTTTCTACAGTTGCTCAAGACAGACAAACCAAACACTGACTCTAGAAAGGGGCCATTTGTGTTTTCACGTTACCTGTAGGAAGGCCACCATTGTTTCTCTTACCAGCTTGGAAAGGGAGGAGAATAGAGAGAATAGAGGGGTATCAGTTGGTTGCAATCTGCAACCTCACAGCTGGATGCCACCAAATCCTCCACACAGGTCCTTTAATTATACAAGCAATTACATGCTCCTAAAATGGTTGATAGTAGTTTTTTGGGGGGGTTATGATTCACTTTCCAGTCCCTCCGGGATTTTGCTGACTTTTTTGCAGCCTAAAATGCCTGAACTTGTCTAAAAGAATTGCTTTGCCACATTGATTGTTTTTAGGCATTTGTTTGAAATGAAATTACAAGAGAAAGGGAAAATTACAAAAATAGTTATTTTGTGAGAATAAAATCGCTAGCAGTTTGGCTCAATGTTTTTTTGGGGGACTGCTATGATTGGTGAAACTCGCAGTAAAACTAAAATGATTGGTCAAATTTATGGAAAACTGCAAGCTTGCAGAGAATTCACAGGGATTGGATGGATCTGCCATAACTGTTGTGATTGTGCCATTGCAAATTCCTTGGGACTACCTTTTTTAAAGTAGTTAGATAATGGAGGAAGCGTGTTGTATGCCCAATGCTAGAAGCTTCTTTCTTGTCTTTTTAGAGATGTTATATAGATATGTTAGATAGAAGTTTTGCCTGCACTATGGATGTGCTTTTTAAAAGTGTTTTTAAAGTGTAAAACTAAGATACGGTGGCTGTGTGGAAGAAGGTGAGAGACATGCTAAAGAAGAGTGTCCTCATCACTGGAACAAGAGAGATAATGAACATTTTTTTGGTAAACACGCAGACACATGCATACCTCAACTTCAGGTGCTAGTCAGCATAGCTTTGCTGCTGAGTCTCGTTTTCTAGGCGCGACTGAAGAGGGTATTTTTATGTTAATTGCCCACTTTCTGCTGCACTGGTTATTCTCTGAATGCTCTGTTAGAATCGCTTGTTTCACTCTCAACCACCTGCCACACAGAGGAAGATGAAAAGATGAGTAGGGAGATAATGGGAACGAGTGAGAACAGGGCAGTTCTACTCTCTGCCTCTTTTTTGTCTTTTTGAAGAGAAATCCAGGAATCACCTCAGCTGTCTCTTCCATCCTGGCACACAGGCCTGCCTGTCCACAGCTATCACATTAACCAAGCAGAGGAGATTATTAGCAAAATCCGCAATTGGCCCCAGATCCAATCTCTGAAGATATTCCTTTTGCTGTTCCACGCAAGAGCGCAAATAGGAAGGGGGATTGCGAGAGCTGTTGCAAGAAAAGCAAAAGCGACCTCATCCTCTATTTAAAATGAACCCTTATTAATATTTCAAAATGTTGGATATGCATGGGGCTTTGAAGAAATGAGCTGCCTTTTTCCAGTCATTTGCTAGTGGAAAAGAGGGGCCATGATTGGGAGCTGTGGCAAAAAAAAAAGGGAAAAAAAGTGAATTAAACAAAGGGAGTGAAAAAATGGCACAGAATGGAGCCCTCTTTCATACTCAGCAGCATTTTGCCTGCACTGAGAGGAGGCAAGAGAGCATAGATGTGAAGTGGTTAAAAAGACCTGGTAGCGGAAGAAAGGTAGAGGAAGGTACTCCTGCTAGTATCCGTCATTACCCCTTCACTTTGCACACTGCCAAGCCCATTACTTAATTTCCCTTGCCGCCCTTCACTATGACAGAAGTTTAAGTGAGTTAAAAGCAAACCTGCAGAGGCACACTGCCTCAGAGAACTGTGATGAAAAAGTCAAATCAAACGATATCAATTTTGAAATATGGTCAAAGATGCAGCTGGTTGTTGGATGTAATCGGCTAAAAGCCCAAAGGATTCTACTTATAATACATCACAGAGATAGTTAGTCACATTTTACATATCTACACCCTGGAAACCCACACTGTATATGAATCCAGCACATTCACACACACACACACACACACACACACACACACACACACACACACACACACACACACACACACACAAACAGACATATTCGCATACAGAACTCATTTCTCTGCTATCTCAAAGATGCAGTACTATGGCCTAAGAGATTTGTGAGCTCATTTGCAGGCACATTAAAGCCCCACTCACTCCAACATGAAAAAATGTCTTAGCCTTTTGACAATTTTTTATTGTGGAAGTGCAAAACTCATTTCGGCAGTTGACACTTGGGTACAGATATCAAAGATACATGTATTTTTGGAGAAGAGCGAGTGCATGGAAGCAAGGTATGTCTGTAAATTGGATGTACATGCATTTTTGGTGCAGGACGTGTGGGGTTGGGGGGAGGTGTAGAAAATAAGCTTGCCATTTTGCTGTAATGATGTAAACAAAAGTGTATGTCATCCGTAACAGCAAGCAAGAAATCTTCTGAGGAGGTTTCTTCAGGAGCAGATGCTTAGATAATGACCAAGTAAAGATAGTGATCACAAAAAAAACCCCACTTTTATCAAGCTTTACTTTACCATTTTACCCAATCTTCTTGCTGATGAAAAAAGTGGTATTTTTCTCACTAGAAAACTGTTTAAAGTGTGCAGGAAGTGTGTATTTAACACACCGACAGAAAGTATGGGAGCTTTTGGATTAAGTCTTCTTGCTCGCTTGCTTTGTTCAACCTACAGCATTCTGAATTCATATGCTTTAAAAGCCCTCTTTTGCCAAGCAGCCAACATGATTAGTAGGGACAATTAGCCAGGAAAGGCCTGCCAACCAAATAGGGTAAACAAAAAAGGCCCATTAGCTTGTGGAGTGCACCTCAGCTCCACTGGGGACCTGTTGTACTGGGCTGCTGGCAGACGTATACAGACGTAATGGGATGTTTTCAAGTAGCCCCACATGTAAATGTAGTACCTTGACGTGTTACCAGCCAAGCACGCTGAGATGGTTGCTAATTAGTTGGAATCAAAAAACCCTACAAAGAAATCTTGTTAAAAGAAGTTATGTTGAAAGAATAGGCAGTGTTAAGAGGATCCACCTGATTTTTGTATAATATAAAATACACAGGTGGTTGAAAGTACACAAAAGTACATTAAGTTTAAGTTTGCCCATGTCTACTTTAAGAAAAATGCAATCGGAGTTGCTGTGCTGCTAACCTTTTGTAGTCCAGATTGGCCAGCTCAGCAGCGTTTCTATGACTGTGCTACATTTGGCCATTGAGCTGCTTGTGAGGACAAACGTAAAGGGTATGATGTTAAATCTCTATCAGCTGCTGATATGCTGCAGCCGGTAGTGGAGATGCTGTTGTTAACTTCAATTTCATCTTGTCACACCGCCTAAGTTACAAAAGCCATATGAAATATGTTCTTCAGTCTATACTATCACAACGGCACTGGTACATGTTTCTTTGCTTACCTGCCGCACAAGCCGGTAATTCAAGTCAGCATGAACGGCATGTGCCGTGTTGTGTGCCAAGTTGAAATGGAGTGGTAGAGATTTCATAAAGGATGCGTCTCACTATTTCAGTATATGACTTCAGCAGGCTGAGTCAACACTCTTGTGGTGTTACCTTACAGGAAGTTACCTCACTGAACGCCCACCTGCTCCCATTACCACCCCAACAACCCCACCTCCTACTTGAACGTTATTGGCTCGAGGGGACCCAGGAGTGCTGCATGTAATGTCACAACCATATTTTATTCATGTCGATGGAGTGTTTGGGTGGCCCTGCTTGAGACTGGGACACAATCTCTGCTGCTGGTAAACACCAATTTAATTGGCCTGACTGGCTGGGATGAGATGCAGCAGCTGGGGCATGATGGTATGTATAAGAGATGAACAACAAGGATGTGTCAGACACAAGCAAAAAGCAGCGAGAGGGAAAAAGTGGCAAGGTAGCAAATGTCTCTGACTAGAAAAAGGCTAAGGGGGATGACAATGTGCTGGCGTGAGCTCTTGCAGCTGCCCCAGGGTGTAGGTACTGCATGCTGAAATGCTCTGAAATGTTGGTGCTGGCCCACTTTGCCTGTCTGGCACAGTGATACAGACAGAGAATCATGTTGGATGCTCAGCTCCAAAGTGACATTCAGGTCCATGTTAGAGAAAGTCCTAGGAAGAGGTAACTCCTCACACAAACATAAATGTACAGCATGTGTGCACGCAGGAGATGATGACATAATCTGGGGCATCACAAAGCAGAGAACATTCATTCAAACAATCTGACATACTGGAAAACTCATTTGTCAGGACTACATGTGGACAGATACCGTACCTTTCTCACGTTTCCGCTGTCAAGTATCAGATAAAGTATTTCTTGTGGTATCAAACCTAGGACTATCTAAAGATCATCTACAAAAGAATGAACCTTCAATGTACTGTGTGACAGACACAATGTGTGCACATTTACAGGACAATACACACAGTAGGTGGGTAGCTCAAAGAGTGCATCAAAAAAGATGACATATCACGTTTGTGTCCTTATATGTTCCATAGAAGCTTCATTAGTGCAAAGCTATCACGGTTAAAGACGGAGAAATGTATCTTGGGGAACGAGGAAGACAGCAGCTTGAGCTGAGAAGCTGAAAAGTCAGCAGAGCAAAGCAGAGCAGACAGTAACTCCCCACACAAATCAGCAGACAAGAAATGTCTGTGAACAGAAAAGGCTTTCATGAATACAGTGCATGAGCTTCCCCTCCTCTTTTTGTTATGTCATGTTGTGATGATTTAAAGAAACATACACAAGCATGGTGTTCCCTTCTTTGGTCGGGCTTAACAAACAGTATGACAGCGTTTGTTAGCTTGTGTCTCAGCGTGGCATGTAACACATTACTGTAGGAGCTGGTACTGTTGTGATACTGGGATGCTGGCCTCTCTTGTCTCCTCCACTTTGCCTGTTGATTGTTTCTCAAAACTGCTGTCAACCACTAGCCTTATCCTAAACCTGACAGGTTTTCACAGTTCTAACAAAAAACAATCTTAGGAAGTTTTAAGGGGGTAATGGAAATTGAATTAAAGTGAACAAAGCCAAATAAATTGGCTTGGTGGCATTTGTTATTTAGAGAGTGTTAATCCAGAGCTATGCTGTCCAAATAAAAGCGAGGGCAGAATGAGCTGTTGCCTTTAAGCTAATGAGATATTAGCCAAATCCTCTTAGCCAAACTGTTTTGTGAGGGTTCAGTGAGCAATTGCCTTGCTGGCACTAATATGAATGAAGAGCCGTGTTTTTTTTTTTCAAGTGCCAGGTTGAAAGTGACTCAAGATGAGAGACATATCTAACAGGCATGAATGAATAAGTTTAAACCAATAGTTTCTAGCTTGAAGGGAGAGCATGATTGCATTTTTAAAGAATCGCCAACAGTTGCCTGACAAACTAACTTCCTTACTGCATTTTACTGTGCAAGTCTAGACTATTAGACAGTACACATATTGTTAGAGTAAAATTTGTAATGTGAATGCTTCACTATGTAGGATTTATAATAGATAAAATAAGACACAATATATGCAAACAAGTTAAGAAAGCATTTAATCATGGATTTAAATGATTCGCTTTGAGGTACTTTTTATTAATTAATTCATTCATTTTTGTTGATAATATCCACGTGTCACCGTTGTAGACTTATTCCAATGATTTTGTGTCTCCGGTTGAGATTTCTATTAATAAATATTTTGGCAACTGGGATATTTTCACACGTATATTGGACCAAGGCGTTGATAAGGTACTTGTTGATGATTGTAATGGTTTGTAATACTCACTTTTTAAATAGTTTTCATGTTTTCTTGGCTGCTGACTGTAAACTGGAATGCCAGCATACCAGTTTATAGATATGTTAGTTGATAATACATTGAAATATAAACCAAATTATCTGTAATCTTTCAACCAAACCAATGGGGTATTGTAACAGAAGTCATCAGAGGCTTCACAATAGAGTTAGTGGGAGTGTGAAAAAGTGGGGTAACCAGCCAATTCTTGATCTGAGACGCAATGCTTAGAATAGACTCACATGTGCGGACTCTTTCCAAATCATGTTTCTACACAAGGCTTGTCACTGGGATTGCCAAAGTGATTGGATATTACAAAAGATTTGGCTAGTTAAATGAATAAAATAATCTCCATAGCACCATGTCTAACAGGCAGAGTTAAAGGATATTTTGGCTTCATGTTGTACAGTGGAGACGGGTCCTCCATCTTTATATGAAGTCTATGCAGTGAAACTATTGCTGAGAAGTGTGGCCAGAACCAGCCAAGTGACTGGCTGATTAGTGCAGCAAGTATAGTATTGGTGTAAATGTACTTAATTACTTTCTGCTACTATATGGTGGACATAAAACTAGAAACAGAAAGATGGGGACTGTAGTGCAATGGAAAATAAGAATTTGGAAGATGTGGGGATGTATTTACATCCATCCATCCTTTTTGTCTCTTTGGTGAACTGGGCTCAGTTACAGTTAAATCAAGAAAAAATGACTGAGAATGACTGAATGACAACTGAGTGAAGGTGTCACTTTTATCTTAAAGGCCCTGAAACACCAAAGACAACTGTTGTATAGCCTCACATTGCCTGTATCTTGGCCAAAAACAGTAGTGTGTGTTCTAGTGACACAGACTACAGCGAACGGCCAAGATATTAAGGTAATAACTCTCCATATCAGCAGGTGGTGGTAGTGAATGTAGGTTTGTCCACTCTCGCTCAGACAATTTCATAAAACAGCTGCTCGAAAAAAAATATTCGTGAAAATATGTCAATTTTAATGATCAGTTGAGATTAAGTTGAAAAATTAAACAATACTTTTGCATGTTCCCTCTTGACAAAGTTGTTTTCTGCTTTGCTCACTTCCGTTTCTCTTCTGGTGCACTGATTCACTTAAGCTGAACCGCCAATCCGAGTGATTCCTCCTACCAATGGCCTCCACCGCTTATTCAACATGCTCAGTCAGCCAGAAAAGCCACAGATGAGGGCCAGCGAGTGCCAACAGTGCGACATTTGTGCTAAATTCTAGAAAGTTGACTGTTGCAAATGGGGTAAACTCTCAATAAATTGTCTGTTACATCCACTTACATGTTAGATTTGCAGGGAATTTAACTCTTCTCTATGATACAAAAGTGCTACAACAATCTTCACACGCTGTTACCAACATATATGTTGGTAACGGCATGTGAAGATTTATGTACTACCTTGTTAATGCAGGGAGCAGCCTATTCTCTGGAGGGAACAGACTCATGTTTCTCTGCGTCATATGCTAATGAATTCTAAGGGCAAAAAAACAGGTTGATTTACAAGTTGACCCTTACCATCCCAAACAGCATTACAAACAGCTCTGATTTCCTTGCACCCAGGCATCAGGGAAGACAGAGAGGGCAATCATATTCATCTGTAGCCTCCCTCACTCCGCATTTGCCAGGTCTGACAGAGAAACCGCGGGGGTTGTGTGCTCACTGAATGAAATGTGAATAAATAACACAGAGAGAGAGAGAGAGAGAGAGAGAGAGAGAGAGAGAGAGAGAGAGAGAGAGAGAGAGAGAGCACATTAATTTCTCTTCTTCATTCATATTCACACGGCGGGGACATCGCTCTTAGACGTGTGATCTTAAACAGATTTCTTGGCGCTCACCCCCATCAGCGTATTTTATCTGTCATGTATCAAAGCTGTCGTATATATGAATAAACCCTCAAACCCAACGTCACATCCTGCCTGAGCTAAACCGCTATTCAGGACAGAATCGGGAGGGGGTTGTGGGGTGGGGGTGTGGGTGCATAGCAGTCGGGACTCCGGTGCACATTGCGGGGATCGTGGCGGGAGACGACACCATACATCAGTGGGGACATAGCCTGTCAGAGCGTGAATGGGTTTTGTCATGAATGAATAACTACCAGAAATGTGCGGTGAGGGGAAGAAGAGAGCTTTACTTGCCTAAGCCTTTTCATCTCCTGTGATCCACACTCCAGAGCTCGAGTGAAGAAGGGGGGTCAGGGGCTTGTTGAAATAAACAGATTTCTCAGTAGGAGAAGATGAGGAAGGAGAGCCTCTTCTTCACACTGAAAGAAGGAGAGAACAAGGAAACGGATAAAGTCTGTAACAGAGGGTGCAGCCAAGCCAATCCGACAGTGCACATGGAGCGTGTGGTGTCTCTGTGAGCATTGTGTTGTATACTCATGTGAAC
This sequence comes from Dicentrarchus labrax, assembly GCF_905237075.1. NCBI lineage: Eukaryota > Metazoa > Chordata > Actinopteri > Moronidae > Dicentrarchus > Dicentrarchus labrax. Next base: position 12,280,025 of record NW_026136706.1, read on the forward strand.
TGTCCCCTCAGGCGTGTGTCGCCTGAACACTTTTGTTTCAGAGTGTAGAACTAATTTCCCACCCAAAGGGAACTCTGTCATGAGGAATATGTAATGAGGAAAAGGCTCACTGGAACTATCTCACCCTCCCTGCCTTGCTGTCACTATTTTAGTCTCGGATGATTTTCTCCAACTATCAGGACCTAAACGTCACCGCTGTGTATGTGCTTCAAGCATACAGGAACAGAAACTGCCATTAAAATTGTAACGGAAATTCCTTTATCTGTTGTGGGTGATAAAGGAGATAGCTGGATAAAAAGACAGATAAATGAGGATGGGCGAAAAAAGATGTAGACCCTCCTACGGGATGAAACAGTCCATACTGTGAGGAGGTGGGTGAGACTGGGAAGGTGAGGGAGCTGGGCTGAAGTGGGAGGAGGGGGAGGGGATATCAAGTCTTGCCCACCGCACTGTGTTTGTACTTTACCGGCACTATCCCAGAATGCCACCTGCTGATTTCCCGTCTGCCCTGGCACTGCCTCTCATGGCAGCTGGCATCCCTTCTCCCCGTCCCTCCCTTCCAAGAATGGCAACAATGGATTCGGGAGGCTGAGACGCAGCCAGTGTCAAAGATTAGCTCCACCTCTCCCTTCCATGGCTCTACACTCCCGTCACCTTTTGACCTTTCTGCCGTTTTAACCCAAGGATGTTGATGCACAAACACGAATATGAATTGCCTGATGTCATTTTCATGTTCATGTTGTTTTATCTTTTCCGCCTTGGGTAATTGATTGTTGTAGTACGTTGATACCAGCTGGTGTGTAGTAGCCTGTGTGTCTCGTCACTGCCCCCTCACACAGAGACATAGCACATTGCTCTGTACTGTCCACCGTACCCTTTACTGTACAAGCTGGCGGTGATTTATGTATTAACAGGGACAGTGAACAATGAAAAACACTTATTAGGTGTCATGTTCTTCATCGTTCATGATCAAGGTTAAAGGAGGCTTTTAAACATGTGCTGCAGAAAAGTAGTGCAAGTGTGTGTCTCTGTGTGTTTGCTGGTCCCCATAGGCCCAGTGGTTCCCCCTGACTAAGTGTGTAATCGATCATAAAAAATGCTGAATAGCTCAGTCTGGACAAGAGACAGGGAGGCAGCAGTGTACAAGGGACATTGACTGAGTTAATGGTGGTTTATTTGATGGCCTGCATGTAGGTGTCTTTATGGTCACTGGAATATTTTTCAGGATAGAATTGTAATTTGTATTTGTCCAAAAAAATATGATCATGGGTGTGGAGCGTGCTGAGTATTCCTAAATCTAATCTAATGATCTTTGGTCAAATTCATATTCTTGGGTTCTTAACTTTTATGGTGCCATTTCTACTTTTGGCCTGAAATGCAGTCGCTCACTCACCTACACACACACAGGAACATTCTTACATTTTGGAAAATGTATTTGATGGCTGGCTTACCCAAAATCTGATGAGAACATTTTTTTTGTAGTACAACTAGCTGAAATTCTGGAAACAGGGTGAAATGGTGAGTGTCTACAAGATCTACTAACAATTTGATGCCTCTTGTTAGCTAGCAAGTGCACGGCTTGCAACTTTAACATGAAGACAGGATTTCTGAGGTGCAGCATGCAGTCTCCTTGCCCCGCTATTGGTCAGTAAATGGGCTAGCTCCAATGCATCTAAACTGCTTGGCCTCCCTATTCCTGTCCAAGTCAGCTATGACCTATGGACAATAAGCTTGTAAACACGCTCAATACATGTACACTACAGCAATGGGTCTGTCCACCATATGTTCTTGCTAGGGTTGGGCAATGTGTTAAAATTTTCCAACTGCCCACCATCAGTTCAACAATCAGCGATTGCCGATGTATTCGCACATGTAAGTGCCGTACGCCAAAGTTAGATGTGAAAATATTCTGGCTTTAAGCTGTGTCACTGCCTCTCTGATGCCCAACCTCTGTCGCTCCTCTACCGCCTTATGCCTGTTCTGCTGTGTCCTCATCTTCCCTTGAGTGTGAATCACCTTGTTACTGTATTCCCTGTTGTCAAACTAGTCAAAATAAACCCTTAATCCACTGCAGTTAGATGTAAAAAATACTGTTTTTCCTCCCACTCCCTCTTTGGTTCAGTGTGTGTTCTGTGCTGCTGAGAACCAGTTCTCAGACCATTGAATAAGCAAAATAAAATGACAAAAGTTGCCCAAAAAAAACAGCCAGAACAGCCGGTGATGGACTATGGCCATTTGCAGATAGCAGTCATAGTCGTCCAATTACCCAACCCTAGTTCTTGCTGCCCTAATTAATTTTGCATTGTGTTAATGCAGGATAAATTAAGATTAACAAAAATAAGATCAGTTTTGTATAATATCAAGATTTCCTTGAATCAGCATGTTGTACAATGCTGGAACCATGCATTACATTAATGTAAGTCGGCAGCTAACTTCATAAGTTTCAGAATTAATTGGTAAAATTTGTGTCATACAACATAAACATAAAAATCTCTTAGACATGAAAACCACAGACTCTGTTTTCTACATACAAAAAAGCTCCTAAGATCCTCTTAAAAAAAAAAAAAGCTCCTAAGATCCTCTGAAGGATTCTGCGGCTCAGAAAGCTTGATACATTTCTGTGTTTTAGAATCGCAACCAGTAAGACTACCAGACACAAAACTTCATCAAGTATGTAATTTTGCATTTTAATAAAAATGTACTTTGAAATTAAAGATTCAAGATAATGTGCTGAAGCAACACAATGATCTTTTCCATCTGCAAAACCATACCATATGATGACCTGAAACATCATTGAAAGTGTGAAATACAAGGCCCCCATAAAAGTTAGTTTGCAGTCATTCATAGGTATCACCTGCTTTGTCTTTGAGTTGATGTTGAACATTCACATAGTGGTCAGTATGTAAACTTAAGTGACTGAACTTGGTGGAAGAATGAAACGCATGCTAGGATGTCGTCACCTAAAATAACCAACACGACGATACATGAAAAGGATTAAGAAACTCAAAGAAATATGTGCACACACAGACGCAGACACAAACACACATAATCAAGCTGTGCATCCCTCCCTAATCCAGGCTGGATGGAGCCTGTAATACAGCGACTCATCCCTCTTGGTAGACCCCGGTTCGTCTTTCATCTCCCAGGGACTGTTTACTTCCAGTAATTAGGCCATTCATCACCCTAATGGGAACATCCCCCTCCACTAAATAACTTCTCTTCTCTCTGAGCAGGCTTACAATCCTGGCACAGGGTCTTGGAAGGGAGGTGGCTCTCCTCCTAGGCTTGGTGCCAAGGGGGGGCAGGATGTCCAATCTGTCAACATTTCTTATCAGAAGGCCATTCATGGCCCACAATGCGCTGGGGTGTGCTTTAAGGGGAAGGGAGGTCGGATAAAACATTGGACTGTAATTCTAAATATGGTGCAGATGCTCTCCAAATATAATAATGTGCTATGTGAAGTTATTTTTGTGATTGATTAGAAGCTGGTGCTGGAGTGATCTGCTAGAGGTGAACTGCAAGCCTTTAGAGAGCAGCTATGTAGAGATACAACTGTGCTACAAGATTATCTTTACCGTTGATTTGGGGAGAGACTAAGCTATCCATTCCATCATATAAAACCATGACCATTAGCTCATGGGTCAGACTGTCTTGCAGAACAATATCATAGGTTGCTGTGTGCTTCACTATCAGGTCTAAGATGTCTAATTCATATCTCGCTCCTTCAACTTCTAATCAAACAATGCAAACAGCCCTCTACAAACCTTTTAAGTGATCCAATCAAATTCCTTTTGAAACAATTCGGCTTTAATCAGACACAAGCTAATGACAGCGTAAGTGACTGAACTTAACAACTACACTGTTAGTGGCATTAGCTTGCTGCTAATTTGTCACAGTGCCCAGCTGTTTCCCATTGATGGCAACTTTCACTCTTTGTCAGGGCTTCTGCAGTTTTTTTTTTTACAGGTTAAAGAGCTTTTTAAGACCATATGCAATTGAAGAAAGAGTATGAAGGACATGAAGGAAAATCAGTATTTAAAAGTGCAACTTTATAAAATTAGTAGCAAAGATAGACACAAAGATTCTGAAATTTTAAGAACTAAAATATTTACACTTAAGACTTTTTAAGACACTTTGCTTTGTGCTGAGAATTTAGGCAAACTGTGTGCAAATTCCTGTGTCTGAATTCCTTTTTTAAACAAGCAAGCACCAACTATAGTAAGTGTATAAACAGATGTTTTACCATGGAGCTAAACATGTTTGATGGCACAGGCCTTTTATCTCTTTGACAGGCTTGCTGTCAGTTAGAACAACTTGGAAAAACCTCATCTTGAGTGGAGGTCAGTTAAACCACATAATTACTCATTATTTTCCGCCTTCAAAAAGCTCTAACTCTCTACTTCAGAGTGAACAATAGCTATTGTGGCTTGGACAGACACCTCAGACAAAGCAATGGGAAGAGAAGGGGGAGTATATTAATGAAACACCGGTGGGAGCAGTGCTGATGAGAGATTGGTGAGTTGATGGCACCGGCCTTTCCATTCATTACCCTGTGCTGCTGTATCGGCACAGGCTGAAGTCCAAAGCCTTGTCCTGTCCACTGGGGAATGAGTGGACGAGCTGGACTCCTCATCTACCTCTCTGATCACCACTCACCTCTCTGAGGGTGCCATTGTGTCCTGTCCCTCTTCATTAAGATAGGCCTTAATGGACTTTTTACAGGCCTCTGTGCTTGCAGAAAGAGATAGAAACTAGGGAGATGTAAAAGGGCACATGAGGCTGTGGATGAATGTGTTCCCCTTCTCTTGTCACCTATACAACAGGTTTGACCAGCTAAAAAGAGAGACCCTCTTAATAAAGAAAGGGCTCTCTTTCAATATTTGGTCTCACAGTGAAAGAAATGAAAAAGATAGGGAAAAACGGGAGGCGGGGATGTTCCTCTCTTTTCAGGGGACTTTCTATGAAGGGTTGAGATCTGGGTCAGCAGCCCTATCTTTATTGTATTGTGAAGTTATTCCTATTTAAGCAAGTTGTTTGCTTTGGCTTTTCTCAAAACTGCTCATACATCTTGTGTCAATCAACTAAAATATCTCCTTTAATATCTTGTCTTTGTACTTAATTTACTTGATGTTGTAATTCTACTTCTGTCCACTCTGTATATACAACATCTATTACATGTCTGTCTATCGTATTAGGGAAGTCACCGTCCCTCCATTGTTGCATTGTCTTCCATTTTTTTCCCCCCAGTCAAGAATGTTTTTCGTTTTGTTTTCCTTATGCAAATGAAGGATCCAAGGACGGTATGTATGTTTTTGTGATCTTTGTGATTTGTGATCTTGGCCTATATACTGAATATACAACATTAAAATTATAAAATTCGATGTATTTTCTGATATCCCTCCAATATTTGCTTTTATTCGGAATACGATATTGTATAATATAATACAACTTATAATTTTACAGTAAAGTGATTACTTTTTGAGTAGGGATTACAACCTGAAATTTAGTTTACATTAAAAGTTACTCATCTCATTGACATTTTGAAAATTGGCTTGTTTGTGGTTGTAACGGGAGTTTGATTAATTTATTGTTTTCTTTTACAAACATATCCCCTGTTATGTCACTAACAGGGTATAACTATTAAGCAGTGTTGTACTTTGATAATGGAAAAATGTATATGATGTTATTTAATATATATTGTACATCTATATAGAAGTGACACAATTTAATATTGTTATACCACATCTCTCTATCTGACTGACTTGATGAATATAACGCAGCCATAAAAAAAAAAACAACTAATTTTGTGTCTCAAGAACAGAGAGCCATCTCACTCCTCCCATCCCCCACAGCTACCATCAGATGCAGGTTTTGTATTCAGCAAAGGGTCACTCTCATTAGTCAAACCCTTGTATGGCATGGTAATAAATTAAATTAGGTAGCTCATTAGCCAGCAACTGGGTGATAGGCGAGCTCATTTGAAGTGCATGTGCCTTCTCTGGTTTCAACACTGATGAGGATGTTATTGGAACAGGAAGGGATGTTTCACTGGTTGGTTGTTTTGCGGCTCACCTTTGAAGGTTTTACACAAGGCAGGGGAATGAAACCAATTATCATGCACCTGATCCTGATTGCTGGAAAAACTGGTAGCACAGCTAACAATGCTGAGAATGAAAGAGAAAAATGAAAAGGTCTAACTGCACAGAACAAGGCCTGGGCAGCGCCACCTCAACACTTAGTTGCTCTGTCATAATTATTATCGGTATGCTGAATATGAATAGAATTAGGCAAATATTTGTTATGCTATAAGACTGAAACATGACTATTAAATTCACTGAGATAAATTATAGGTTAAAACTTCAGGTCTAACAATAGTACTGTACACATTCTTTATGGCCTAAGTCACACTGTTTTCTATGTCTTTCTAATTAAAACAACACTAGTTGTACACTAGTTGATAAAAGAGGAAATAACAGATCCACATAAAGCAAACTCAAGCATATACACTGTTCTTATGTTGTAATTCAATGTATTCTTCATCAAACCATTTCACAAACACAGAAAAAACATAAACTTAATGGTATGATTAGTGACCCACAAAGCAAAATTCTGTAGAAGCACAACTTTTAATTTTAGGCTAGACACAGGTCTTCCTATAGATTCATACATTTTGCCAAAACGTGACAGCCAAAGGTAACTTTGGAGCACAATCTCCTTTGTGGTTAGTAAAGTAATTTGTAATCCAAGTGATTTGAGGAAGGGAAATTGTCAGAACTGGAATTTTAACAGACCTATCCATGCCACATTGGCAGAAAATACAACACATTTTAAAACAAGCCACTGCGTCTTGACAAGCAGAGTCGCAGGTTTGATCCATGAGCACTTGAGTCAAGTGGGCCGTCCCCACTCAACTTTCCCACAACTTTCAAAAATTCCTTGAGGACTTTGTTTTTGACAACAAATCAGAGGTGATTATCAATAATGTGACTGTGTGAACTTGATTAATACTAGTACAAACACAAACTCAAACTCTCTCTGGGCCTTTCTCATTTCTCTAATTTGTGCCTCCTCATCTCCTCTCTCCTCCGCCCTCCTGCCTGTGACCTGGAAATCAATCTCTGTGTGCGATTTTGAAGGACGTCTCAATTCCTTGCATCTGGAGGAGAGAGGACACAGGTGTATCCTTTGCGGAAGTCTTTTGGCACCCTGTGACTTATGGCGGGGGCACTCTACAGATGTATTGAAAAATTGTATTAGTTACTGAAGATGATCACACTTTCTGCCCTTCACTGTTTGTCTTGCGCCTCGTAAGACGTAGTTCTAACCGTATTCCTTAATAACATTTCACCTTCAAAAAAACTCTTCAAATACATTTAATTCAGCATATATCTAATTCACCAGCCAGCTCTTATTTTAGTGAAATAATAATTAATAAAATTGTTCGCCTCTCATTCCCACAGCCTTCTCCCACTTACAACGGAGACTGTAGTGAGTTGAGGCGACAAAATCATCAATGTGTATCTGTATGGATTATATTGAAGCCGAATTGACAAGAAGACTATGGACATATGACACACTTTATCTTGTGCTTCTAGAGTTCAGTGTTGTTCCACGAGGCATTGTTAAAATGTCATATTTTGTAAAGGGAGACGGAATATGTTCCCTGAGAGTGCCGAACACGATAAAAAAACAAATGTTTTTATATATAATTGTGCAATAAACTGACATTTATAATGAAAGAGCAGCTTTATTGGCCATGATTAATATAAAAATGTATGACATCCATAGACTACGTTCTTGCCACATTATGCTACATTGTCAATTGAATTTAAAGTGAATATATAATAATTGTTATGAACACTGTTCTGCTCATGAAAGAGATAATAAAATACAGCTTTAGGCTGTAAGAAACAATGGGCAGATAATGCAGCTAGTGCAGTTGTTGACTCATAAGCAAGGACATCTCATTTTGTTTAATGCATGTTGCCACGACTCCTCTCTTCTTTGTGTCTCACCTCGCTTCCTCCACTTGCATCTCTTGTGGGAGGGACTAAGATGCGAGGAGAGGAGGTGAGGAGAGGAATCAAGGATGTACAAACTGGGAAATGATAAAGGCCTTCTTTCTTTTCTCCCAGACTGTTGCAGACTCTTTCACATTGCTTTGGTTTGTCTGTATGAAGGACAAAAAAATTCAATATTTGAGTGGTGGGGCGTGCAAAGAGCACAGCTGAGGCCCTGTTTACTTCATAATGGAGACAGAGGGGGAGACAAAGAGGGAGAAAGAGTTCATGGGGAGGGAGATTTCCTTGTGTCTTGTTTACCATTTCCGATGAAAAATCTCTGTTTTGTTTCTTTCTCTCTCTCTCTCTTTTATATATATACAAACACACACACACACACACACACACACACACACACACACACACACACACACACACACACACACACACACACACACACACATTCCCAGCACAAGGACAAAATGCACAGTAATCAGAGCTGTGAGTATCCATTATGTTGTAAAGGGGGGAAAATGATTGATGCACATATGAATTAAAGTTCAATTGAAGGACGCAGCTCCCAGTTATGGCTGCTATTCATCAATTAGATCCTGAAACACCCCCTTACAAAGAGAAAAAAATGAAGGTGTCCTTCCTTACTTTTATATTTTCCTGTCGATGGACACAGCAGAACTCATTGGCTATTTTTAATTTTAGGGAGAAAGGGCAACCCTCTTCCAATGATTTTCACTTCGTAGAAAGTTTGTAAACAAAATAATATTATGGGAAAGAAGCTGGCAGCATACTAATTTGAACCTCTGCAATCAGCAACAAATTTGATAATCAATTAATCTTTTCAGTTATTTAAAGTGCTTCATTCTACAGTTTTCGATTCCACTTTTTCAAATGTGAGGATTTTCTGCTTTTCTCAGTTATTTTTTTTATCATCTTTGGATTTTGTCTGACAAAACAAGTAATTTGAAGACATCACTAACACAATTACACTAATAACTGTAGATAAAGATACATGAATAATCAACAATGGCAAAATAACCACCCAAATAATTTATTTTTCATCAAGTCGTGGTGTTTTAGGGTGGCTCAACAGCAAAGTATGCTGTACTGTCGGTATTTCTGTTGTTTTTACTTTATCAACAGTACAACAGAATCATGTTTCATCTCAGTACCTGCTTGTGCTAATCACCTGCACTCTCCAACCTCTTGGGTATGTGACCCTGCTAGGTGGCGACTTTAGGCCAAATAACGTCTACAGTTAAACCGACTACAAGACCGATGGTGTTTCCAGTCAGGAGTTTTTCCTGAGCAGGTGAGGTGGAGGCAACGTGGTGTGAGTCTCTTCAGCCTTGCCACTCAGGGACACTTTCCTGTTTTAAACAAATACTGACCATGACGTGATGATGTGATGTCTCGTGTGTTTTTTTAAGTGGCTTGCCATCCCCCGTGGTTGGCTTGTCAATAGTGCAGTATTTCATTACATGTATGTAATTATAGTCTGTCATATACTGAAGCTGGTAAAGTTCTGCAACCTGTGCTCTCAGAAATGTTTTTGAACGGAGCCAGCAGAGAGAGTGACAGTTCAGCAAGTGTCTCAGCCAGTAGAACGGAAAAAAGCTTGTACGGTTCAAATTTGTCAGTCCGCCAGTAGCAGCAGACAACATCCCCCTAAGCTTTTTCCAAAGCCTCACACGTTTTTCTAGCATGGCTGTTGATGCTTTCTTTCAAATACCAGACAATGTCTTTCACACTTTTGTACTACAATTGAGCTGAAAACCAATAAAGAACCAAGCTTCCTTGACATTTTGCAGCTTTACCTGTGTCAATTCTACCGTACATTGTTTCTGAAGGAGATAATCCGTGACAGAGAGCTTTGATCAGGTACTTGTTTATGGTGCTGCAATCTAAGGCCTTAATCTGCTAGGGAGATATCACATAGTGCCATCCCTGGGTGGTGTTGAGTGGATGGGAGACTGTCTGATCGTGACTTTGTGTGCATAGGAGGGGATTAACAAAAACAGAGTAGAGGAGAAAAGTAGAGAAACAGAGAGAGACTTTATAGAGGTAGGATGATTACTCTGCATCATATTTGAAGGAAAACAGATTCATGACCACGTTCGTGAAATGACATGCAAAGACCAGGAGCAGAATTATCAAAGTATACTCTGGATATAAGAGTCAGCATTACAGTAATGCAAATGACATTTACATCAAGAACTCCGCAATTAACATTAATGGACTGTAGGACATATTTGTCATTTCACACTGGACTGAAAATGTGTATGATGCTCTATTAAAACAGCAGATGTGGTTTAATAAGTTACAACGAGAAGAGAGATACCAGAGATTGATATTCTGATTTACAAAATGTTTTTTGTACAAATAGGCCACTTATCCATCCTCATATTAAAGTTCTCATCAGCTTTCTAATTTCATTGTAATATAGAGAGTCATTTTTCTTTTCTTTTTTTCTTTTTCTTTGAAGGAGGCTGTGTATTTGTTATTATCCGACTGATTCCCTAGTGGATTCATTTTGTAAGCCAAAGTAAGCCATTTGACTTTAAAAAGCATCAAATTTGCACTGTGCACCACTCCTCACACTTTGCTATAGCAACCTACTTGTTCACACCATGAAGCCCCTACTGTACAATCCTGATGTCTGGACTCCATCTATCTGTTACATACTTTGTATAGATTAGTAAAAAAGTATCCTGTACCTTGACTGTTGGTATTAGAGATGACCTCGGCTGTCAAGTGAAGGAGGAACACTTTGTTATAGGGTTTTCCTGTGAAAGCGTTCTGAAAAAACAAAAGTAGAATTGCATGATAATTGGTTAAAATAGAGAAATCTGCATAGTAGGCTTGGGCGATTCTTATCAAATATATAGGCGGTTGTTGTTTTTTTTGGCAATTTTTGTCATTTTATTTTGCTACTTCAATGGCCTGCCTCCAAAGAATGAGAGCCACTCAGTGACAGCTCAGTGTGTGTGCTGCGCTGCTGAACTAGTAAAAAGGAAAAACAGCTGTAGAGCAAGTGTATTTTCAACAGTGGTGAATTAAGGATTTATGTCAACTAGTTTGATGTCAGGGAATAGTAACAAGGTGATTCGCAGAGGCTCCAAACTAGACTTACTCTGGGGAAGATGGGAACACAGCAGGGACAGACCATGAGAGGAGAGGCATGAAGAGGGTAGAGGAGAGAGGGAAGCATCAAAGAGGCAGCGGCAGCATGTAGAGCCAGAATATTTTCTGGTCTAAATCTGTTGCTGGAACAGTGTAAAGACTAATAAAGACTGTTTGGTAATTTTCTTTATTAAAGCTTTTAGAGATTTGTCGCATGTACTAGCAGTCTCCCAGCAGAAGCTACTGCGGGGGGCGCTTGCTCATACACATGTGCTGCAGTCGGCATGAGATGGATTGACAGTGGCCGGTTTAAAAATTTTAACATAATGCCCAACCCTACTGCATAGTTCATTAAATCATTCAATTGCGCTATAGTGTAAGTAACATGAAGCAGAAATGAAAAGGTCACCTCAACATGCACATATTCACACAGTGAGTGAGGGAACACATACACATACACATACACATACACATACACACGCCCTGCATCCACTGCCTACACATTTTGGTGCAGCAGTGCTTTAGTAGCAGCTATTCTATTGTAGCAGTGGGTTCACATCTCTCATTATGCATCACCATGCCAAGTGGAGGAGAGATTAGAGTGCAGATTAGCAAGACTCCATTATTTTATGTCCCAAATGGTTTTGAAATCAATGGTCCAACCAAAGAGCGTGATTTTCATTTCAATGCTGGCACAATCCACTATAATTATATTTCACTAACAAAAGTGATGTTTTTCTTAATTGTATACTATTCAGGTGCATAATACACTGCATATATGAGACCCATTGCAACTGTATTATTGTTTTATTATTTTATTATAAAGTGACCATAAACGGTCAGTCATACAAACCACACTTTTTGTCTAAAACAAATAAAAAAAACCCACAATAAAATAACCATACTGTTGCATTGGGAAGCATATTCCCGTCATGCTGATGAACATAGCCACAGTTATAATAACTTCTAGATGTGTTAGCTACAATCAGCTCTCAACTATGATAAGTTTCAGCAAATCAAATGACAAAATGGCTGAGAAATTTGTACTGAGTAGCTATGCGAGCTGTTTGTGAATAAACATGATGAGTGAACCACAGACAGTGACAATTCTGTTTCTTTCTCTCATATGTTTGAGAGATTACTGTAGACCCTTTAGGGTTAAAACAGGAGGAAAAAATTAGTTATACAAAATTATAAGGAGGGGACATGTCTCCCTGTGTTTCCTTTAAATTACACCTTTAGTCCAAGCACATCTCTGCACTGTGGAGATTAAAAGAGGCAAGCGAGATATGGAGGGGAAGTGCCTGGAAGAATAGACAGAAAAGAAGGCTGATCATTTTTCAAACTGATGTTTTCCTCAGGACAGGGCTAGGAGGAGGAAGGAGACACAGCAAAAAGAAAAAAAAAAATCACAATAAGAAATGCTAATATACACTGAAATTAATTAAATGATGTCGAGTATGATTTTATCTGACAGGGAGGTAATTTGTCTCTCTTTGGTTGCCTGCGGACTATGGCACGCGTGTGTGTGTGTGTGTGTGTGTGTGTGTGTGATCATTCTGTAATTGCTTTGTGCCAATGGGGCACCTTCTGTGCATTATATGTGACTGTAATGTGAGCATTTTTGATTTTGCATGTGCTTTGCTATGATTTTCAAAGTGGGATGCGTCAGCTGAATCGCACAGGTTAAGGAGATACATTGCAGTCACAGCTGCAGTACCTGGCAGATTTTAAAGCAACACAGTGTGCCTTCTAAAAGTTTATTATTGCTGTAATTAACATAATTTTGATTTATTTATATGGCCGTTTTAGAGGCAAACTTTATAAAGGTTCTTACATTTTCTCACAAGTGACCTCTTGTGCATCATGTGAATAATGGCTGTCCTCTCGTAAGAGTATAGGGGTGTAATATTATAGCACTGCAAACAAAAAAAACAAAAACAAAAGAAATTAGACTGAATGTAAAGCAAATTTAAGTAGAGAGACAAGGAAAATTAGAGATAGAAACAAAGTTCCTGGTTAGTTCTCAGATCGGTCAGAGTCTGGTCAGTGGAACTAAAAATATTTAAGGTAAATGAGAAAATGCGGTCATGATAAAAAGAAACCAATGTGACTGATGATAGGAGACAGGGTGCAAACCATGGTCTCTGGTCTCAAAGACACTTCATACACCTGGCCATCCACCAGAATGTCTTCCCTAAGGGCTTTTGCAATGGTGACATTTCTTATTTTCTTCCTTTCTTTTCTTTTGAGAGAGGTCATCATGTCATGAGGGCATTCGGGAAACCGTTTCATTTAAACAATTGAACAAACAACCAATGCATTGTTGTTTTTCTGGTGAGGAAAGCCTTGAACAAATCTATAAAGCACACAAGAAAGTTGTCTCAACTTTCTACAATGTATTATCACAAAGCTCTTTCTCTTGAGGTTTTTAGCCATCAGGGAACTGCAGGTTTTTGTTCCAGTGAAAACAAAAGCCTTTATTTAGTTTTTTTGTTTCTGATCTCCTGTGCTGAAGGAGCAAGTAAAATGAACTTCTGTTGTTCCTAGTTGGAATGAATACTTGCTTATGCATTTGATCTGCTAGAGTACATCTAACCTACAGACACATTTAAGAGACTGTTCACAATCCCTCCCGTTCTCTCAGTTTATTCCAGTTTCGTGATTGTCACTCTTGCTCTCTTAATCCTTCCTCAACCCTGTGACTGTGAAAGCCATTCAACAGAAAGAGAGGTGGTGGACCGAAAGCGGCAGAAGATCCTGGCCTAACCTATTTAGGTGACCCGGCATTCTCCTCAGCTCTCCCATCAGACGTAAATCCTCGGGCGCTCCTCTACAACCATCTACTACGCATCTTCAGCCTCCAGTGGCCCTTGTGGTTTGAGTATGTGAAGGGCTAAATGAGAGTGGGATGGATGTGGGAGAATTTCAAAGCTTTTCAAATGCTACTGGTCTGATATATAGAAAAAATGCTTCAAGATGAGGTCAGGAGGGGCCTCTGCCATATGCTTCATAGTTCACAGATGCAAGCGGATGCTAAAATAAAAAGGAAAATACAATTGCCCTTTTATGCTGGGAAAAAAATAAATCTGATTGCATCATGAAGGAATATGGTGACAAGGGTAATGACACACTCTGTATGACATAATGTGTTTTTTCTTCCAGCAGGAAAACGCAAAATGTTTTGTTAAGGAAGCGGGTGTGAGCAATCATCAGCTCTTCTTTTGACATCGGTGATGAAACATATTGAAAGCCTACATGACCAATCAGTCCAAACTGTCATAGAAACATGATGACGGTACACTCATTGTAGGAGCTCTTGTTTCTGCCAGTGGCCATGCATGATTGTCATATTGTCGTTAAAAAGCAGATATTCTGATTCTGATGAACACACTCAAACATGGTGGATATATAATGGCTATAATCAGCCTTACTTTGATCATGTTCTTGTGTATTCTTGCCAGACCACAATCTCTTGTTATTTTCTTGTTCTCATATTTTTGCGTGAATCTAAAGAGGGAGTGAAGCATTTTGCCATTTAGATGGCAGAAAAGTGTTGCCTTACACCCTGTTCACGCCTGAGCAGCGTGTGGTGTCTCTGGCAGGTGATGGCTGCGTCTCCCACGCACGGTCTTCACACCAAGAGCGTGTCAGCCATATGTTTTCCTATACACTTTACCCTTGAAAAACAAACTTTAATCATTTAATTTACAATGCCATATAGTTTAAACACAGATGTGAGGAGTGGTAACTAGAAAGCACATGTGGTTTGTTTGACCGAGAGAGTGAGCGCAGTTAAAAGATACTGATCTTCAGAAAATTCTTTCACAGGTGAAGTGGTGGTAAATAAAAGATTACTACAGTGCTTTTACTTTGAAAAGAAAGTCTAAATTGTACTGAAATATGTGGATTTGACAACCAGT
This sequence comes from Dicentrarchus labrax, assembly GCF_905237075.1. Lineage (NCBI taxonomy): Eukaryota > Metazoa > Chordata > Actinopteri > Moronidae > Dicentrarchus > Dicentrarchus labrax. The sequence continues at coordinate 12,295,086 of NW_026136706.1, forward strand.
AGATCCTTTCACTGTGCTCCTGTGCTCGGAGACGCGTGCAGCTCACGTAAAAATAGGCAAGACCAAGACACTTTAGTGAAGCTTTGCTGAAGACGCAGCTGAGAAGCACGTGAGAGGCAGTGTGACCACTCTTATCTGTTAACATAGGTGCTGGAATAAAAATCAAGATGTCTATGCAAACGTGGGCGGTGTGAACAAGCCATCTCCAAAATGAATAGGTTTCTCCCTGCTGGGTGCATGAATGTAAACAGCAAAAACCAGTTTGTTTCAGGTTTTTGGCATGTGAACCTATTGTGTCACCCATTGGTTTGCAGAGTACTGTTTTGAATCCTGAAGTTTGGCATTATGGTCATCACCATAGCATTTTTTTCAGAGCCACTGAGGTAATACATCAAGTGAAAAGTAGGGTAATTTCTCAATGAATGGAGCTGCCGCCTGCCTGCCATTACATAGAATGCAAGTTGTATGTGAAATGAGTGCTAATTTGTAAATGTTAGCATGCTAACACGCAAAACTTACTAAAAGTAAACATGGAAAAGATTTAATCTGCAAATTAACAGCACGTTAGCATTATGACTGTGAGCATCTTAGCATGCTGATAGCACTTTTCCCAAAGCAGTCTCACAGGGCACATAGAGGCAGTCACATACCTGACTGTGGGCTGGACATGTTACTTAGACAGAGCTAAAACAGTTTTAGTTTTACTCCAAGCGTAATCTAAATTAAAGGCAAATTAGCCAGCTTAATCCCAAAGCAGTCTCATGACACAAGATAAGTTTCCTGTTATGCTTCAGTTCAAATAGTGGACCCAGACACAGAACACAGACACTGCAACGATCAATTAAACTTGCCAATAATCAGTGTAATCTGCTGACATAAACAGAGGGTTTTTCCAGAAAGCATATTTACATTATTTTAACATGCTTTTGTTTCACTGATAACTGAATTTTCCTGGATAATAGATTATAATCTGATGTGGTCATCACCACCATCTTTACATTAATGAGATCCAAACTAATTTCTACATATATGAATGCAGGTATAAATGACCCTGTAAGCCATCTATGTTTATGTTGTTTAACATTAGCAATGTATACAAGCCTAAGGTCTGTTGATTTATATGGCATAATAGAAATAATGGTTCGTTTCCCCAGTAAAACGTTCCCTTTACATTTACATTACTGATGTTATATTTACATCAGATCCTCAACTGAGGATTGTCACATCATTGGTGCTCCAATATTTTCTTTCTTAATTGGCTGAAAAATAACATGTGCCTGTGTAACTGTGCTTATTACAACAGACAAATGCAATTCTTTAGGCCTGTGCATATTCTGTATGTGTGCAATATCAATACTACATCAATACATTTACACATTGAAAAAAAAAAACACAAGAAAAGCAGCTATGGTATACTTTGAATATAACAGTTCTGTCTATTGTTGGAAGAGCCTGGATTTTCCCAGAAATCATAGCAAATTAGTTTGACAGAATATATTTAAGAAGTAGAGAGCTCGGGGCCAAGCCTATCTTTCTTAAACCTGCCCCTGGAGGTAACTAAGGCTCTGTGGCACTGGAGACCAAGTTTAATTAACGAAAGGAATTAGCTGGAAGAAAAGCAGATAATATTTGTAACCTAATTGTAAAAATTAATTTCAAAATTTCCAGGTGAATCAGCAAAACAACAGTTATTTATTTTTCCACCACTATTTAAAATGAACTTATTTCTTTTTCCTGAGGGATCTCAGAACAACAAAGTCAATTCTTTAGTACTGTCTAATGATCAACATTGTTAAAGAGGTCAGTCGCATTAGTACAATTTCTCCAGCAACATACAACCTAAAGATAGAAACGGACCTCCAGATGGCGTGGACATATCGGGTCGCACCGGAGCACTAAATACTCGGGCTGGTGGTTGGTGCTATATGCAGGATATATCATTTTCTCCCCCCTATCTGGATAGACATACTGCGAGTTGGGCAGCGCCTGCTTATGCATTGTGTGTTTTTAAGAAGAAATAAATGGTGGCCTGGTCACAAACCTTCTTGTATTATGGCTAAACTGTATGCTAAAATATATTTCTGAAAACAATTGAGGCAAGAAATAGGAAATGCAGGGACAGAATCTTGATACATATTTGATCAGCACTGCCTATAGTTTCGTGAGCCTGGTGAACTGCGCTGGATGGACTCATTTGCATAAAGTTGAGGTCGAGTCGTTTTTATGCAAATACAGATCTAGCGAACGGTCCATCAACTCCCGCGGCATATCCATCATGCACCACGCGGCTGGATCTCCTGCTCTCCATAGAAAATGAACAGAATCCATCTACTTGCATCTTACTTCCATTGCATCCGGTCTGTCTCCTTCCACTTGAAGTCCACTGGCAGGATAAAGTAATAAAGATGTAACCTCTACCTTATTACTGGATGAGTGTTACTTAGAATCAAAATAGAAAATTGAGATGTGCCATTTTTATGTGTGAAAGGACACAATTATGCTTCCACTGTAAGCCAACAAAGAACTGTCATCAAGCCATTATGTTACACATGAATAGGGCAGCATAATTGCTATGGAGAGACTGCTGCTTAATTAAAATGCAGCGTTGCCCACAATTGGTCTCATTTATCACTCTGCTTACATGTTATTAGTATATTCTATGAGTGGAAGTCATTTTAAAATCTTAGTTCACTGCCATTAACTTTGCAGACACGAGGAAATGCTAGTTTGCCGGCTGTGTCCTTGATTAATCTTTAACGTGAGTAAGAGGATGCGCTTACATACAACTTAATTAGCAACTCTTACCTCACAATATGGCCACTGCAGACTTGTCTGTGTTTGGCAATAATGTGATAGATCTAATACATAATACTAGGCAGGGCTCTATACAAAAAAGTAGTCTTGTTTGTTAAGTAGAGGCAGAATGAAAAGAATTTGTGGTAGCTGTTTGCAAACACACTCAAATTTGGAGTTGGAGAGTGAGAGCAGACAACTTCAGCAATCAAACTGTTTTCCAGAGGTTTTACAGCAGTTAAGATTGCATTTAAAACAGGAGTACTGAATATAAAATGTTGTTTATCAAAGTTAAATTAAAGTATTATAGGAATTATGCATGACTGATATTTTTAAAATTAAAGTTTCCCCTACAGTACTCCAGAGTACTCCTACGGGTATGCGTACAAACATTTGAGAAACATTTGCTCTGTTAGTGAGAACAAAGCAGTGAATAAAAACTTATTTCCTGATTGTTTCATGAGAGTTATGCTACAAATAAACAAGTTAATACCTCCAAAATAGCCGAAGGCATGCTGCAGTCCACTGTGCTTGCATGCGTGTATAGGTCTGCCTTGCCATGAATCAAACAGGCACACAGACCTACACAGATCATGACAGAGAGCAGAGGAGAGAGACGCAGACAGCGATGTAACCCAATCGCTACATTTTTTAAATTTCAGGAGCCCTGCTTGTAAATTAGCGAAGTTAAACCAAATAAAGAAACATAACTAAAAGTAAGGTTGCAACATATCAAATACATTTGATATATTCAGATATTAATTAATGTGCAAATGTACACTCATAAAAGGCCCTAGAGAGCCAGTGTTTGGGCTACTGAAACATGGCAGTCTCTGTGTAAGAGGACCCACTCCCTCTGTAGATAAAACAGCTCATTCTAAAGGTAACAAAAACATTCTTATTCTCAGGAATATTATATTCAATTTATGCCAATAGATCCTCCTAAATGTTGCATGTTGCACACTGGACCTTTAACATTAAGCCATGCAGAAAAAATATATAATAGAGGTTAGGGCTGCAAGATATGGTTAAAAAAAATCATATTGTGATTATTTTGACAGACATTGCAATATGATTCACAATTAGTTACATCATTACATGTTTTCTCAAATCTGGAGAACCATATATGTAGACCAGAGCATCTCTGCGAGATAGAAGGAAGGAAAAAAGAAATGGTTATAATACAGATTTTTAGAAATTATGAGATGATCCATAACACCACTGAAACAATGATGTGAGTTCATAAATCCAACATGGTGGCACCCAACACACATCATCTGGCATGGGATAATGACCACACTCAGTGGGCACAACACAGCCAGCAGCATCAACATTAAACCACACTGCTGATACCTAATTATGTACCGTTACGTTAATTTTTGTTACATAGGCAACACGAAACACACCAGCAGGACACAACAGCTAACTACATACTGGCACACACCTGCAGAAGCACATCCACTGATAAAGTTACACAGCCAACAACACGGGGGGGGGACGGGGTAAATGTCTTACCTGTGCTGACAGTCCCAATTAAGTGAGTTCCGCTTTAGGGAAAACATGAAGAAAGTTCCATCTGTGTGTCACTGGTTCTCTGAAGATGCCAGAGGTTTTGAGAAGTATACAGGTTGTCATGTAGGACACCATTCATCTCATACACATGTCACTGGGGCTCAACTTTATGTCCAGGAACTTCAGTAGGTCCTCACTGCGGGGGAAAATGGCGGCCTGATAACCACCTGCATTGGTCTACTTAACTTACTGTCCGATGAGGGAAATAACGCAAATGAGGGCACGGCTTTGAAAAGGACGGATGATATTTCAACGTTTCATATACGTTGGCAACCTAACTAAAGGTAGCTTGCTTGTCAGGGTCCTTTGCAGCAGAGTTATTATGGGTTTGGAATTTTTTATTTGTTTTTATTTTCATTTAATTTTTCAGTGTTCTTTATTATTATTATTATTATAATATGGACTCACAGTGTATACATCCCAATAAAAATATTTTTATTTTATTTTAATTACTTTCAGTTATTTTTTTATTTTTTTCACACTTAGTTGTATTTTAAGTTTAGTTTTAGTTAACTATAAAAACCTTGGACCCAAAGCCATTCAATTAAAAAAAAAATATATATATATTTTATTATCAGTGGTCACATAATCTAGAGAACATAATATATATAAATATATTGTATAAATAATTATTGACTGGTTGATTGACCAGTATTCATGAATTCAGATTTGATATGATGTGTCAACGTATGTATGTTTGACTAGGTGGGCCCACCTGCCTGTGGCACTGTGGCATAGGATCATGCTTATTCATTATGTAGTGGATTTACTGTATACTTACATGATATCCATAAACAATGCATTGCCAAGATAAGATGGCTAAATTATTGATCAACTGGTTTTATTAAGGCTTTACTTAGCCTACACAGAGCAGGCTACATAATTGTAAATGTCTAAAGGCAACAATCAAATAGCCTACTAACTAGCCAGAGAATTGTATAAAGACACATTTGGACCAGTTTAAGTGAAAAACTAAAGACTAGTTGGCAGTTATAGCATTTCCAAATTTGCATAATAATAAAAAAATCTTGGCAAAATTGTGCTTGGGCAATAATTATGAACCAGACTGTGGGCTACTCTAGGATTGTGTGGCTGTACTGTAGGGGCACTAGCAACCACTAGCAGCTCATGTCTTATTTTTTATTTTTTTGCCTGAGTGATAAGGGAGAGTTCATGCTCCTCTTCTGTATGGTTTCTAAGACTCTAAACCTTTCAGGAAAGACATGAAAGAACCTTTGAAAGTTAGCTTGGATTTTAGTCTGGCAATGCAACACACACAGAAAGGCACCCTCTCTCTGAAGATATATTCAGTCATCACAGTGTATCTTACATTATTGGAAGTGAAGGGACATATAAATGAGTTGTAATGACGGCTTTCTCATTTAAAATGCCAATGTAGTTTCAATATGAGCCTCTCTGTGTGAATATTGCCTTGCCTAACAAAGCGAGTGATAAACACTAAATGCTGAGCAGCTCATATTCAACAGTAATCAGATGAGCTGTATTTCACAAGCAGTATGCAAATGACCAATGAGATTGCCTTATTAATCTTAATGTGTGTGTTGTCAACCAATACTTAGTGAAATGCTGGACAGTTTTAGATCTTCCCAAGCTTGAAATGACAATATTTGAATGTAGCCAAAAATGAAGTAGCTTGTGCAAATCTTTCATAACCGCTGATTAAATTCTAATGTGCCCAATAAATCATTAAACTTAAATGGATTTTGGGTGCTTTGATTTATGTTATGAAACTACTTAAGCATTCGATATCTTGATCGTGAAACACTGGTTGTATACTTTGCTTCTCGGGTCATTTCAGTGAAATTATTGTTATTTGACCCTGATTTGGCAACAGGAAACCTAGATTCCAGCCTGTTCTGTTTAAGAACAGTATCTAGCACAATTACTGCCAACTCATCATTAACATATTTCAAGAAGCTAAACACTGGGGGATGGGGATCGCCCCCACCTGGTGCCCCATGTTCAAAAAAATGCCGCAAAAGTTACCTCTATGGTAGATAAAATATGTAAGTGTCTTCTATAATGATCCAATGTGCAAAAAAAGGTGATAAAATGCCCTCGAGGGTGCCCTTCCAGTGAAGAAAACATGACGAAGAGCATTAAGACAGACACTCAAGGGATCGCTACAAAGGAGAGAAGTCTCACTAACTTGGCTTCTTATACTGTCAAAATAATTTTAAATTTTAAATTAGCGAGCTTTGCAACCTGCCTGTCTCTGTTATGTACCTGTATTTATATTCTTTCAGTGAGTCTTTCCTGTGATTTAACTGAGTCATTGAAAAAATGTCCAATTTAAAAAGAGAAGCTCAATAAAAAGTGGCTCCAAAAATTTAATAGCACATCAATCTTTATGAATACTAATGTAAACATGATCTAAACATGTTCTTTACTATAGTTACTATCACAGAAAATACAGAAATGTCTTATGTTGGTGGCCCAAGCATTTGCTAACTAAGCCCAAACCAAATCCAGAAAAGAAAATATCTAACCTGACCTGCAATGTCATACCTTACGTCGTCTATTGCTGAGAAGGATTGCTTTTGGTTGACTGTCAAAGTTCACCAAAATTTGTTGTTGTTGGTAGGGCTTCACATAAAACCAACTAGAAAAGATCCCTCCCCTTGAAGCTTAAAATGTATCCTGTGTGATTGCTTCCCAATGTAAGCATACAGGTGTTTGTACACGTATACAAACAACTGAGCACCTGCATACATGCTCCTTGGCTGATCCATGGGCGGGCCACTTACTGTAGAGGTCATGGGAAATACTTGCGGTAATAGCGAATTGTGAATTTATTGTGTCTGCACTGTAAGAAACCAGATTCACTGAGAATCAGACAGGATTTATTATTGTGTGTGTGTGTGTGTGTGTGTGTGTGTGTGCGCGCATTCCTGGAGAGATTGTAGCCTCCAGAGACAGACAGCCTGTGAAGAGAATCCAATATGCTGTTCCATAATGAAAGCTCTCAAGGGGGATCGCAACACTGCTTAGTGAGCTTTGTACAGTCCATTCAATCAGAGGCTGCCAACATGCTGGGATTTAGAGGCAACTGCCCTCACCACTGGTTCTCTGAGAAAAAGAGATAGCAATGCCAAAACAGTGGGAGCAAAAACAAAATAAGTTTTAGAGATTTTGGTGTTACACTCTTCTGTCATTTTAAATGATAACATTACAGTAGGATTGCGTCAGGTGATAGCATGTGATTGTCTGAGACAGCTGCGCAACCATCTGCTCTAGTGAAACATCCACAGCATGTCCCGTGTACATTGAAGGTTGTACAGCTTAGCTGCTGTGACAATCGGTTCACTAACCCGGGACAGGACAGCAAAAACTCTAGCAGGAGAGAAGAGTGTGTACATGACACAAAATGACTTCTTGCTGGAGCAAGCGAAACTGCAGTTCTGGCACGCAACCAATTCTTAAACCACTGTCTTTGGAAGTGTTTATATCAGCACATATTAAAATAGCTGCACATGGAAACATGTAGAAAGTAAAATGGTTTTGCTGTGCTGTAGAGGTGTTGTGGTAAAGATTGATGCACTTTCAAATACAGCCTTCACTTTTATTTGCAGAGAAGCGTTGGTCAATCGATTCACCTACAGACATTCAAGATCATTTACATTCAACTGTGCCGATCATCCCTCATATCATGTAAAAATCCATACGCTTTGTCAAGGGGGTTGGCGTGTGAGAGTGAGAGGAGAGGCAGTGACAGATTGTTTCGCTCACACTCTATTACCATCTTAAGGCAAGTGATTTGACTTTGCATGGGGCAAAGGCTCAGAAATGCCGATCTCGTTATTGGATTTCCTATGATAATGCCATAAAATGTCATCAGCTAAAAAAGAGATGCATCTATCATGCACAAGCAAATGTCAGAAGTAATGACACTTTATTATTGGTGCTCCTGTGTGATTTTCCTGGAAGTGTACAGGTTTGTGTGTGTGTGAGTAGCTTTTAATGTAAAAAAAAAATGGCTGAAGAATAGTGGTTGTGGTGTTGGGAGTGGAGCTACTGTACTGTCTGACTCCTTGCTCTTTCTAACCTAAAGGTATAATCTGCTGAATGGTGAGAGATGTCTGCAGCCTGGCCTCATCTGGGCAGAATGAAGATGGCATGCTATGACTACAGGCTACACAACACTGCCATGTGTCTGGCTGAACTACTCAAGAACGGGCTGACATTTGAAGTAAGAAGGTGTAAAGGGCCCTCAAAACTATAAGAGATGAATTGGAAGTAGCACTGGATCCCATCTAGAGGGGGATAAAGACAGATGGCCACACTGAAACCCATCACACTTTGAAAAAAACACAGAATGATTTATAGGCACTCTGAATTTCTCACTTCTGCTTTTCCTGCAAAACTACAAAGAAATTTGAGTTGATAATTTGTTAAAAAATCATGGGTAGTTTTTTATAATTGGAATGACACTAGGTGGTGATCATGCTGACCCATTGGATTTCCATCGTGGTCCAATTGAGATAAGTCTCCAGTGTATATCCCAATAGCATCCTGTGGGATCCAGGGCTGATTACGAACCAAATCTAGTGGGGTGACACTGGGGTCCCATTGGGACATACACAAATTTTACCACTTCATGATATACACAGCACTTACAACAATGTTAAGATCTATAAAATGAGCACAATCCATCTTTAAATATTGACTGATCTTTATTCATATTGAATTAAAAATATAGTTTTGACAGATTCATGTAACAAAACAGAGGGAATACGTATTTAAATGTTCTTGCTTGGGAAATGTGTCAATTAACCAGTGAAGATAAATGTTTAAACTGGTAATATGTGACAAGGTATGGTCTATAAAACTTAGTTCTCAATCATTCTGATGAGTCGATACAAAGCAATGATAATTTATGGTAGTGTTAACAATAGAAGAGTACTTTACTTTCTTCCAAACTATGATTTTAAATAGCCACATGGACTTGAGAAGTTTGCCAAACTGACCCCTTTACCAAATATATATGTAAATTCTGGATATTGTAAATGACAAGATTGCCACCAAAATCATCTATGCAAATGCCCATGCAGTTTTCAATGGTAAGTGTACAAGAGGCCTATAGTATTCTGCAGGTGACAGCCAATATATAAAAATGATAACAACATTTAAGTAATCCAAAGTTGATACTGGTTAAAATCATAACATTTGAAAACAAAAAATTCAGTATTCATCATTAGTAAAATCTACAGCATTATCAGAAAACAGCTCAGAACCTTTAGTTGTCTGACTCACTTCCTGCATGAATACAAGTTGTGCTTGAGTCTTCTACAGTTGAAATATCTAATATAACTGAAAGTGTACTCCAATTATCCAATTTTGCATCCATAAACCTTTCCTACAATTCTGTTCTCCCTGACAGGCTTAGATAGTAAATTTAACATCCAACCATTCAGCTTTAGTTTCTGAGCATGAGCAACGCTTGAATTCTGAAATAAGAAAATTGTTCTACATGATGATTTTGGTGCCAGTCCTAACATCAAATATCAGGTAAGGTGATAAATGGGCCAAACTCCCAAAAAAGTCCTGTAAAGATCCTGTGGAATATTAACTTCCTGTTAAACTGCGACTCCTGGAAAAGAGAGAACACTGAGGTCCTGATGAAGCCAAAAAAGTTTACCTACTAACCTCTACACAAGCAAATATCAGTAATTCAAATGATCAGTCCAGCCCATGCAAACTGTCTTCCATTTTGTCTCTCACCATTAAATCACTCCGGGAGCTGTAACATGATATTGCTACACAATTCAATATTGCCCCAAATGGATGAAGAGTTGAGTATCATCTGAAAGTAAACAATGACTGAACTCAGTGCAAATGGAAATTAAACTACTCAAGGTAATATAGTATAGGTCCTTAAAACTCAGGGTGTAAAGTGACACTGGTGGATTAATAACATTGGTTAGGAAAAGACTGAGAGAAAAGGGGGATAAAATATTGAATATTCATTAGTATTGCAACAGCATTTTAAGAGTGTACAAAATCTTTAAAAAAATCTCAAGAGGTGGATAATACTGAGAGAAGTGTGGAGGGTAGTGGAGGTATAACACACCCAGTAAAAAAAAGAAAAGAAAAACATTTTCACTCCTACAAAATGAGCAAGAGCAGAGGTCGAAACACAAAATCCACCAAGTTGTGCAGAAAACACAATCACACAATCACAGGGGAAATGATGGGGTGGGGTTGACAAGAGACCCTGCAAGCGTTTTTAAAATCAGAGTTCACTCTTCAAATTACATTTACAGAATATATATATGTATACTGTATATATATTTATATACATACAGAAAAGATGTTTCCCAAAGAAAAAAAATAAAAGGTACAGTAGACCACTAAAAATGCAATGATGCAAGGAGAAATAAGAACAAACAAAAAATATCTTGAGCTGGAAAAAGAAGCATCATTGTCCTATTTACAGATGAACCTGGCCACCTTTTAACTACCTATAAAAATACTATCCTCTTTTTATTAATTTTCTTTTAAACAATGGTAAAACTGTTGAGTGACCCATTATGTCTTTGTCATTTGGTTAAGACAATTATTAATTCCATTTTACAATTTTACCATCAATTCAATACATCGTAAACTGTGCTTACTCAACCACTGTCGTCTACCCCAGTTATCATGGCATGGTAGAATATACACATATGAATAAGTGTTAAATCAGAGTATGACAGCCATACACAGTTTGATTCTATTACAATGGTAGAATACGTGTTTGTCAGCTGCTTTATGATTTCCCTTGTGATTTGTTTGACGATCCAATGACCAACACCATTTCTAGTTGAGTAATAGTGAAGTTCTCTGAAATGTAGGGTGTGTTTATCCAATACAGTAAGACCATTTAAACCACAATTGGATCAATATTACCAATGCTGTGAAAAAAGTCCTCATGATATGAATAATCAAAGCATAGAAAAGTGAAATAGAGCACACTCTATAAATACAGTTGCTGTGTCCCACTTCAGGGGCTGGACCCTCCAAAGTCCTCATTTCTGGGTCGGATGTGTCTTAACAGCCTGACAAGGGCTGTCCCATTTCAAAGCAAAATTAAAGCCTGCCTTTGCTTTGGTGAACACAACTAGTTAGTCATTTGCAGTCCTCAATATCCCACAATCAACTGTGGTCAGACAATCCTCACAAACTCGTAAAGCTGGGAAATATCATGTGATGTCATATTTACCAGATATTATTCATATTATGCCTCTTAGAAGGATGTTTTTTCTTTGCCACTGTGGCGAAGTGCTTTTGGTGGGTATCGTTGTGTCTCTGAAAATAATTTTATAAGGAGTACGGTCTAGACCTGCTGTAGGCTATATGAAAAGAGTCCTGAGATAACTTCTGTTTTGATTTGGTTCTTAACAAATTTAATTGAATTCAATTACCAAAATCATACTATAAAGTCTCAGTCCCAGTCCCAGTCAACAACTGGAATTTAAATGCCACAAGGTGTCTGAGGTAAACTGCTTGTAAAAGCTTAACGAGTTGGGGAGGAGCACCTGAACACAATATTAGTTTTGGTCTTGTTTATCTAGTCTCATTAGACAAAGATAAGCAGACTGAATGACCTCATGACAACATCCAGCCCATGAGTTGGGTCATAGCTAGCAATTGCTTTAAAGTTGGTCTGAGAATATGACAATATGACAATATGACATTGACAAGTAAGACAATGAAGCCGTTAAACTGCACGTAAAAAAGTAAAATAAAAAAGCCCTGCCACAATGACACCCTGAAGAGCAAAAATTAGAGTAAAAACAAATCTTTACACACCATTTACAATACTTGTGATAACATTTGTTTAAAATACATTAATCCCCCCCCAAAAAAGAAAGTAGATGCACAAAATAAATAGAACTGTTTTTATAAGGCCGATTTACTGGATGAGCAGTCAGTATTGAGAGGGAGTTATTGTGCTCCTTTAAATAAGTACTGTATCTATGAGTCTATACCTATATTAAACAGAACATTATATCTTCTCACATGAAACTATGATTCATGTTAACATTTGACCACAATCGCTTTTTGTCGCCAGATTGTTTTAGTCTTTGTTCGTATTCACTCCACAAATAGCTGCTTTTCGGTTTTCACTTCTTCAGCTGCAGAACAGTGTTTGCTACATACAATTCTATAGTCACCTCCGAGGAGAAAGAAAGAATGGCAATCAACTTTGGTCTCCTCTGCCAGTTACAGTGCACTTGCACCTTCTCCCCTGCTAGCTTTTGTAACATTGATGCATTGGTCGGGTAACATTTCTGGAATGCTAATACCTTAGTTTTAACCTCGCTGCAGGATTACAACCTATTGCCTGTCGTTCAGGGTTTCTCAGCTGGTGCACTGGGTGATATGTTGGGTAACATGATTTCCCCACAGAACAACAAGAGAAAGTGGATGAATTAGCATTCAAAAAGCTAAAAGCCCCTTGTGATGCTTGCTGGCTGAGAGCACCAGCAGGTTTTCTCCTCCAGAAGATTGGCTTTATTTTTCCATAGAGATCCATTACGAAGCCTTTGGGTGACTCTCCACTGCTGTCATTGCACTTAAACACATGGCCATACAGTAATCTACAAGCACTACAACTAATACCTTATGGGTGATGGTATAAATAGACTTACATAACGACTTTTAACTCCAAAAATATGGAGAGGGCACTTTCATTGGACATATTTTCACAAAGAAAGTATACAGAAGTGTAAGCTTAAACTATTAAATCTGAAATCAGCAGAACAATCAAGATCTCTAAATCAGGTTAGTAACAGAGCAGTGTCAATGACACTTGACCAATGACCAATCAAACCCTGCCCCCCCGCTTATAAAATTCACATTTCAGCATTATGTCTACGGTATCATGGCACTAATCTGTCTTCCATTATATTTTTATTTCAGTAGGTTTGATGTCCCTTTATGATGTGCTAACTTGTGCCTCAGCTGGAGCTCAACTGGATGATTATTGTTCCCCATAAAACCTGAGAGGGGGAGAAAACACAGTGCCAGGGCAACATCTGTGTTTTGGACAGTAAATCATCAGCACTTGTCTGAATCTTCCCTCTGCCTGGTATTTTCAGTGTAGAGGCACAAGGTTGTGTGTAACAGTGGTTGTGTGTTGGTATGTCAGCAGTGAGACATGCACAGGCATTAGTCGGTCTACAAATTTCATGATATTATCATTTATCACTCTGGCTGGGCGATATAAAATAAAATCTCATATCAAGGTATGTATTGATTAATATTGCAATATCATTTTATATCCCAATATCGTAAAATTGGAAGTGTAGGGTTTAGAAAGTAGAAAGAGTCGAATGACTTGAGCTGCACTAACTTCTGTTGAGTTGAATTGTAGGATTTTGTGTTTTTGGAGCTTAAAAGTCCAGTGTGTAACATTTAGGAGGATCTATTGGCAGAAATGAAATATCATATCCATAGGTGGATAAATAGATGTTTTATTACAAAATATCACTTGAAAATTAGAATTGTTGTGTTTTTGTTACCTTAGAATGAGCCTTTCATATTTACAGATGCCACAGCTCGCCGTCCATAGAGTCCACCATGTTGAATCTGCCATGTTTCTACAGTCGCCCAGAATGGACATACCAAACACTGGCTGTAGATGGGCTTCACTCATTTTTTGGCGAGTTTCACAGCCACTGTAGTTTCTCCTACACACTTCACAGCCCATTCTCATTACCAGGTAGTCAAATTCAGATGTGAGGAGTGTTCAGTTAGTTGCAATCTTCAACTTCACCGCTAGATGCCACTAAATCTTACACACTGGACCTTTAAGGCATACTAGGGACAGGGATCTGCTGCTTCAATTTTGCCCATTCTTTTTAGAAAATTGTCCCATGTGTATCTTTATTACATTGCTGCAAAAATCCTGTAAATCAAATATTGTCAGCAGTGCCTGCTACAGTGTAGAAAATCAAGAAATATCAAAGGCATAACTATCTGGGTATAAATGCTATTGAAAAATTGACAAATTTCTATATCCTAATGTTGTGTAACGCTGTATATCGCCCAACCCCACATATTACTATTATGGAATTCTTTAGAGAGTGGGGATATTCCTTTTTTAGTAAACTGCCTAATGAAACACAAAACATGAGGCCTCAGTGCAATGGAAATGATCTATTGCCTTGCTGTAAATTATAGTTGCAAAATGATGAAAAAAAAATTAGCTTAGAGCAAGAATAACAGCAAAGTCATTTGGCTGTGTCAGAGCATTAAGTGCTATTATGTTATCAACCCCTGCCTAAATTAGGCTTCAAAGTCATTTGACGACAGATGCTAGTGGTCTCCATCAGAGTTTACTGTGGCATCTGGCAGTATTGTATGAGTACAGAAAGCTAGCCATCAGTGGATTCAGTGATAACTTGTAATGTCTCACCATTAATGTCAAACACCGATACAAAAGAAAGTGTCCCATTTTCTCATGGTGCTCCATGGTAAAAATGTGGAGGAGGCCTCTTTAGACAGTTTTGACAGTCTCTCCTCCTGAACCACCTTACCCTTAAAGAGACAGAGCAAGGCCCTGTACTTGTGACTAAGTGTTCAAAGTTGATCTTTTGTTTTTATTACATAAAATAGTATGAACACTGAGAGGTGCAAAGAAAATGTTATCCTTGTCCAGACACAGTTCGGTCCACGGGGCCTTTTCCAGAATTGTGTATGTCTGGTAATGACATGTGATTGGCTTATTTACAGCTCTGCAGGTTTTAGCCTCTTTGCCATCTCCACAGTGCTCATTCGTGGCTGGCTGTCTGTGCTGTTTGCGTAAGAGTAAGCTGACAAAGGTGACAAGGTGACAAAGTAAACAGATCCCTGATGCCTAAAAAAAAAAAAAAACCTATGCTCTCATTCAGATTCTAACAAACATATATGTTCCCCTCATGTTCGGTTTATATGCTCTCAACCATCATCACACTTCTTTCCCTGTTAAAAGATTGTCCATTCCCAAGCAGTAGTTCCACTGACACATTATTCCTTGTACTGCAGTTACCACAGGTTATGTCAGCCACGATACTGCTTACAATGATCTAATGAAGGTAACACTGAAGTGGATGGTTTGCTGGCTCTTCGGACTGGATTGGTGGATGAAAGAGGAACAAGAGGGATAGCTCATGTGGGAAGTTAAGGGTCGCCCTCTGAGTGATCAACCTTTTAAATCCCAACCTAGCCATGCCAATAATCTTTTGGATGCTTTCCACCAGGTACTGGGTGATATCACAGCTGTCCATAAAACTGTGGTGACATTTACTTTCCTGTTGACCCTTTCTCTCTGCTGCACCACTGACTGCCATTATCGGCACACTCTGTCTTCCAGCACAAGGTCAATTGAGCTTCTCCTCCAGAATATAATTTAAGTGGTAGCAGGCTTATCTGTCAGTGTGTGTGTATTGACTTATGAATGAATGTATGGTTATTGGTGTGTCAAGGCTGCAGGCATGTTAACATGTTTTAGGTATGATATGAGCTCTGTGTGATAAATGTTTGAAATCCATTACTGGTGTAGCAACATGTGAAAGTCACAGAAGCGTGTGGACAGGCATGCAAGCTACATCTGGGCTCTTAAGCATGACTGCAGGTTTGCTGGTAAGTCACGACACAACTTGATGTGCATGTGTCATTTGACAGACGGCACAAAAGCAATACCCATGTGTGCATATTGCAATGTGTACATGTAGCTGGATGGAAAATGTGCTGAAAGGAAATGGTGAACAGTAATTTATGGGTGGATGAAGAAAAGCATGTAAGGGCATGGCAATAATCCTCTCTTTGGGCTAACCTCAGTTCATTTCTCCCTTTTCTCTTATTAAACATCTAATTTCAATCTTTCATTGTGTTGTTTTTGTGCCTTTCTGGTCCAGAACAGAACCAACCTGGAAGAGATGTGTCTACTTGCTGTACTCGTCAGGGCCAAAGATGGAGCTAAAAAAGATGGTTTGAATGTCAAGTGAGGCTGCCAGTGACTGCAGTCCTGTCGAAAAAGGCAGGACCATAGAGAGAGAATAAAAGACTTGCAATCAGACATAACAGAGAGACGTGTTCAGGGAGGATGCAAGGAGAACCCAGGTTGAGAAGTACTGCATGGAAACGAGAGGACTGTTTAACGTCCATTTATCCCTCTATTCATCCCATCATTGTGCTATAGGTGGGTCACTACACTACAGTGTTCCTCTGTCTGTATGGAGGGGGTGGCAACACATTGCCAGCTTTCATAGCAGCCTCGGACAAGTACTCCTGGTTTTCTGCCACAGCAGGGCGAATACGTCCATTCTGCCGGTAGAAGAAGCGTGTGCTGCAGTCCTGCAGGTACTCAGGATTGTGCAGTGAGGACTTTGGGGGTAGACTGTGCTGCCAGTATTCAGGATTGTCAAAAGTGGCCTTCTTGCCTTTCTTATCAAACATGATGGTGCTGCTGGTGATGCCTGAGTGCAGAGTGTGTCCTGAATGCCCCGGATGCAGGGTGTGTGATGGATACGATGGGTGAGGAAAGTGGCCAGGGGGTACTACATATCCAGAGGAGGAGACCGTGTGGCTTGATGTTGATGGGTTGACTGTCTGCGATACTGATTGGGCAGCAGAGGACCCAGGGCCAGAGATGGAGACTGCGCCAGCCAATCCGTTCTTGTCCCCAGGGTTAAGGAAGGTATTCAGGTACAGTGGCTCATTGATATACTCATCGTCCCCGTGAATGGTCTGGCTTTTGGGAGCAGCAGCAGCTCCAGCCATGTGCAGGGTGTGACAGCCCGCTCCATCAATCACTGCGTGGGCGTCACCGTTCCTACGACGTGTGACAAAGGGGTTTTCCTCTATTGGGTTGAGATAGTCTGGGGAAAAAAAATGGGGTGGTAAGATTTGCTAGGATTTTCATCTCTACTGAAACAGCTATTGTAGACACTAAAAAGTTATTTACTGTAACACTAAAATAATGCTTACAAAGTTATTTCTGCATTTCTGTGGCCTTTGAGTTAGCATATCATATATCAAATGCAAAATGTAAATAAACACAAGAAGTAGTTCTCAAAACTGTCAAAGCAACCTGAGTTGTTCTTGTCCCTCATGGCAGCCATGTAGCCATCCTGGTCCTTGTCTCCTTTTGATCCTCGTTCTGCTAAAAGACCAGTTGGATCAGCACTGTAACGCTGTCCACTACTATCCTCCCCTCCACCTTGGGAAGCAAAAAGACAGTAAGGAAGCAAGAAATAAATTTAAAACATGGTACTTTACAAACCCTATATCCAGGATGGAGATCCTGGATACTTTGTAAATAAACACTGCAATCTATTATCGTGTACTGCTATCTATTTTGTCCTGTGAGTGAACTCATGGGCAGGGCTGTGACTAATTATTAATAAATGTCAGGCACTTTGTATTTTTATGGGGATTTGAATGCACAGTAGATAGATATACATTTATTTATAAAGCTTGCTTAAGGCTTGATTTGTCCCTTTTCTGCTGAAAACTAATCTGCGAAGGAGACATAAATGGGCCGAACAGAACTAGAAGACGCCACTGCTGATGCTTCTCTCCTGTTGCCAGAGAGGTACAATATGTGACTCAGTTTTGACAGACAGTTGCTAGATTCAAGCTTATCCTTTCGTCCTCATCTCCCAAATCCTCTACTGGTGAGGGATCCACTGTCGCAGTACAACACCAATGAAGAAACAACACAAAGGGTCAGTCAAAGAAGGTCAAGAGCCTGTCTGCCTGCCAAGTTGTGGTTTCTATTTTATGGTTATGGATTTTTAAAAGCTAATACCACATTTTTTTCAAATTTTTATTCCTGTAAGGTTGGAAAAGGTTTAGGATAACGCAAAGCCATACCACAACCATTTTCCAATTTACTGAAACTATTATATAACTAATAATAACTGATGAGTCAAATCAGCACATAGCAAGCAAAAATAAAAAAAAATTCAAATTTACTGTATATTTCTGTTTCTGTTTCAACCCTTTTGAGTGATGGCATCTGTAAAACAACACAGTATTACCATGAGCTGAAACCTCTGTATTTTACTGTCATATTTTCATTTCTTTCATTTCAGACATACTAGTTGACTAAATTGACTTCAAGAGTAGATCAATTTGATTAAAATTAAAATTATCGTGGCACAGGAAATGCTATACAAAAAATAAATTGTAATAACCCTGGTTAAGAGAGTACTTTTCTCATGTAAAGAGAAATATAATTGGGAAATGTACTGCCAACAGCTTAATCAGACTATTGATTTACTCTTTTCACAACACTATGCAGATATAAACACAGTTGATTACAGAGATCAGATTAATGCTGTAAGAAGTAATTTTAACATACAAACTTTAGTCAAATGTCTTAATTGCTCAATGATTTAAACTCCAAGTTGCAACAGTTAACTGAACTAATGCCTCACTCTTATAGTCACTGTTCTTTTATAGACGTTTTTATTTTCCTCACACTTAGTGAGGAGATTACCTTTCCCCTCAGTTTCTACAGTTTTTGGATAACACTTTTCTTTACCTAGTCCTGCAGTGAGAGTGGAGCCAGGCCCAAGGGTACTTGACCTTGGGGAGGCCTGCTTCCTCAGGGTGCCATTGCAGCGAGGGTCATCCTGGTTGCCACGGCCAAATCCGCCACCAATCTGCCCCCCTGAGGCCAGGTCCTGTGGAGGGAGGCAGCCTCCAGACACTGGTGGAACAGAGACCACTCTTGGGAGGGTGGCCAGCATGTCCTCCATGCTGAAACTGGCATCCTGGTAGCCAAACTGGTTCTGGGTAGAAGGAGAGGAAAGAAGGGGGGTGGGGATGTTAGACACAATTACAAGATTATCAATTTACCAAGCCAAAGAAAACCACAAGAAACAAACACACGTGGGAGTTTATTTCGACTCATCTAGTTCAACTCCAAGTATGTTGTCTAGTCATGAAAAACATTGAACACATCTGATATGATTTATTTACAAATAAAGTACAAAACAGTAAAAACATATAAACAAAAAAATAAAGAAAATACAAATGAAGAAAATAAGGACTTAATAAGTACCATACATTTTTTTCTTAGTTATAAAATGTAGTCTAAAAAAATAGGCAATTCAAGTTCTTTGTACCATTGTTCATCAGTAATATTTAAATGTGACAGGCAGGGGAGACAAACAGCAGTGCCAAACAATGATATGGCAGCATGACTGCCAAGGACAATTTAATTAAAAGGATTTTAATTAAAAGGCTCCATGCAGCAAAGTCTTAAAGTAGCCATATCAGCCCTGCCCTGCTGTGTGCATTTGTGTCTACGCTCATGACAAAAAAGGCTTTTTTAGAACCTCACTGGGTGCTTTATTCTGATTTATCTTTTTCCCCATGTATCCAGCAAGAGGTTTATTTTCTGTTTTTAAATTCCCTCTCTTAGTTACCCTCGCACAGCGTCTCAAAAGTCTGTAATCATACTAATAAGATAGAAAATCTGTTATTTTCTTGTTACACTTATTTTCCTTTGAACACACAAGTTGAAAGAAAGGCAAAGGGGACTAAAGTTCCTGGATTTCTGGTCTATGATAGAAGGTGCAGATTCAAATCCCACTTCAGTCCGGAAGTTTTTAGCCTTTTATTAGAAATTAGAGATGGTGAGATAAATACTGACTATTTTTAGGCTGTAAAATTGTCAAATTCAATAGGACACCAGCACAAAGTATCAGCAAATAGCAGCTTCAAACCAAAGTCTGACAACTGCCGTGTCATATTCAAACCCTGGTCATTGTTTTTTGATGCTACAGTGTTTAGAGGACACACAAAAGGTGAAGATGATCTAGAACTTTGTAGGGACTGTTTAAGAGGCATGCTCATTTTCTGTGACTGCATCATTCTTTTTTATTGTCTGTCTTTCACTGTTGGATTCTACCTCATTTTCTCATACAGTGGTCTGTACTTTAAGCCCAGAGGTATTAGTTAAAGTCCCACAGCTCACATTGTGTTTCCATTACCACTGTAACTATATCTTTTAAATAACCCTCTCTCAGTCCTCATTTACTCCTCAACCTCCTCTCTCCTCTCAATGTTATAAAAGAAAAATACCATCACTAACCTGAAGACAAAAGCCAAATGTCTTTAAATGAAGTTTGAAGTCACTAAGTGCTAACACCACCAATACATTATTTTGAAATAATCTTGGCCATAAATCCCATCATTAACTGAATGAATCAATTGTCGAAACAGAGTGTGAAAAGTAAAAACATCACACGTGAATTTAGGAGATTTAGGAGAGAGTAAAGTATTCCTTTCAAATGTCTCTCTGTAAAAAGCAAGGGAGCATGTGGCCATGCCACGTGTTTTAGCCACTACTACACTTTCAAATCTTGCTAATTCTGAACTTTAATTGTTAGGTAAATGCATATTAATGACAGTTTCAAGTGTGGTGAAAACCATGTGCGTTGTTTGTGTTTGTGTGTGTGTGTGTGTGTGTGTGTGTGTGTGTGTGTGAGGGGACTTAGGAAAAGCTGTTTAAGCTATGCTGTACAACTATGCAAGTGTGAAAATGATATTTATGTGTAAATACTGCATTTTGTTGGCTACAATAATTGAGTTCATTACAATCAACTGCATGATTTATGTGAATGAATGTAACTGTTGAAAACTAATCAAATACTTCAGTATGCACCCCAATAAGAAATGCTAAAAAACAGTGGAGGATAACTTTATAAATATTATGCAAATAAATAATCTGTCACCCTGTGAAATGCACCAAACAGAGTTGGAAAAGGAGTCATGTCTCTCATTGGCATTCAGCAGACATTTCTATCCTGACACAAACACAGGGAGATGTTGGAATACAAAATGGCTGAATTGCCTGGCTGTGTGACTGGTTTTGTGATAGATTTACGTCCAGAGATAGACAATGAACATTCGAACAGTTGAGGAACAGAGGGAATCTGGCCGTAAACCCCAATTTTGAAGAAGGCAATTACCACAGTTTCACAATGGAGAAGGACCAAGGGAAACTGACAGAGAAAGAGAGAGCAACAGGGAGATGAGAGTGAAGCTAAGAAAGCTGTGTGAGTTCTGTTTTAAGATCTCAATCTTTTGTGCTTGAACAGGAGAGTCCTGAAATACACGCTGAGAAAACTCATTCCCACATCACTTTAGAGACCATCTAAATGATCTGAATGACAACTTTGTATTGTCTCCTTTTCCATCACGGTTCAATCATCCTACTGCTACACTCAAAAATAAATCATTATATGAAAGTCCATGTAAAATTAAAAGATAAGCAACTAAGTTCTAATTTACAATACAACAAAAACAACAACAACAAGAAAACCATACAAGTACCAAGATGAATATTAAATAGTACAAGGGTTTTGTTTTAGTAAGTGTACTTCAGAACAGCCTTTGTGTAATATACAGTAGAAAACTGTGTGTATTGACTCACCATGATTTGATTATACTTATTATGGAGGGATAAGAAAAAAAAATTTTGTCTTTGCATCTTTCATTTTTTTCCAGACTGTGGGGTAGGGTGGTCGAGGAGAGTGAATGCCCCTTCCTGACTAACTGACTGACAAAAATAAAGGAAATGCATGTGTAACAGTATTCTCTCCTAAAATGTTATGGAAATAAGCAATATCAAAGTTACATGGATGTCTTGGGATTTACAGTATTAGGGTTTGTGTTATTGGCAGAACTAGCCAGCCTAATAGCTCATAATTGAATAGACATTTCCACTAAAATGGGAAACAGCTGCTGTTTCACTGCAGATCTGCTGCAGAAGAGGCCTGTAAAAGCTCAGTTTGATTATTTAAAAATTAACTGACTGCACAGTATCCGTGGCATTTATGAAAAAGGGATAGTTTACTCTTGTTGTAAACACAATTAGTAAACACAATTAACTAATCATTTCATTTAGCCTATGTGTTAGAAGCAATACCTTCACAGAGAGTAAGGGTCATGTTGGCATAGCTTACACTCAAGTTTCTGCAATTTGTTAAAAGGGATTAAAGAGTTATTTACAGTTGTACTTTGCCACATTTTATCTTCTGTTTTGGATCTCCTACATTCACACTTAATGCAAATTAATGCTTTTATTTAGAAAATAATCTGACATAATCTTCTGAAGTTCAGGAACACAAATCACTAAAACCCTTTAACTTGTGTTGGAAAACTAAGCCAAAGAAATACTTGAATCAAGAAACATAAATAAACTTTTGATCACTTTAACGATGGGTGTGGAATTCTAAATGTGGAAGAGTTATTACAACAGCTGAGTTTCTGTTTTCAGTTAAGGAAGTCCAGAAACTGTAGCTAAATGTGCTTAGTTTGGTGTGGAGACTTCTGGATCTCAACAAAGACAATGAAGTGAAAACTTCTAACTAATTTATCTTGAATGATGTTGGGTTTATTGGCTGGTATACAGACAAGCCATGAGGCAGTTACTGCTAGTTTCATGGATATCGTGGCATTTTAAATCTGATTTCTCTGATAGATACAGTCAGAGCAACAAATTCTGAACAAAAACAAATGACCACTGTCATCCTGTTGCATAACGGTAACTAAAAGAAAAAAAAAGGCAAACGGATGGCTCAATGAAAGCAATCGGTTCCCTCGTGTCATCTTATACAGCTATTCAAAAATCCATTAGTTAAAAAAACTCCCTGCTAATAGGACAAAGCAATAAGCATTTTTTAACATTGCATTCTTTGTTCCTATAACAGGGAAAACACAAAGAGGGAATTTCACACTAAATAGACAGAAACTTACTAACTTGATATGACTAACTAACTTGACTAACTAAGAATGGTTACAACAAGCAAAGCCTGTCTCATGGTACATAAGGGCACCTGTATATTGTAACATAGACTTCAACATCTGTGAACCTATTCTTTAAGCTATTTGGATATTCTTAAAAAAAACTATACCTTGCTGGAGTCCATGCGAGGGCGGGGAGTGTATGCAAGTGGTGGAATGTTGAAGGAGTGAGGAACCAGGTACTCTTCAGCATCCATCAGGTCCTCCAGCTCCTCCTCATCTAGGAGGCTCTGGAAGAACTTGCTGTCATTGGGGCTGGGCAGCTTCATGCGGTCGTCACCCTGAGAAAAGTTGTTTGTGGGTGTACAGCATGTGTGTATTCAGTAATTTGTATTAGTAATTGATGATGATAAAGAAATGATGAAGAAATAATAACTAATCAAAGCATAACAATCATTTCTTTAATTGTGTCACATTTAAGGAAAAATGCCAGAAATATCAGAGCAACAAGTAGTTTACATATAAACAAGAAAAGTGGGGAATATGACTTGAATAGAGAAATAAAAATGAAATAAAGATTTGTGTCATTATTATTTTGACTTCTGCTAATGATGTAGGCTCAGCTTTACTGTATTTGTTGACTAATTTAAGCCTAACACAACCACACAGTCAGTTTAAGGTACAACACACAGGTAATGCAATTAGTAATTAGTTTCTTTTCTCACAAAGGAATAAGAAAAGTAAAATGTAATTTGCAATGGATATTAAGGGCACCTACTAATTAGTAACACACTGCATAAATTGGCAAAATATTAGAAAATGATACAAAAACAAGCACAAAGGAGAAGATTGGCTAGTTTTCACTTCAAAGCTTACTGATTTGGGTCTTAAGACAAATAAAACAAATGTGATCAAATCCTAAAGGCATCTAATCCAGATCTTGTTGGTGTGTCATCAAGATTTACCTACCTGGATGACCAGGTATCTTTGGGGATCACGAGCCATCCGAGTAAACTCTGCAGCCAGCTCCTTGAACTTGGGCCGACTATCTGCATCAATCATCCAGCCTGAAAAATGCATTTGTGTTATTGTCCGACAATGAGTTTCCAAATACATATCTAGATATTAATATCCTGTGGATACTTGATATAGATTTTGCCAATAGGCAATGACTATAAATTTGACCCTATTAATGTAATGCACGTTTTCCCACAGTATGTTTTTCTTGGCTGTAAGCAAAAGGATCATCTACACGGATCAAGATCACTTTATTTCCTCATGCTCTGTGAACTTAACTGAACCTAAGTGGGAGGAAAGGTGCAATATATCGGGTACATGTCAGTGATGATCAAGCAGAGCATTTCTGTATTCCTCATACTTTGGTGTCAAAGATTCTGCCTACGCAGACCACGTCAAATATGTATATGCCTTTTTTCTTTTCTGTGCTTTCTGCATAAAAACATTCATAATACTTTTTGCACTTTTTACACATTTTTCATTTGAAGTACATGTGCATGTGGCTGCAGTGTGAATTGCTGTCACTCAACATGAAAGGTATTGAGAGGGAACTGTGTTGAAGGCTACTACTACAAACTGAGGCAGCTTGACTCAACCACAATTGTATAGACCAATCAGAGTCCTATGAGGAACTAATGGCAGCTACGGCATGAGCTATGATGGCTGCTGCTAAAGAGGTTAGTGTAGATGCTGCTAGCATCAGCTCTATCAGACCTGGAGTAAATCAAGAATGAGTAATTGGCCTGCCAGTGCATTTTGTCATCCAACTGTGTTGAAATTTCCCACTTCTAAAAGTCTCAAAAGATTTTTCATTTAAACCATTTCCATTACATAAAACATTCTTATTTGTCCCATAATGAACAATTACAGAATTTTTGAGTTCTCTTTATGGTAATCAAGTTTTCCAATCTAAAGATAAATACTGTTTCATCACTAGAAAGGCCATATGGAGTAATGTGCTCTTCTGCCAATTTTTCGGTGAACACAAGGGTATGATGCCAAAGCAATCATGTGATCTGGCCCTGAGAAGAGCCCATCTAGGTATCCAGGGAAATAAGAGATAGAGATCGAAAGACGGAGAAACATGGCACAAGTACAAGACAAGTACACACATACAGACACAAGAGATTTCATATGTAAAAATTATCATCTTTTATTTTGCTAGCTACTTTCATGCCAATAAACCCTGGAGTAGTGAAGTGAATATCAGTAAAAGTGTTTCTACCACATGTGTGCCGTGCAGCATGTGTCTGTGCATTTGGGTGTATGAGTTCTGCATGTGTAGTGCAAAAAGAAAGGGAGATAGCCGGCAGGTGACAGTGACCTCTTCCTGCTGTGGTCTGTGTGTCTGCTTGCCAGGTTGGCGCAGGTTCAGGGTGTCAGTAAGAGCCAAGGTTACAGTGAGGCCCAAAGGCTGCAACTTGGAGACTAGAGGACAAGGCCAGAGTGGAGCTGGCACCAAGTCTTTGTCCTGGCAGCAGTGGCCAGAGGTTACATCGCCACCTGTGACCCCACTGCCTGATGGCATGACAACAGTGACTGACCAATAAGGCAAATATGTTGGTGGTGGCTTAAAAAAATGAGCTTCTAATTCATCTTCTACTATAACTCCTCCTGAACCTGAAAGATTTCTCACTATTATTGCTATCAGAAATATGTTTCAACTGAAAAATAACAGCTGGGCTGAATTTTATAATAGAAATATTTCGACTTTAAAAACTTCCCCTTTGACACCACCTGGACCCTCTTGTACAAAACAGCCATTGTGGCATTTTGAAAATCACTCAATAAAAGCATAATTATTTTTGGCTGCTTCAACTAAAAAGCAGTTTGCCCTCTCTTCACCCTTTTCAACTGTTTGAAATACCGCGGATGGAGACAAAAACTGAAAATGTACAATATATTCCAATCCTAAACAATGGTAACTTTTGAGGCTGTGGTTTGTGCTGGCCTTCCATCTGATTATATTACACTGTAAGGGCTTTCTGGTCTTTTGCCCACCCTGAGGCTCTACGTACATTTGACCATGACCATGTAGACATCAATGGTGCAGATGGGCGGCTGAGGAAGACGCTCTCCTTTCTCAAGCAGGTCTGGGATATCTCTGGTGGAAATCCCATCATATGGCTTCCCTCCAAAGGTCATTACCTCCCAAATGGTTACCCCTGAAAAGAAAAAGAGGGAATAGGGGAAGATAGACAAAAGAAAAAGATAGGAGATGACTTAATGTAATAGAACAAGAGAGCAGAAATCAGTAATGTAGAGCAGAATCAGAAAATACATCCACAGAGAAAAGAACCAGCAAAGGAAACATACGTAGAATCGAGATGAGAGGAAAGTAAAGAGAGTGAAGAGAGAGAGAGAGAGAGAGAGAGAGAGAGAGAGAGAGAGAGAGAGAGAGAGAGCACAGGGTAGAGAAGATTAAAGCATTGAGAAGAGGAGTTTACACAGAAAGAGTAAAGAAGAGACAAGCAAAGAGATGGGAGGAGAAAGAAGTGAAATAGTTCAAAAGATAGACCAGAACAAGTAAAAAAAAAGAGGAAAAGTGGAGAGACAAAGAACAAAATAAGAAGAAACAGGAAAAAGCAAAGATGTGAGGGAGCAGAAGAGATCAGAGAGGATGGGATGAAGAGACAGGAGAGAATACAAGTAGACGACAAGAGGAAGCAACAAAACAAAGGGTCAAGAAGAAAGGAGAAGATAACAGAACACAAGTTAACAGAGGACAGAAGAGCTAATCAGAGTCTTGAAAGTCATCAGTCAGTCTGAACCTTCAGTCAGCTTTAATCATGTTAGTGTTAATGAGCTAATAAGTGGTAACCAGGGTAAATGCACACTATAAGATAGAAGTATAATAGCCTGCAGTCATAGAGGACCACTGGGGACATGGACACACTAAATCATACTGATACTTTAATCAAACACACATATTCTCTTTGATATGACCCATCTTGCATATTTTTTTGAAAATCTTTTTTTAATGACTTTTCATTCAGTCATTGTAATACTTAAACTGGAAATTGTTATATTGCCATATTGTGCAATATAGCAATACAAATCTTAAGAGACCTAGAGATTGGTCTCTAGATTTAAATCTTGCTGACATGCTGATGGCTGTGAAGACTGATTTTAATATTAGAGGATTTAAACCACTTCACCACCCTTCTTTTATTTGTTAGCATTGGCATAGTGACAAAAGCCTCCACTGCTACCTAGCCTGTCGGTCTAACAAGCAATCTGGAGTTTGCTGTTCTCGCAGTGCACAGGACTCCTTTCCCTGGACGATTGGCAGTGAACCATGTGATCTCAGTGAGAGCTCTCTTCTGTTCTGACCCCACAGTGGGGGGGATGAACTCCACACTAAAGTCAGGACAGCAGGGACACTGCCCATCTTCTGCCACAGACTGAAACTCACATTTTAAGACTAAAGTATATGTACGTACCCTACTTATTACATTACATTTTCTTTAAAAAAAAAATTCATTAATTTATAGAAAACATTTATCACAAATTGGCATGGGGTGTGCACAGACTAGGACAGGAGGACTCTGCAGTGGGTGATTAAAACTGCCCAGAAGATCATTAGCAAAGGTGCCTGTGCAGAACCCAAAGGACACTAAAAGACAGGACCCACTCTTGCCGCAGCCTGTTCACCCTGCTGCCATCTGGGAAGAGGTACAGGAGCTTCCTCTGCCGTACCACCAGACTTAAAGACTTCTTCCCTCAGGCTGTGAGACTGTTAAATTCTTCCTCATCAATTCATCATACAAATTAGTAATTTTTTTTTTTTTTTTTTATGACTCATTAATCAATTTTTATTTTGTTTTTTAATAGTAGCATAAAGGGAACTGTATCTCAATTTCATTCTACAACCTTGTGTTGTATATGACAATAAAATAACCTTGAACCTTCTTTATGGACAATTCAAATACCATTACATAGTTAAAATGAATATAAATAGGTATATAACTGTAACAGATAAAATTAAAGAGACAATATAGTTACATTAATAATTAAAGGGACTCAAATGCAGTTGTAAAATAAATGATAAGATCAAATATTGGCAATATGTGAGGAGGACAGTGAGGGTAAACTGGACTTTGACTAAGACTACTAAGAAAGAGGACCAATGAAGACTAAACTGGTGGCAGCCCATGCAGTGTTTCAAAAACACATACTTTTAAAAATCAATTCCATATTGCATGGGTAGCCAGTAAAGGTAGGATAATACGGGGGAGATTTGGTCTGTCCTTTTGTGAGGAAGCTCGCTGCTGCATTTTGAACTAGCTACAGGTGAAAGAGGCATGACTGAGTTCTTCATGAAGAGATAAAAGCATGGCAGTCGGTCTTCATGTCTCCAAAATAGAAAAAAAGCTTTTACTTTTGCATTGTGGAAAAGCAAAAAGAGTTTCCGTCTGATATATGGATATATAACCCTCATGGTCACTTCACACAAATGCCTAAAAGAAAATTTTGAAACTTACCGTAACTCCAAACGTCACTCTGATGCGTAAACTTCCTGTAATGAATACACTCCAGGGCCATCCATTTAATGGGCATCTGTCAGGTAAATGAAAAGCACATCTGTTTTATATACATGCAACATTTGCCATTAAAAAGAGTTGAAACTGATAAGGAAACTAACTACAAAAGTGTTGGGTTCAGACTAAACTAGGATCATCTTTTGGTGATATCTTGGCATACACTCACTGTATAAACTGTGTTACAGACAAGAGAGGTATTACAGAATGAAGGAAAACAAGGTTTGATAAAAGAGAAGACGAAGACATATATACACACACATGCACACACAAGCTCCAGCTGTATTGGAATAAGGTGGGGCAGACGGTCTGGGATGCGGCTTAACACTGTGATTAGATTTGAAGGCCAATTCTATTGATTACAGTGATGGAGGTTGAGTGGAGGGGGGTGTCGGAGGTTAGGTGTGTCTGTCTTTCTCTCAGTGGAGGGGATAATACCAGAATACCAGTGATAACACAAACCATGATGGACACACTAGAAAAGGGGATAAGAGAGGATGAAATAGGCTTTCCTGAGAAGAGAGGGTTTTAAAACTAAATACAAAAGAGGAAAAGGATGAACAAAGATTTGAAGAGGCCAGAACCTTGTGTACAGAGAGCTCCAAGGACATATTTGTTTACTACGTTTATAGGGTTTAGAGATCTTCATTCCCCAAAAGTAAATAAAACGGTCCAATAGAGCAGAATAGTATCTCACTGACTCCACTAAAACTGTCTTTTGTGATGGGCTAAGTTCCCCCCTGAGGATATAAAACCCTAATTAATGTTAATGTCTATTGTTGTCTTTTGCACCATGTCAATAGTATGGTCCAAAATAGTAATTCAATAATACTGTATCTCACTGAACCTTGGAAACCAAACACATCAAACAGCAGATAATAAAAGCAGATAATAAGGTCAGTCATGACAGGCTCAACTGATAATATGGTACATACCAGTAGATTATAGTATAGTATCTACCAACGTTTTGGGACATGAGAACTCAACAATCAACTATCTTCTTGGCTCTGATTGGTTGTTTTTGTTCATGCATGGTGGATTCTTGGAAATGCCATTAGGAGCACTACGAGGAGCCAAAAGACTTGATTCCTTTCACAGATGGGACAAAGTGGATTTCAGCAAATATGACAAAAAAGTAATTTTTATAAAAATTACCTAGTGCAGGTTTAATGTGTGTTTAAACGACTGTTGTAGTTTTATGGGGGGTTAGGGCTAGGCTATTTCTTGGCCTGGAGCAGTCACTTCCTAGAGTCTTGTCACTGTGAGGTTGCGAGGCAACAAGTGGAGACTCGACAGATTTTCACTGTCACACACGCTACCTACAGATATTACCTGTAAGCTATCTAGCAACAGACGTCCTGATCATCTCTGTGGAAGTGTGTCGTATATATACAAGAAATTTGTTTATTTGTCGGATAGAGTAGATTTCATGTGTGACAGAGTGATGATTGGATTTACCTTTCCTCCATCAGCATTATATTCCTTCTCATTAACATCCAGCAGGCGAGCCAGACCAAAGTCGGTGATCTTGATGTGGTTGGGAGATTTGACCAGGACATTTCGGGCTGCCAGATCCCTGTGAACCAGCCTGCGCTCCTCCAAATACATCATCCCCTGCAACACACACACACACACACACACACACACACACACACACACACAACACACACACAAACAGAACAATTATTTCCTGTCGAGGTCATTTATTATTATTATTTTTTAAGTATTTTTTGGGGCTTTTTTATTGCCTTTAATTGATAGAGACAGCCGAAGGTAGACAGGAAAGGGGGGCAGAGAGAGGGGATGACACACAGCAAAGGGCAGCAGGTCGGACTCAAGGACTCAACCTCGGTACATGGGTCTCCAGCTCTACCAACTGAGCTAACCGGGTGCCCATCGAGGTCATTTATATACAATAGACCTAACTGCAGGCATGAGTGTGGTCTAGTATGCAGTAACCAGCATAAACACACGTGCAAGTATGATTCCTGTTCAACATCACCATCTGTCTTCATCATCATCATCACTATCATCACAACCACCATCAAGACCCCATTAGAATTTCTATAATTATTCGTGTCATCATCATTACCACCTCATTGTTATTTTTATGGCTATAATTCACATCAATCAACAACTAGACTGTGGAAAAGCCCTCTTTATTGCCACATGCTTGGCAATGCAATAGCAGCAGCATCCATAAGCATCAACCCAGAGGCAGGTTTTCAATTAAAGACAGGACCCATAGGAGTGAGGAATGTTGGAGTAAAACTTTTTATTTAATGCATTTACTGAACAATTAAGAAGCCACCTCTCTGCTCTTCCTCCCTGTCCATACTTTAATTAATAATGATTATCTGCCATGAACAAAAGAAAACACATTTTTCTCCAACATTAATAAGTGTTCAGGTTCAAGTGGCCATGTGATTTAACCACCACATGTATTTTTTTTTCAGTAAAAAGTATTCATAACCCCTCTGAGGGTCAAACATGGACTGCAATTTTGTGTCAGCCTTCAAAAAACTATATCAACCTGTTACACAAACACAGACCCCCCCCCCACACACACACACACACACACACACACATACTAACAGATGAATAAGTTGGGTATGAGAATTAGCATCACAACCAGATAAGCAGATAAAGAAGTTCATTCTGACACAAAATGCCAATAATGTCCTCAAGCTACAAAAGGACAGCTTTGTATAGTTGTGTAAAAGCTTTTTCAGTAGCGCATCTACAGTCTACAGTGCCTATTGTGCATCCCTGCAAGAGTGGACCTGAAGAGAAAGAAAGATCGTATCTGAAGGGAAAGAAAGATGAGGAGGTGGGGGGACTATTTCAAATTGGACGAGCAATAACAGAAGCTACTTTGTTTGAAGTGGCTAGAGCACAGAAAAACAAGGCCTTATTTGAAACCAAAACAAATTGGATTTAGCTGGAATGGGCTGGAAAGAAAAGAGGAGTGGATATAAGAGGAGAGAGAAGGAGGGGTGGGGATAGGTGGGGTTGAGTGGCGGCAGTCTAAGAAGTGAGATTACTTTGGTAAGGCTATAATCACACTGCCTCATTTGGATACCCCCCAGGAGATAAAATGTAGCTCAAGCACACACCTACAGACGTGCAACTCACATGGGTGCACCTGTAAATGTATGTGTGTGTGTGTGTGTGTGTGTGTGTGTGTGTGTGTGTGTGTCAATGTGTCTGATGGGGGATTGAAAGAAGTTGACAGAAGAACTAAGAAAAAATCATCCATGTTAAATTGGTTGTAAATTACAAAAAGACACATAAATTGCAGACATTATATGACCTAAATGAAATAAAGCCATTGTCATACACACACACACACACACACACACACACACACACACACACAGACACATAATCACATACACTGTTAAAATATGTCAACAAGATGGTGGTGTCAGAGATTTGTTATGATTTTACTGACAGTAGGATACATTTGGCAGTTTTGTTAGTTCATGTCATAACACTGACAGAATAGAGGATTCATTGAATTAAAGGATTTGTGCTTGTTTGTTTTGATTTTGTCTTTTTATTAGTTTAACACCAACCAACCAGTTGCGTATGAGCAGTGATGTTTTTACATCATTTCAGAGAGATGCAGTGCCAGACACCATGGAGCTCCAAACCTGAAGTGCCACCTATGATTCATGGAATCAGGAATCCTGGCAAAGTGTACAGCACTCTCTCACTGATAGCATACAGAATGACGTTCATGTAGCCAGTAAATTACTTTTTTTAAAACTGCATTTTAACTACATGTTTGCTTGTAGGGTTATTATCAAGCTCAATAGGCTCCCATGAGCCAAATGTTAGCTCAGCTGCTAACCATAGTTGCCAACTTGGCAATTTTTACTAGATCTATGAACTCCTGGCAGCTTTATTTAAGTGCCTAATAAAAAATATGGAACGTTTTTCAAACTATAACACAACAGTGAGTATGTGTTGATTGCCAAAATACTTGATAATTGATGTACAGTATGACATTTCTCCTACTTACATGTCTAATCCAAAGAGATCTGATCCCATCATTATACTCATGTTATATCAGACACAATCTAAATGTATATCACTAAGTTGATGACTGCTGATGTGTACAGGTTTTTGAGCAGCTAATACTAATAATATCTCCTTAAAAATCTACTAACAGTGCTGGTAACTATGATGTTGGTTATGATGCAGTGTGACCTGATGTTCAAGGTCAAGGGACGAGGTAGGAAAAGTGACACTTGCGTAGAAAAAGACGAGGCTAATCAGCATCAAAACACAGTGGGTGTGATGTGTGATTTCATTCCTCTCTCTGTGACTTTCTTCTCTCCAGTATTTTGTCCAGCTCTTGCAAGCATGTGTTGCTCAGCTTGATACACAGAAAGGCTGGAATTGAAAAGACTAAAGGTTGGGATTTGAGGTATGCCACAGTGGACGTCACTCAGATCTCACAAATCGCCAAGTCTCTGTGTGTGTATGTCATGGTATACGCTGCCAGGTTTCTGACAGATTCTTATTTGTACATAAATCGCGCCCGGTAATCTCCTCAATTTTCAAGACAATTAAGCAGTGGAGGGAGAAAGAATGGCTTGGCAACCCGTGAATTTTAATTTGCCAGCACAATGAGATTGAGAGGGGGAGGTGATGGAAGTGTGCAGAGTGGGAAGTGGCTGCAGACGTGCGTGAGGAACAAACTTTTTTTCTTTTTCTCCTCAGTTGCTCTCATTTACTGCCCTCTCATGTGGACATGATGAGAACAACTCACTGCCAGAGGTTTGTAATTGCAGCAGACTTGGATGTGACAGCCAGGGAAATGCCATTTGTGGAAGCTATGTTTCAGGTAAGCCAGCCACCAGAGAAAAATCCACGGCTTCAGACAGACTCTGTTATGATCGCACCTCCAGACAAGGTCTGCTTACCAATCAGTAGGGATCAGGCCTATGCCCCAACCCCTGCGGCATAGGATTTTACATGGAAAAGGAAGCCGAGGAAAAAAATCTCAATGGTAGGAGCAAAAATGTCAAGGCTTTGAATCACATAGAATTGCAGGGAAATTACCAGTTTATTACAAAAACCTTTTGTGTAACCTACAACAACTCTGTCACCTTTTCTGTCCAGCAGTCTGAAGCTGTAATTGCAATAGGTACAGACATTGCTAATTCCTGCTTGACTTACTGTAGGTTTGTTAAAAGTAAAGATTACAAGCAGAGTAATTTTTTAGTGTAAAGAAAATGTAATTCATAGAAGAAAAAGGGAAGGTGAACAGGGCATAAGCAGTGCTACAGGTCTGTATGCAGGAGGCTTTACCGCCCTCTCACCAGCCCAGAGAATTACTGCTCTCCCAGAAAATATTCTGACCTCCCGTCATGGTTATTTATGCTTATTTCAAAGAGTCATGCGAACAAAACCCAAGTGGACGGGATTGTCCTCAGATGTGTTTTGTGAAGACAGATTTTTTTCTTAGTGGGGAGAGGAGGGTGGAGTGGCAAAGGCTGTGAAGATTAAATCAATAGGAGAAGAGCGAGGAGAGGTGGTGCCCATTTTTCACCGGCTGGCACTTCCCACTGTTGTTTATTCTGGCAAGATAGACACATACACACACACACACAGACAGTCCCATACAGAGGAAGCTGTCAACACACACACACACACACACACACACACACACACACATACTGAAATCTATAATCAAGTGATTCATCCTGATTCAATGTTATTCGTGAGGAAACACTTCTAATGAGATTTAACATCCTACAGAGGCTATATAAACCTCTTGTGTGTTCTCTTCTTTTAGTGAGTGTGTGTTAGGTGATTCACATTTATTTTGATTATTTGTAATCCATGATTAAGATGAAACTGTTCTTTAAGTAGCTAAAAAATAGAAAGATTATGATATTTGGAATAGAGACTAGTTAGATTTCTGTTAATAGAATGCACAATTTGCTCTGTTTGCCATACATTTGCCAACTGCTGCAACAATTAGCCTAGTTTAGCATAAATACTGGAAGCAGTGGAAAACAGCAAGCTCGGCTCTGTCCAAAGTAACACGATATTAATAAAAACACCTTTATATAAAGTCCAGGGGCCTCATGTACTAAGACTTGCGTGGATTTCGTACTAGAATGTGGCGTACACTGAAAGAGTGAAAGTTCTGTAAGCAAAAAAATATTCAGATGTATCAAAACATGCGTACGCAGAATCCCACGCACATTGTCTTTGTACGTCGCAATCAACGTGAAATTGAGCTCACATGCACGAGCACAACGCTCCACCCTGTCCCCTCCCTCAAATACACCGATTTGAATATGCTAATTAGTATAAATAGGCCTAGATAGTGCTGTCTTTAAGAAAATGGCAAAAGCCAGGAAAAAAAGAAATTTTACGGAGTGTGAATTGGAGGTGCTGCTGACGGAGGTAGAGCCCCCAAAAAAATTATTTTGCGTGGCACAGGCAGTAAACTTGGTGGGGTCGGAGAACGGCACCGCAGCGGAGTTGAAAAGTTGAAAAGTTGAAAAGTTGAAAAAGAAGTGGTCAGATATGAAGACATATCTGCCCATTGCCAGAGCCTTCAGGCCACAGGTGGTGGAGTCCCTGTATTACAGTAGACTGATATACTGTACTGCTGTATTGTGAAAGGGTTACGGTATGTACAAGACGTGACGTCACCACGCTCCCAGTGAGCGCTAGTTGTTGTTGTGTGTGAGCCATGCTGATGAGACGGCGGCACATCAGTCCGCACTTCATTGTTAACTGTTAAATAAATATGCCAAGAGGCTAAAGATAATTCGAGTGTGTTCTACTTCCTCTATACACAGTAGAGGACTGCGCGCTGCAGTAAATAACCTTAACACAAATATTCTGCAAATTATTTAAAATTGTTTAATTGCTTGATTGATTGTAAATAATAATGACTTTCGCATGCAGTGCAACTCTCCCTAGAGCAATTATTAATTTTGGCTATGCAATTTCAATGCATCGCCTGTGAGTGTTGCCAACTGACAACTGACATAAGCAAAAAATATGTACGTACGCCAGCAATGAAGCTGCCGTGGAGGACCGCACATTCTCACGTTCATTTCACTTTTAGTACATCAGAACGTGAACGTGAAAAATGGCGTATGTGCGAATTTTGTGCGTACGCAACATTAGTACATGAGGCCCCAGGACTTTGTCTTGTTTAAGCCATATAGCCTGCTGGTTCCTGGCAACCTCATGGTGGAGACAAAACTCTGAGAAGTCACTGCCCCCGGCTGTGACTCTGTAAAATCCCAGTTTGTTGTTTTGTACGGATTAAGCTAATGAGAAAGAGCATGCTAATTATGACACTCTACAGATAATTTAGGAAAAATCCAGTTTTTTCCAGTCTTTATGCTAGGCTAAGCTAACCAACTTCTGGCTCCAGCTCTGTACAACATAGACATGAGGGTGGTATTTATCTTCTCATTTACATCTCAGTAAGAGGAGCATCTTTTACTTGTACAGCTGATTCAGCGTTTCCATTCAACTAGCTGGCTGTAGAGTGTCAGGTGTATGCTCTTTAAGTTTACTTAAACTTTCCAAACTTTGTCTCTCCCACAAATGTGCTTTAGCAGCCAATGTGAGCATTATATCAATTTAACATTAAATGATAAAACTTTATTATACCAAATGTTTACCCCAAAGTTACCTTAAAAAGCCTTTCTAACAAAAACAAATTCATTTATTTGGTATAGCTCAAGCACTTACTTGTGCCCTCTCCCTGCCACACCTGCAGTAAACTTGTAAAGCAGTATGGAGTACTTACACTTATTCATATAGAGCCGTTCTAGACCATACTCTTTATAAAATTATAATATTATATCCTCTAAAGCAATACCAAATCGCAGTGAAATTTACTTTGATTAGCTTTTCATGTAAAGGACGCGTGTTGTTGTGGGATACTATTCTCATTTCAAGTGCATGATACTAGACCCATTAAAAAAACATAATTACTGTGAATGAAATTTTATTCTGAGCACAGAATACGCAGCAAGAGCGCATGAGTCATCTTTGCTGTTTTTCTCTTTTATTATACTGCTTCTTTGGCTCAATTTAAGTGGGATGCCAGTATTTCTGGAGGGCACATGATTGGTGACTGTCTATTTTGTGTTATCATATTGTGAATAACGGTGCAGTTTTATTGGAGGTCTGTGACACCAATACAGCATCTGCTTGACGTAGCACATGTTTAATGTATGGTTTGGATATAAAAATATCCCAGTGGGCATGGGAGAAGGTGAATCACTGTTTAAGGAATGAGGTGAAACGAATCAAACCAATGTGGAAAAGAAACTGAGAGAAGGATGGGGGGGTGATAACACAATAATGATGAAAGCAGTAGGCTTTCATTTCATTTTGAGCTCCCATGTCAGAATGAATTTACAAAATGACATTAGGGGGCAGCTTGAATATGAACAATTTGTCTGTTCTCAGACTGTGTTAGCAGTGTGTGAGGGGAAACCTTGTCCATTTACATTTATTCTCTCTGATGAATGCTTAATGCAGATTCCACTGCCACATCACTTTTAATTAATATTCAGACAACAAAAGACTTGTGCTGATTAAAGAAATGAATAAACAAATACAGATCTCTAATGAAAAAGTGTCTGCAACTTTACTGGGTACTTTTTGTTTTGCATTGTGTGTTGGAATGAATACATAATTCTAATCTCTAGTCGTTAAATGATATGTGGCTTCAAAAATATGATGTTAACATTTTCCAGTACCACACGTTCTGTATAATATTATCCAAATCAGAACCATTGTTTTGTGCCCAGGTGAAAAAACATTTCAATCAACATTACATTGAATTAACAGCCAATAACAAAAAGTATAAAACTAAGCATTTGATTAATGGGGCTATTTGGGAGGAGTACTTATCCTGGGAGTAAATATTATATATTAACAGAATAGAACAGCCAATATACTGGTATTTATGTTGGATAGGTAGTTAAAATGTGTTACATATCCCAATAGTTTCATTTAATTTATTAAAACCAGCTAAAATTTAATGAAAATACATTGGCATTTATACACACAAAACATAAATCTCAGCATTTTTTTCAACAAATCTCCGGTTTGAATTACTATGCTCTGTCAGGACCAACCTCTCCAACTTATACTGACTCTGTATCCTTAAAAAGCATTGTGGGACGTGTAGCACTTTCTTAAGTTAAAAGAGGCTTATGGCTTCATCAAAATGTTTTTCAAAGCTTTATGTAAATTGATTTATCACAGGGAATTCTCAGGTTTGGAGCAAGGCACAAGAAAGTCTCAAGTCTTTGCACTCCCAAGTCAAGTCCCACGTCCTAAACCAATCAAAATGTGCTCTTCACCAAATGTAATGCCATTTGAACAACATAATGAACCAAACAAAAGTAGTTTTGAATCTTTTTTTTCCCAACTTGTGCTCATGAACATCACGTTAATTATTCATGGTTCTCCCTCAACTTGATTGGATGCTGTCGGATTGGTTCAACCAAAGTGAATCTGGGAAATTAAATGTTGACTTGCGAGAAATGAATACAGTTAACGATCAGGAAATTAACTTATTCGTGGCACACTTTTTAAATAACATACTTTTTAATCTTTAGGGAAAAGAAATATTTTCAAGTCAAAAGGCTCAGATCCAAGTGAAGTTACAAGTCATTAGTCATTAATACTTCTATAACCTCATACATTGGCTTTATACTCCAGACTTAGCAGAGCTGGCCCATGTGTGCCCTACTTCCCACACCAACATAAGGCCTCCAACATACAGGGTGCATCAGCTCACATGACCCCCTCCCAGTAACTTACACTTGTGAAGAACTACTGCATAATATTACATTAACATAGCAGCTGATGGTGAGCTCAGAGCAGTGTGGGGAAATATATGGCGTGTGTGAAAGGATTTTTTATTTTATTTTGTACATCTCTCGCAGTCAGGTCAGGCATCAGGTTCACCAACAGATCCTGCTCAAGGACAATTCAACAGGGTTGATGTTTGTCAGCATGGAGGCTTGAAACAAGATTCTCGGGTTAAAGGGGAACTTGGCAACTCTAGCCATTTCTTCACTGGTTTTCACTTTTGTCGTTGCATGTTGCAACTGTAAAGCAGTTTGTGTTTCTCGCTCATTCTCGCTTCTCACGATACTTCCTATTTCCAACTTAACAGGACGGAAGTCCCAAAGTTGCAAGGTTGGTTTTCCGCCTGGGGACGCTAGGGGGAGTGGGGAAAGTCACCATTTTCACAGGAACAGGCCATTTAACCATCAAAATGATTTCTAAACGGGTTTATTAAGTTGCAATGGTTGCCAAGTTCCCCTTTAAAACAAAAGATTAGTTACACTTTTCGACTATCCCATAACCATTCACTCATTTAATTCACTTCTGAGCAAAGTTTCAATTACCAATATTACAGAGGGTAATGTTTAGAGATCACAGAGGACATAGAGAATGAATACTGCTGAGCCTATAAATGATCATTGACCACATAATGATTTGTAAAGAAAGTACCAAATGGCATAAGGTGCTTAAAAAGATTGTTTTTCACTTCATGACGGTGGTATTCTACGTGGGAGATGAGGATATGATTCTGAGGGAGGTTGTGTTTTGCTGAAGAGCTGTCAAGCAGCCATCATTCTAAATGGGATTCAACCTCTTCCCTGTAACTGTCACTGTGGCAGCTGAGCGGGAAATGACCTCACTTGGACACGGCTGTTGAAGTTAACAACCCTGCTGTCATAGAATTCATATCTGCTGCTTCCAATTGAATAATCAAGTCAGGATTTAATCTAAGTTCAGCTCATGAATGTGATTAGATGGTCTGGTATCTGGCAGAAATTTGAAGTTTGTGTCTAGTCAGAATTTTTACAATAAAATTTCATTAATGTATTTCTTGTGCCAGGGAAAGTAAAAAAACCCCAGAAAAACAGGGACTCCTGGTCAGTCTGCATAATATTGTTCAAGAAAAAGGACATTAAATAGAAAATGAACTATTTGAGTAACAAATAAAAAATCTAATCAACAATCCACAAATAATCATCATAACCTCTCTTTTGGGTTCTTTTATGCATGCTTCTATACTTTGCTAGTAAAAAACATATTAATCAAGGCTTATTCTGCAATTTAAGCATATCTTTTATAGACTGGTGCATTTAAGCTTTAAGAGCGAACATTTCTTCTCTATTTTACATATTAAGGATTCAAATTTTGTTTTGAATAAGAAGAATAATGCTCACGTAAATAGTTGTTTCAAAGGACCAGTGTGTATATTTAGTGGCAGTGAAGTAGCAGAAGTGAAGTAGTGAAGTGAATCAAACAAAAGCAAAAGCCTCAGACAATAAAAGAGAAGAAAACAGCCAGAGCCCTTTGCTTGAGGAAGTTAAGCTAATATTTATGAAGCTCTTCATTGAGCTGGCTCTTATGAATGAATGTATAAAGGGTATCCTTTGACCTCACCACCCATAAGGAGCGACAGAGAAATGCTTAGGCAGTGAGAGAAATAAAGAACAATAGGACATATATAGGGCAAATAAAGCAGAATCACCTAACCTGTTTATGTGAGAATTTAAAATGTCTGTCTTGTTTGCCCAAATCACAATTGTTGGCTTCAACCACCCCTTCACAAAGGAATGAATTTATAGTAATGGCCCTAATTATAATCCATATAGAAGCCAGTTATGATCACTGGTGCATATGAAGTAATGACTAGACATTTAAAGACACTCTCATGCCAGCTGAAACTTAAGTTTGTACAATATGAATACATTAAACACAGCGAGTCAGCAAGCACTTCACCAGATGTTTGATGCTGTAAGACATTCAATAAAATTAGAATGCTGTTCAGATTACATTTATGGTCCCTTTCCCCCTTAAGAAGTTTCAGTATAGTTTAGTTTTAAGATGACTAAACAATGCCATGTGCTTTATAGATATGCAGATTCAAAATGGCTTCAGCCGACATTAAGACATATACATTATTACCAATTGTCACGTTTGGGTGAAGAATGTTTTAAATTCTTGAGCTCCACCTAAAACGTGAACAAGAATGTTGTCCAGTGAAAGCTGGACTCACCAAATATACCTTAATGTCTGCACACCACCAAAAACACCAGACCCTAACAAGACAGAAGTAGAGTTCTCCTTTCTCAACAGATGTGTGGGTCACGTATTTGTGAAAACAATTCAATTCTTTGTGGTTTTCAATCAATTCTTTGTGGTTTTATTACTTTTACTGTCTCTTTCCTTGACCTAGAGGTAGTTTTACACCGTGGAAGTGTGCAGTTGTCTTTGTGTATATAAGATACATAATGTAGGGAGGAGTCATAGAGGTTGGCAGAAGGATGACAGCCTATCATCAACATCTATGTTCTGATGGGGTCTTAGGGATTCAAGACCAAAATAAATATAAAATAAAAAAGGGCAGGTGTATATATGGTGAGGGCAAAGAAATACAAAAACACTGTCTTTTCCCCATGTTAATTGAATCATCCTATACTGATAGGTCAAAATGAAAGACGAAACAATGGTTTGGAAAGGGCATGTTTCAGAAACACACTCTTTATTTTTCTATCTCTGCCTCTGCAAGGGCACCAGTTCACTTAATTCTGTGCATCAAAAATCCTCAAGGGTCATTTTCACTTTCATATTAGAAAAATGATGCAGGATCTAGAACCGCTGATTCAAAGTTCATGCAGGGCAACAGACGGAGGAACAGTGTGCCATTCTGCAGCAGCCATTTGTGGGTAAAAACATCCCCTCAGTCTCAATGATATGTTGGGCACTTCTCTTTCATGGCAATGCAAAAACAAGCCTATCCCATGAATATCACATAGGTATCAGTTACCGGCTTTTGGTACCTAACTTCCAAGGTGTTCCCAGGTTGCCTAAATACTATTATTTGGTCAATTTGATAAATTAAGAGATGTTACAGCTCATCTGTTTAAAGGCCTTGCCACTTGGCCTGGATTTCCCACTGATCTGATTTTAATTTTAGATAATGCTTGATTTTTTTCTCTATATTGTGACAATAAAACACTACAAAGCTTGGACTCACGCTATAAGGTTTGGAAGGTTAACTCAATAAATTATATCAAATCCTGCCTCTCACTTCTGGTGCAACCCTTTTTCTTGCAATATTTCCACAGAATGACTGTACTCCCGTCATGCCATCTGTCTGTTTGGTTGTCTTTTTGTCTCATAGATACCAGGTATGGGCCACATCGCACTGTGTTGCACATTTGGTCGTCACTGACCCACATAGAACCTGGCTACAAGACTGCACAGAGTGCCAATTCCTGCAGCCTCCACACACATACGCATGCCACTAACACATCAA
Organism: Dicentrarchus labrax; assembly: GCF_905237075.1. Classification (NCBI taxonomy): domain Eukaryota; kingdom Metazoa; phylum Chordata; class Actinopteri; family Moronidae; genus Dicentrarchus; species Dicentrarchus labrax. Next base: position 12,337,113 of record NW_026136706.1, read on the forward strand.
ATTATTGTTGCTATAAGTTTATATCACGATAGTATTGTAATGTGGAGAGAGACGTACAGGCTAAGGAGAGAGAAAAGTAAAGCCAGGTACAAAGAAAAGTGCTACTTTATGTGTGTACATGCATGTGTGACCCAGATTGTGCAATACAGCCTTTCTTCCTGTCAGTTTACTTCTACAGTCACCACCGCCACCCTGCCAGCATGCCGGTGTGCCAGGCCCCGACAGGCACCTTTGGGATCAGGTGGCAGATTCATAACACATGCCAACAACATGACCTTGTCCTGGAAGGGTCCACTCAAGCCCAGTGATGGGGGCAACAGGGGCCAATGGTGTGAGTGGGAGTGGAGGAAGAATGAGACACCAGATGGATATGTTAATGTACTTGGCATGGTGTAATCTACTACTATCCCTCCATTTCTTGCTCATTCTCTTTTTCAGTCTGACTCTGTCTCTCTTCCTCTCTTTGCTAATTAGTACACACAACAGAGGAATGTCATTCTTACTGGTCAGCCTCTGTCAGCAGCAGCCAAAGAGCTGCAGCAGTATGATCGTGTTTCTGGCACAGACCCACTTAATTTGTGTCCTCTTCAATTACAGTGGCCTGTAATTTGCAGTAACAGTAAATCACAACAGAGGGAGCTAAGCTTGCTAATTAGAGCAGAGATTCAACCAAATATCTGCTAAAGTGGTTACACAATAACATGCTAAATAATGTAATAATATCTACAGGTGGTGCATTTGAATGGATAGTTTTGTAGTTTTTATTCGCAGGGCCAGATGGTGATTTCTGAAAGCCAAAAATATCAATGTTGGTCTCATGGCTGCAGAAGTTCAGTTCGTAGGACTTGGCTTGGGAACCAGAGGGTGGCTGGTTCAAGTGTAGCATAGACCACAGTACGGAACACAATTAATTAAATATATATATATATACAATAAATAAAAGTGTGGCCATGATGTTATTTTCACTTGGTGTGATACATGACAGTGTGTAAGCAATTAAACAAAGCAATTTGCAAATATTGATGTGCACGTTATAATTACATGCATCAAATAAAACATATGCAACTGTTTTTTTCTCTTTTGCAATGTGCTAAAATCTCTCTATGAAATGGTTTTGTTAATTTGTCGTGCTGTTATAAAATGTTTGTACACTGATGGGTGAACTATGGTTTGTGTGCGCAAAACAAGAAAATAATTAAAATAAGTGAGCCAAGTGTATCTTATTTGCATGAAATAGTAAGCCATGCATTTATTTGATTGATGTAGCACAATTTGGTCGTTGGCTTTTGTTTTTGTGTGTGTATTTGTGCCTGTTAAAACCCTTTAATGAAATAAAACCAGAGGTACTTGTGCATGCAAACATACGATTTTTTAAAAGCGCTGGGCAAAAGCTTTCTACTGCCAGCTATAAATGAAATAACATTGACTTAATGGCCAATCAGAAAATATTATAAATGAATTACCCTCTAAATGTTTACATATAAAGCACACATTAATGCAGAATAATGACAAATACATTAAGACAAATACACATTCCCTGCCAAATAAATAACAGACAAAGGTACAGAAAAATAAACACAACACACACTCTCTCTCACACACACACACACACACACACACACACACACACTACTGTAGTGCGGCAGGGTCCACCAACCACTTACATGTAATGATAACATAAAAAAGGTATTTAAAAAGGTTAACATAAAAGAAGGCAGAAAGCAATCGTACCTGACCTCTCAAGGAGAGAAGCAGTTTTGTATTCAATCAGCTGGAGTTTTGGCCAACAAGAAATGTGTTTATAGGTTTCTCAGTCTTCTCTCCTTTCTTCTCTTCTGCTGCCCTGTGCAGGCCATCATAATATTCATTATTTAATTTCTCGCAATAACATAATCTGAAACTTAATTTCAATCAAAGGCCATATGTCTTTCAAAAGATGACACAGTCCCAACTTCTTTAATTTAATTTGCGATTAACTAAATTGAAAATACTTTTTTGATTGAAATTGAGCGCTAAGATACTAATATATGACTTTTAAATAGGTTTACGCATCTGTGTCTGGCATAGGCATGCAAACTCTGCATGGCATCTCTGTGGCTGTCAAGACCACTACCCTCTGTTAACACAAAATGGAGAAAACTAACAAGCCGTGCTGAGCAGATAAGTATGAGTATTTCAGATTCAAGACAGAAAAAGTGGATAAAGCTGAGGCTGCCTTTCAGCGACAACAAATCTGAAATTGCCTATGGGTTTGTCACTAAGGGAGTGAAGGCACTGAACATTAACACAATGTCAATTCAAGGTTATTGTTGAGGATTAGGCCATGCCAGCTTGAGTTGAGTTTGGACCATAAGAGTTCACATTTGTTCAAACTTGTTTTTTTTTTTATAAAAAAGAGACAGCCCTAGTGTATGACTGTTTTTAAGCTTATGTTGTTTGGGATTTAGTCAGTTGGCAAAGCTTTGGAGTTTCTGTTCTTTGAGGTTTTCAGTGCTTTTGTGTTCTTCTCACATTTAAGCAAACTGGGGCTTGGTTAATAAGGTTTGATTTACTGTAACACTGTTGGTGATTTGCTTACTGGCTTGTGGCTTCACTGGTAGTTTTAGGACATGCTCTGTCAGTGTGGTCATATAGAGGGATGTCATATTTATCTTATTAAATATTATTTAATAAGATAAATTAGTTATTAACAACGCTAATACTTGGTGCTTTTTTAAAATTGAATTCATTCTATACTTAATCATGATGGCTTAGTCTACAATTACCCCATCAATGTGTAGGCCCATATGATGAATGAAATTTTCCCTCCTGCTGAATATGCAGTATTAAATCATTATATATACTCAGTATACACTCATTTACACTTCATTCAGGCCAGCCCTAGAATCAACATTGGACAGTGAGTCCCCTCATGAGTGGATTCGTTAGGTCCTGTGAGTAATCTTGCCTCTCAATAACGCGTTAAATTATGAAAACATTTAGTCTAACTGAATATAGATTTGTTCCACTATGAGCTGAGAAAGGTGTATGACCTTTTGCCTTATGAAAGTGTTTTAAAGCTTACTGCATTATTTCCAAAAATGCATGGTTGTCAATGAATTTGTCTGTATTCAGGAAAGCCTGACATTTCTGGAGAGAAATGATGTTCTGCCAGCAGCAGCGTGATTTGACATTCTTTCTGTCCTTAATCACATTGGTACAGCTTGTGCGTCTGGCATACGACAAACATGGTTATGAGTCAGTTGCTGACTGAGGTTGATGACTGTGAGAGACACCAGCTATTTAGAGGCCACGTTTATTCTGATTTCTTCACCCTTTAGAGATGGGACAGTCCCCCTATCTAGTGAGCCATCCATCTGCTGGTGTTTAAGTGTAGGCAGCCCAGTCTGTTTTTGCTTTCCAGTGAGGAAGTGTGTGGAGATTGCCTCAGGTTGTTTGCATAAGGGTGGGTGTGTTGAAACACACTGCTGAGACACCTCTCGAGTAAACATCAACTGTGCTTGATTTGATCTCCAATGTTGCCCACAGGATGGGCCTTAAAATGTGCACACTTCTTTTATTTTCAAGCAGATACTGCCTGGTAGTTGTAAATTCTTGTAAAAAAAGCTGGTATGACTCTGATGTAAATGTTCAGTACAAGCAATGGACTGGCAAAATATGCCAAAACACAACAATAAAACCTGAAGAGAATCTACCTGTGTACATTTGCTGTGCAACATTGTGAGCTGTATCAAACTGAACCAAGTTTTGAACAGAAAAAGCATAAATTATTGATTTTCTGAAAATAACAGATTTGGTAGCAGATTGTTGTGTAGCTGGAGTACTAGAATGTGTGTTGGCTCTTTGGCTGATATCTTTCCACCAATCTGCCTGTATGTTTGTTTGAAAAGAAAATGTGCTCATTAGAATGAAGGATAAAATAATGCTATAAAAAAGGAAGCTGAGGCAATCTTCCTTGGTGTAAAACTATTTTTCTTCAGGATTTTTCTTTTAACTCATAAGCACACAAGAGTTCCTTGGTTTTCTTTCATTTTCTTTTCAATATATTGGTAGTTGTTTGACCAATCATAGCCACAAACTCTTCCATAACTTTGCAAAGCAAAGACTTTACGTTTTAGTCAGCGCTATAAGTAAGGTAGAGTACTTCCCCTTGCCTTCTTGCTTTCTATCTATCCTTAATGTAATGTGTACTGTAAGTTTGCCAATGTACAGCCCAATAGGTCAGACCCGGGGGTAACTGGTGGAGTGGCCTGTGAACCTTGTCAGCTGCAGTCAGAAGAGAAAACAGCATGCAACAAGGCTTGCAACTTCCCACCAATCGATAAATGGAATAACTGCCACTTAGACCATTATACCATCCTCTTTCGGGTCTGGAGTAATGAACTGTAATAGAGAAATGATAATAATGATGATAGTCATAATTAGTGGGATAATAATAGGGCAATCACAGGGTGCCGTAACGGGAGACATTAACTGTGATCTATGATTGATCTGTTGCGAGGCTGGCAGCTTTGCAATCGAGCAGGAGTTCCAGGATGATGCAGAGAGTGTGTATCCAAGTGTGTTTGTGGATGTCATTTAAAGACAAATTCACAAATATACAGAAATAGTTGCACTGTTGTTAAGCACCATAACGTATACACAAATGCTGTCACAAAACCTTTACCTTATTTCCTACTAGGGTTCTAATGGCATCCAGTTCACCTCATCTACAGATAAACATAATTTCTTCATTACCATATCTGGCCAAGGAGATACATCTGCTTTTATTTGGTTTTGAGATATTGCTTCTGAGATTTCTGCCTTCACCTCAATATAACAGAGGTGAATTAAATTTTGTTTGAGTTGGTCAAAGCATTAATAAAACTACATAAAAAAGGCAGTTACCGAGTGTGCTGTCAACAATTTCCATTTGGAGTTTTTCTTTGGAAGAAAGTTCCAATTAAAATGTTCACAGTGAAGTTTGCAAATGATGTTGAAATCTCAGAAATAGATATGTAAAAACCAAAAAAAAATAAAATAAAACCAAAGCTTTCTGCAAGGCTAATGTACTGCCTTTATAAAGCATTTTTAATCAAGACCTTCACAATTGTCCCCCACACACTAATGACCATTGAGGGCCATTTGGGGTTCAGTGTCTTGCCGAAGGGTAACATGTGGAGGGCAGGGGTCGAACTGCCAATACTGCAATTAGCAGACAACCCATCCTACTTCATGAGCCAGCCACCCCAAT